>NW_027658769.1:0-600000 GCF_041902795.1 Electrophorus electricus | reverse complement strand
AGTGTAACGATGAGCGGTAAGGAGGCGGACGCATTGTGTGGAAAAGAGTGAGATTTATTAGGGGCAAATCCAAAGTCCAGGGTCAAATTATTAACATGGAAAGTCCGAGAATTCATGATAAACTAAAGTAAAGAAAAGTGCACGAAGACAAACCAGGGATGCAGGCTATAACATTGGGGCGAGGATAAACATTCAGGCTTATATTCACATGCACGGAAGCCTCGATTAACAAACAGCAGCTGGACTTACAATAAATAGCAACAAGACTAAACTAAAACAGGGCTTAAAAACATGGTCACATGAGCATTAAACCAGACACAAGTGCAAATTATGAGGGGTGCAGAAAACGAAACGAAGGAATGGAACCACAACAAGGGAGTAAATCAAAATAAAGACACTAGACAGGGAAACCGTGGAGACATGAACGCTAGGAGGGTGGTCAGTGGTCTTATGCAATACGAGAATTATGGAAATCGGGTCAGCTTTGGAATAGAGAGGAGCGTTAGGCACATACTAATAATATTAATACATTTTCAGAGACACACAATATCCATCCTGCCAAGGACAGGCAGTGATCAGTGAACCAGGCAGCCAGTAAGAGAAATAAAATCACCAAGAAAGTCAGGCTTTTTGCTGTTTTTTTTCAAAAAAATGTCCTTGACAGAACACAAGATATGACTGAATGAGCAAAGTTACATTTATATAGAGCCTTTCAAAGAACATACAATGCTTTCCAATGAACACACACAGCTTCTACATTCAGTCACATGCTGGATATTGTGTTAAATTGTTTGTCAGTGGCTTACTGCAGGGTGACTGTGTGTAAAATGGGGAAGAGTAACTCCACTCCAGCCTCCTCTATCTCACAGTCATGCAGAGTGAGCTGTGTGTGTGTGTGTGTGTGTGTGTGTGTGTGTGTGTGTATGTAGGTATGTATGTGTGAGCTCTCTGGATGACCATGGAGACGACTGTGCAGTCCTCGGTGCTCAGAGTCAGAGTGTGTGTCTGTGTGTTTGCTGTCAGGTCCAGAGCAGAGCTGCAGGAGAAGTCCAGTGTGCTGCAGAGCAGAGAGCAGATCTGCTGCTGCTGCCCCCTGCTGGAGGTCAGAGACACTGTAGCAGTGGAGCAGCCTCAGCAGCAGCCTGTCAACACTGAGAAAACAAAACACACACACACACACACACACACACACACACACACACACACACACACACACACACACACACACACACACACACACACAAACAAACACACACACAGTGGCAGGGCAGTTAATTTCAGATTAATATAAATATTTCACCCGAATTTACCAATTACCATGGACTGTAATATGTTGATTACCTGACACAGGAGTCTCAATAAAACCTAAACAATGCTGGCACAAAATGACATCTTGGAAACTTTCCAAAACACACATAAATGAATATATAAGTGTATGTAAATGTATATAAGTTTTTATAACACGCCCAGTTTCCTGCTTATTTTCAGCCACTTTTTGGTAACTGCATTTATATTATGTCAAATGAGATTTTAATGCTTTAATTTTTGTGTATTAAGAAATGGTACTTGATCAATTTATGTTATTTATCCTCATATGGAAAGATTTGCTTCCATATTTTCCATATTTCAAATTTTGTGGGAAAAAGATGTCTGGAGATTTTACAGTCTCTTATAGCCTGCAAGTTATAGGACAGTGCCAGACCTGTGAAACAGTGCCACTTCATCCAGTGTTTAGACGACGTTTGATGCTTAGACCTCATTAGTCATATGCTAATAGTAACTTTGATACAATCTTCAATACAGTGTTGAATCAATGTGCTTTGCAATAGTGAGCTTTGATGCCTCAGTATCTAACATCCCATCACTACACTCTAGTTCTACCATATGTATTCTTTCTCTGCCTGTTCGTTTTCCATATTGTTCTCCGTTCCCGTGTTCTTAATATCTGTGTTATCTTACTTTTACCTCTATGTTTTCTTCTTCCTGGTTAGCCTCACTTTGTTTTTTGTTTATCATGTATTCTGGTAACCTGCTCTTGGATAATGTTTCTGCTCCTCCTAATAAACAAAGTTCGACAACACGCTTGTGTCTTGCCCTGCCTGTCTCAGCATTACAGCTAATCTAAATGTCAAAGCATAAACTTCACTGGCAGATACACCTATATTTAAACATTACCACGTATGTACACAGTTTTCTAATTACATTAACATATTAACAAATAAGCAGACATCTAGTTTCTGGACATCTGAATATTTTCAAAAATTTGATTCTTTAAAAGGTGGGTTTAAATGATACAGCACTACAAAAAGCATGCCAACCATAGGCAACAAGCAATCCTTGAATTAGAATAAATTAATATTTCTGTATGTGGGCAAAATAATAATATGATTCTTAGTCCACGTAATATTTAGGCTCCATGCATGTAAATATATCTTTTATTTAAAAATGAACACATTGTCTTTTTTCACCATTAGTCGCTTTGAAACCATTTAAGCCCACTACACTCCATTTAAGATGACCTTAGAGTGTTTTAATGAGGAGTTCCTTCAAGTACAAACTTGCATCAGTTTTCACTGTACTGGCTGCAAGTAAGAAATTATGATATGCAAAATAAATGCTGTTTGATGGAATAAATGAATGACAAATATGAAGTTACGATGTGATCATAAAATGGCTTAGGCTAATGTGTCCATGTGTTCTTACAATCCTGGCAGGTCATGTGTGACTGGGGTTGGAGCTTTACTGAAACAGATGTTTTACATCTTGTTCTGGATTATAATCTGGCTAGTGGAATTGAGAGCCCTTTCCCCAATGGGAGAAAATGATTTTATTGTTTTATGTGAGATCATCCTGAGCAGACCATTCACAAATCAGAACAGTTTCCTGTGGCTACAGTGAGGACCTCAGCTGATACTGGAATATTCACCCACTGCTTTGATATGCTTATCTCACAGATTTCACAACAAAACCCCAGAATATCTACAATGTAGATGAGACAGGATTTGTCACTGTTCCATGACAAATCCTGTAAGATTAAGTAGCAGACTACAGGTGGAATTGGGAGGGAACAGATAACCGTCCACATCACTGGGAATGTTGTTGGGCAGATTCATCATCTACAAAGGGAAACGGTTGTACGATTCTTGGTGTCAAGGAGGTCCAGACCGCAACCCCATTTTTGTGACAGAACATGGACGGTTGGACAAATATCTTCCTTAAACTATTCACTCAGATCTCAGACTGAACATTTCTCAGGGTTTTAATATTTGATGGTTAAACCTCGCATGTGACTCTGGGACTGGGGGACTAGGGGGCTTCTTAACATTTTTTCTACTCCTGAACCTCTTACTGAATAAATGTTGAGCTGTTAATCCTTCCAAAACTATACATTTTTAATATTTTGTCAATAAATCATGACATGATCTTACTTGGAACTTAAATGGACTTAAATGATGCAACTGTACCTATTAAGATGATGCCAGACTTTGCACCTATTTAAGAAAATATCTTTATTTACATTATAAAACAGACATGAACTAATAAGCACATTTTGAAATGAGAAGTTAGACATTCATATTATAAATCAATTAAATATCTATGAAAAATGCCTGGAAAATTATTTTGGCAGGCTTATTGCATGCAGTAAAGGAGTAAAGTTATGTTAATATGGAAAGGACATGAAATTCTATACCATACAGCTATTTTTGAAAGAAAGACTTAATTCCTTTAAATCCTTTCCATACAATCCTAATTCGAAATCTCTTCTTCTCACATGTTCTTGCTTCCGAGGCTCCATTCGCTTCTTTCGATGTCTGCTCTATGTCTTTTTGATGACGTTTCAGTTTCTTCTTCCCATGTGTCTTTTTCTCCTTGAACTGTTTCTCCTGTGCATTTGGTGCTGGCCTCACATCTGAGTGAGGCAGTAGTGGACGGCAAGGCCTGTAGGGTCTGGATGATGGGGCTTCTTGGAACCAGTGGGGCTCACCAGGTGCAAATCTGGTAGGCTGTCTGAGGGAGAGTGAGGGAAACCTGTTGTCTCGTGGTTTGGGAGACTCCAGGGGGAAACTGGGCCTTGGGCTTTCCAACTGTGAAAAAGCATTTAATTTAGCATCACTATTAAATACATGCATGTGCACACACTTTGATATACTATCAAAAATATAATGTAAGTGATATTGTAGTGCCATAGGCAATCCATTTGTTGATATGCCCTAACACATTTATGCTCACTATTTACCTGGACTTTAATTATAGTTGCTTATTTCAATCTAAAACCATCTGCTGTGTATAGCAGAACATTGCTTCATTGGATGTGCACTGCAGTGTAACTAAGTGTTTCTCTTTTCCTACTTTCTCAAGCTGTGCTCTCAGCCTTCTCAGTTCAGCTTTGATCTCCACATTCTCCCTCTGCAGTTCTCGCACTGCTAGCTCGAGGTCTAGACCTCCAAGACACCGCCCTACACGTGCAGCCTTCCGTCGGTTGTCCTCCAATGTCTTTCTCCGACATTCACCCAGGGTCTCTTTGCTCAACTCCTCCTCCACCTTATGGATTCCCATTTGGAACATACAGAGACATATGACCCAGCAATGTGTATTCGGTCCCTAGAGATCTTCAGCCGACAAAGATTATATATATATATATATATATATATATATATATATATATATATATATATATATATATATATATATATATATATATAGTTATAGTTATTCTGTTCTTCTCTGCGTTCTTTCTTTCTTTTTCAATCTGAGATGTTGCAGAGCCTCATTCTAATCCCTAAAAGGCAATCTCTATCTAAAAAGGGCTCATATCAAAATTTAAAGTGGTGTGTTAGTTGTAACAGTCGCCAGCTGTGTTGATAACTCACTCTACGATGCGCTGACACGGTGGAATCTTCCAGCTGCTTACCGTCCTCCTACAAAACAGAAACCTGCTTAACACACTGATATCCAGCTCAACAGGAGGATGTCTTACAATGTAGGTCGGCTCTAAAGTGGGAGAATTGCTGCAACTAACTTCAAAAGGATGAACGCTGTTCTGCCAAAAATGCATCTCACTTTTGTAATCGTATCTTTTTTTAAATGTTTCTACTACTGTTTGTCTTGTTTATTCTGACTAGCAGTTGCTATCACACCACGCGACTAGAATGTTATACGTATGACGCCGCATGGTTACAGAATTCAAAAGATTACAGCTCGGACGATATTGAACGCGCGTTAAAATACGCTCATGAATGAGTTTAACAGACACCTGTTCATTTCAACACAATGGGAGAAATTACTCTGCTCACAGAGCTTAGTAACGCGTTAGAGGAAAATTCGCTGCTGCACTTTAAAACACTGAGCGTTTTTCTTAAAACACATAAAAGGTGCAAGATCACGCGTTGTCGTGTGAGCACCTCAGTCGTAAAAAGGGCTGAGTTGTCATGAATACGTTATGATCAGGAGTAGTCGGCCGTACTGCTGCGACATCCGGTCAAATCAACTGTCCTCTAAGAATCAGCGCAGTACTAGTTTTGGTAATAGCAGCATCTATGGACATGAACGGCGGCGAAACGGATGGTTTCTTTCTCGTCAACTTTATAGTCCATCACACCTGCTCCTATAGATCGGGATAAAATCTCCATACCAAAACCTCTGTGCATTGGCATGATGAAAATTTAGAGCACGCAAATCCTTCACTTCTGAAACAGCAGAAATTATGTAATTTTACGCAGATTAAAAAAAACCTCAACGCTAAAGACTGCTGTTGACGGAGTTTTAATGTAAATATAGCAGGTTGGGGAAGTGTAACGATGAGCGGTAAGGAGGCGGACGCATTGTGTGGAAAAGAGTGAGATTTATTAGGGGCAAATCCAAAGTCCAGGGTCAAATTATTAACATGGAAAGTCCGAGAATTCATGATAAACTAAAGTAAAGAAAAGTGCACGAAGACAAACCAGGGATGCAGGCTATAACATTGGGGCGAGGATAAACATTCAGGCTTATATTCACATGCACGGAAGCCTCGATTAACAAACAGCAGCTGGACTTACAATAAATAGCAACAAGACTAAACTAAAACAGGGCTTAAAAACATGGTCACATGAGCATTAAACCAGACACAAGTGCAAATTATGAGGGGTGCAGAAAACGAAACGAAGGAATGGAACCACAACAAGGGAGTAAATCAAAATAAAGACACTAGACAGGGAAACCGTGGAGACGTGAACGCTAGGAGGGTGGTCAGTGGTCTTATGCAATACGAGAATTATGGAAATCGGGTCAGCTTTGGAATAGAGAGGAGCGTTAGGCACATACTAATAATATTAATACATTTTCAGAGACACACAATATCCATCCTGCCAAGGACAGGCAGTGATCAGTGAACCAGGCAGCCAGTAAGAGAAATAAAATCACCAAGAAAGTCAGGCTTTTTGCTGTTTTTTTTCAAAAAAATGTCCTTGACAGAACACAAGATATGACTGAATGAGCAAAGTTACATTTATATAGAGCCTTTCAAAGAACATACAATGCTTTCCAATGAACACACACAGCTTCTACATTCAGTCACATGCTGGATATTGTGTTAAATTGTTTGTCAGTGGCTTACTGCAGGGTGACTGTGTGTAAAATGGGGAAGAGTAACTCCACTCCAGCCTCCTCTATCTCACAGTCATGCAGAGTGAGCTGTGTGTGTGTGTGTGTGTGTGTGTGTGTGTGTGTATGTAGGTATGTATGTGTGAGCTCTCTGGATGACCATGGAGACGACTGTGCAGTCCTCGGTGCTCAGAGTCAGAGTGTGTGTCTGTGTGTTTGCTGTCAGGTCCAGAGCAGAGCTGCAGGAGAAGTCCAGTGTGCTGCAGAGCAGAGAGCAGATCTGCTGCTGCTGCCCCCTGCTGGAGGTCAGAGACACTGTAGCAGTGGAGCAGCCTCAGCAGCAGCCTGTCAACACTGAGAAAACAAAACACACACACACACACACACACACACACACACACACACACACACACACACACACACACACACACACACACACACACAAACAAACACACACACAGTGGCAGGGCAGTTAATTTCAGATTAATATAAATATTTCACCCGAATTTACCAATTACCATGGACTGTAATATGTTGATTACCTGACACAGGAGTCTCAATAAAACCTAAACAATGCTGGCACAAAATGACATCTTGGAAACTTTCCAAAACACACATAAATGAATATATAAGTGTATGTAAATGTATATAAGTTTTTATAACACGCCCAGTTTCCTGCTTATTTTCAGCCACTTTTTGGTAACTGCATTTATATTATGTCAAATGAGATTTTAATGCTTTAATTTTTGTGTATTAAGAAATGGTACTTGATCAATTTATGTTATTTATCCTCATATGGAAAGATTTGCTTCCATATTTTCCATATTTCAAATTTTGTGGGAAAAAGATGTCTGGAGATTTTACAGTCTCTTATAGCCTGCAAGTTATAGGACAGTGCCAGACCTGTGAAACAGTGCCACTTCATCCAGTGTTTAGACGACGTTTGATGCTTAGACCTCATTAGTCATATGCTAATAGTAACTTTGATACAATCTTCAATACAGTGTTGAATCAATGTGCTTTGCAATAGTGAGCTTTGATGCCTCAGTATCTAACATCCCATCACTACACTCTAGTTCTACCATATGTATTCTTTCTCTGCCTGTTCGTTTTCCATATTGTTCTCCGTTCCCGTGTTCTTAATATCTGTGTTATCTTACTTTTACCTCTATGTTTTCTTCTTCCTGGTTAGCCTCACTTTGTTTTTTGTTTATCATGTATTCTGGTAACCTGCTCTTGGATAATGTTTCTGCTCCTCCTAATAAACAAAGTTCGACAACACGCTTGTGTCTTGCCCTGCCTGTCTCAGCATTACAGCTAATCTAAATGTCAAAGCATAAACTTCACTGGCAGATACACCTATATTTAAACATTACCACGTATGTACACAGTTTTCTAATTACATTAACATATTAACAAATAAGCAGACATCTAGTTTCTGGACATCTGAATATTTTCAAAAATTTGATTCTTTAAAAGGTGGGTTTAAATGATACAGCACTACAAAAAGCATGCCAACCATAGGCAACAAGCAATCCTTGAATTAGAATAAATTAATATTTCTGTATGTGGGCAAAATAATAATATGATTCTTAGTCCACGTAATATTTAGGCTCCATGCATGTAAATATATCTTTTATTTAAAAATGAACACATTGTCTTTTTTCACCATTAGTCGCTTTGAAACCATTTAAGCCCACTACACTCCATTTAAGATGACCTTAGAGTGTTTTAATGAGGAGTTCCTTCAAGTACAAACTTGCATCAGTTTTCACTGTACTGGCTGCAAGTAAGAAATTATGATATGCAAAATAAATGCTGTTTGATGGAATAAATGAATGACAAATATGAAGTTACGATGTGATCATAAAATGGCTTAGGCTAATGTGTCCATGTGTTCTTACAATCCTGGCAGGTCATGTGTGACTGGGGTTGGAGCTTTACTGAAACAGATGTTTTACATCTTGTTCTGGATTATAATCTGGCTAGTGGAATTGAGAGCCCTTTCCCCAATGGGAGAAAATGATTTTATTGTTTTATGTGAGATCATCCTGAGCAGACCATTCACAAATCAGAACAGTTTCCTGTGGCTACAGTGAGGACCTCAGCTGATACTGGAATATTCACCCACTGCTTTGATATGCTTATCTCACAGATTTCACAACAAAACCCCAGAATATCTACAATGTAGATGAGACAGGATTTGTCACTGTTCCATGACAAATCCTGTAAGATTAAGTAGCAGACTACAGGTGGAATTGGGAGGGAACAGATAACCGTCCACATCACTGGGAATGTTGTTGGGCAGATTCATCATCTACAAAGGGAAACGGTTGTACGATTCTTGGTGTCAAGGAGGTCCAGACCGCAACCCCATTTTTGTGACAGAACATGGACGGTTGGACAAATATCTTCCTTAAACTATTCACTCAGATCTCAGACTGAACATTTCTCAGGGTTTTAATATTTGATGGTTAAACCTCGCATGTGACTCTGGGACTGGGGGACTAGGGGGCTTCTTAACATTTTTTCTACTCCTGAACCTCTTACTGAATAAATGTTGAGCTGTTAATCCTTCCAAAACTATACATTTTTAATATTTTGTCAATAAATCATGACATGATCTTACTTGGAACTTAAATGGACTTAAATGATGCAACTGTACCTATTAAGATGATGCCAGACTTTGCACCTATTTAAGAAAATATCTTTATTTACATTATAAAACAGACATGAACTAATAAGCACATTTTGAAATGAGAAGTTAGACATTCATATTATAAATCAATTAAATATCTATGAAAAATGCCTGGAAAATTATTTTGGCAGGCTTATTGCATGCAGTAAAGGAGTAAAGTTATGTTAATATGGAAAGGACATGAAATTCTATACCATACAGCTATTTTTGAAAGAAAGACTTAATTCCTTTAAATCCTTTCCATACAATCCTAATTCGAAATCTCTTCTTCTCACATGTTCTTGCTTCCGAGGCTCCATTCGCTTCTTTCGATGTCTGCTCTATGTCTTTTTGATGACGTTTCAGTTTCTTCTTCCCATGTGTCTTTTTCTCCTTGAACTGTTTCTCCTGTGCATTTGGTGCTGGCCTCACATCTGAGTGAGGCAGTAGTGGACGGCAAGGCCTGTAGGGTCTGGATGATGGGGCTTCTTGGAACCAGTGGGGCTCACCAGGTGCAAATCTGGTAGGCTGTCTGAGGGAGAGTGAGGGAAACCTGTTGTCTCGTGGTTTGGGAGACTCCAGGGGGAAACTGGGCCTTGGGCTTTCCAACTGTGAAAAAGCATTTAATTTAGCATCACTATTAAATACATGCATGTGCACACACTTTGATATACTATCAAAAATATAATGTAAGTGATATTGTAGTGCCATAGGCAATCCATTTGTTGATATGCCCTAACACATTTATGCTCACTATTTACCTGGACTTTAATTATAGTTGCTTATTTCAATCTAAAACCATCTGCTGTGTATAGCAGAACATTGCTTCATTGGATGTGCACTGCAGTGTAACTAAGTGTTTCTCTTTTCCTACTTTCTCAAGCTGTGCTCTCAGCCTTCTCAGTTCAGCTTTGATCTCCACATTCTCCCTCTGCAGTTCTCGCACTGCTAGCTCGAGGTCTAGACCTCCAAGACACCGCCCTACACGTGCAGCCTTCCGTCGGTTGTCCTCCAATGTCTTTCTCCGACATTCACCCAGGGTCTCTTTGCTCAACTCCTCCTCCACCTTATGGATTCCCATTTGGAACATACAGAGACATATGACCCAGCAATGTGTATTCGGTCCCTAGAGATCTTCAGCCGACAAAGATTATATATATATATATATATATATATATATATATATATATATATATATATATATATATATAGTTATAGTTATTCTGTTCTTCTCTGCGTTCTTTCTTTCTTTTTCAATCTGAGATGTTGCAGAGCCTCATTCTAATCCCTAAAAGGCAATCTCTATCTAAAAAGGGCTCATATCAAAATTTAAAGTGGTGTGTTAGTTGTAACAGTCGCCAGCTGTGTTGATAACTCACTCTACGATGCGCTGACACGGTGGAATCTTCCAGCTGCTTACCGTCCTCCTACAAAACAGAAACCTGCTTAACACACTGATATCCAGCTCAACAGGAGGATGTCTTACAATGTAGGTCGGCTCTAAAGTGGGAGAATTGCTGCAACTAACTTCAAAAGGATGAACGCTGTTCTGCCAAAAATGCATCTCACTTTTGTAATCGTATCTTTTTTTAAATGTTTCTACTACTGTTTGTCTTGTTTATTCTGACTAGCAGTTGCTATCACACCACGCGACTAGAATGTTATACGTATGACGCCGCATGGTTACAGAATTCAAAAGATTACAGCTCGGACGATATTGAACGCGCGTTAAAATACGCTCATGAATGAGTTTAACAGACACCTGTTCATTTCAACACAATGGGAGAAATTACTCTGCTCACAGAGCTTAGTAACGCGTTAGAGGAAAATTCGCTGCTGCACTTTAAAACACTGAGCGTTTTTCTTAAAACACATAAAAGGTGCAAGATCACGCGTTGTCGTGTGAGCACCTCAGTCGTAAAAAGGGCTGAGTTGTCATGAATACGTTATGATCAGGAGTAGTCGGCCGTACTGCTGCGACATCCGGTCAAATCAACTGTCCTCTAAGAATCAGCGCAGTACTAGTTTTGGTAATAGCAGCATCTATGGACATGAACGGCGGCGAAACGGATGGTTTCTTTCTCGTCAACTTTATAGTCCATCACACCTGCTCCTATAGATCGGGATAAAATCTCCATACCAAAACCTCTGTGCATTGGCATGATGAAAATTTAGAGCACGCAAATCCTTCACTTCTGAAACAGCAGAAATTATGTAATTTTACGCAGATTAAAAAAAACCTCAACGCTAAAGACTGCTGTTGACGGAGTTTTAATGTAAATATAGCAGGTTGGGGAAGTGTAACGATGAGCGGTAAGGAGGCGGACGCATTGTGTGGAAAAGAGTGAGATTTATTAGGGGCAAATCCAAAGTCCAGGGTCAAATTATTAACATGGAAAGTCCGAGAATTCATGATAAACTAAAGTAAAGAAAAGTGCACGAAGACAAACCAGGGATGCAGGCTATAACATTGGGGCGAGGATAAACATTCAGGCTTATATTCACATGCACGGAAGCCTCGATTAACAAACAGCAGCTGGACTTACAATAAATAGCAACAAGACTAAACTAAAACAGGGCTTAAAAACATGGTCACATGAGCATTAAACCAGACACAAGTGCAAATTATGAGGGGTGCAGAAAACGAAACGAAGGAATGGAACCACAACAAGGGAGTAAATCAAAATAAAGACACTAGACAGGGAAACCGTGGAGACATGAACGCTAGGAGGGTGGTCAGTGGTCTTATGCAATACGAGAATTATGGAAATCGGGTCAGCTTTGGAATAGAGAGGAGCGTTAGGCACATACTAATAATATTAATACATTTTCAGAGACACACAATATCCATCCTGCCAAGGACAGGCAGTGATCAGTGAACCAGGCAGCCAGTAAGAGAAATAAAATCACCAAGAAAGTCAGGCTTTTTGCTGTTTTTTTTCAAAAAAATGTCCTTGACAGAACACAAGATATGACTGAATGAGCAAAGTTACATTTATATAGAGCCTTTCAAAGAACATACAATGCTTTCCAATGAACACACACAGCTTCTACATTCAGTCACATGCTGGATATTGTGTTAAATTGTTTGTCAGTGGCTTACTGCAGGGTGACTGTGTGTAAAATGGGGAAGAGTAACTCCACTCCAGCCTCCTCTATCTCACAGTCATGCAGAGTGAGCTGTGTGTGTGTGTGTGTGTGTGTGTGTGTGTGTGTATGTAGGTATGTATGTGTGAGCTCTCTGGATGACCATGGAGACGACTGTGCAGTCCTCGGTGCTCAGAGTCAGAGTGTGTGTCTGTGTGTTTGCTGTCAGGTCCAGAGCAGAGCTGCAGGAGAAGTCCAGTGTGCTGCAGAGCAGAGAGCAGATCTGCTGCTGCTGCCCCCTGCTGGAGGTCAGAGACACTGTAGCAGTGGAGCAGCCTCAGCAGCAGCCTGTCAACACTGAGAAAACAAAACACACACACACACACACACACACACACACACACACACACACACACACACACACACACACACACACACACACACACACACACACACAAACACACACACAGTGGCAGGGCAGTTAATTTCAGATTAATATAAATATTTCACCCGAATTTACCAATTACCATGGACTGTAATATGTTGATTACCTGACACAGGAGTCTCAATAAAACCTAAACAATGCTGGCACAAAATGACATCTTGGAAACTTTCCAAAACACACATAAATGAATATATAAGTGTATGTAAATGTATATAAGTTTTTATAACACGCCCAGTTTCCTGCTTATTTTCAGCCACTTTTTGGTAACTGCATTTATATTATGTCAAATGAGATTTTAATGCTTTAATTTTTGTGTATTAAGAAATGGTACTTGATCAATTTATGTTATTTATCCTCATATGGAAAGATTTGCTTCCATATTTTCCATATTTCAAATTTTGTGGGAAAAAGATGTCTGGAGATTTTACAGTCTCTTATAGCCTGCAAGTTATAGGACAGTGCCAGACCTGTGAAACAGTGCCACTTCATCCAGTGTTTAGACGACGTTTGATGCTTAGACCTCATTAGTCATATGCTAATAGTAACTTTGATACAATCTTCAATACAGTGTTGAATCAATGTGCTTTGCAATAGTGAGCTTTGATGCCTCAGTATCTAACATCCCATCACTACACTCTAGTTCTACCATATGTATTCTTTCTCTGCCTGTTCGTTTTCCATATTGTTCTCCGTTCCCGTGTTCTTAATATCTGTGTTATCTTACTTTTACCTCTATGTTTTCTTCTTCCTGGTTAGCCTCACTTTGTTTTTTGTTTATCATGTATTCTGGTAACCTGCTCTTGGATAATGTTTCTGCTCCTCCTAATAAACAAAGTTCGACAACACGCTTGTGTCTTGCCCTGCCTGTCTCAGCATTACAGCTAATCTAAAGGTCAAAGCATAAACTTCACTGGCAGATACACCTATATTTAAACATTACCACGTATGTACACAGTTTTCTAATTACATTAACATATTAACAAATAAGCAGACATCTAGTTTCTGGACATCTGAATATTTTCAAAAATTTGATTCTTTAAAAGGTGGGTTTAAATGATACAGCACTACAAAAAGCATGCCAACCATAGGCAACAAGCAATCCTTGAATTAGAATAAATTAATATTTCTGTATGTGGGCAAAATAATAATATGATTCTTAGTCCACGTAATATTTAGGCTCCATGCATGTAAATATATCTTTTATTTAAAAATGAACACATTGTCTTTTTTCACCATTAGTCGCTTTGAAACCATTTAAGCCCACTACACTCCATTTAAGATGACCTTAGAGTGTTTTAATGAGGAGTTCCTTCAAGTACAAACTTGCATCAGTTTTCACTGTACTGGCTGCAAGTAAGAAATTATGATATGCAAAATAAATGCTGTTTGATGGAATAAATGAATGACAAATATGAAGTTACGATGTGATCATAAAATGGCTTAGGCTAATGTGTCCATGTGTTCTTACAATCCTGGCAGGTCATGTGTGACTGGGGTTGGAGCTTTACTGAAACAGATGTTTTACATCTTGTTCTGGATTATAATCTGGCTAGTGGAATTGAGAGCCCTTTCCCCAATGGGAGAAAATGATTTTATTGTTTTATGTGAGATCATCCTGAGCAGACCATTCACAAATCAGAACAGTTTCCTGTGGCTACAGTGAGGACCTCAGCTGATACTGGAATATTCACCCACTGCTTTGATATGCTTATCTCACAGATTTCACAACAAAACCCCAGAATATCTACAATGTAGATGAGACAGGATTTGTCACTGTTCCATGACAAATCCTGTAAGATTAAGTAGCAGACTACAGGTGGAATTGGGAGGGAACAGATAACCGTCCACATCACTGGGAATGTTGTTGGGCAGATTCATCATCTACAAAGGGAAACGGTTGTACGATTCTTGGTGTCAAGGAGGTCCAGACCGCAACCCCATTTTTGTGACAGAACATGGACGGTTGGACAAATATCTTCCTTAAACTATTCACTCAGATCTCAGACTGAACATTTCTCAGGGTTTTAATATTTGATGGTTAAACCTCGCATGTGACTCTGGGACTGGGGGACTAGGGGGCTTCTTAACATTTTTTCTACTCCTGAACCTCTTACTGAATAAATGTTGAGCTGTTAATCCTTCCAAAACTATACATTTTTAATATTTTGTCAATAAATCATGACATGATCTTACTTGGAACTTAAATGGACTTAAATGATGCAACTGTACCTATTAAGATGATGCCAGACTTTGCACCTATTTAAGAAAATATCTTTATTTACATTATAAAACAGACATGAACTAATAAGCACATTTTGAAATGAGAAGTTAGACATTCATATTATAAATCAATTAAATATCTATGAAAAATGCCTGGAAAATTATTTTGGCAGGCTTATTGCATGCAGTAAAGGAGTAAAGTTATGTTAATATGGAAAGGACATGAAATTCTATACCATACAGCTATTTTTGAAAGAAAGACTTAATTCCTTTAAATCCTTTCCATACAATCCTAATTCGAAATCTCTTCTTCTCACATGTTCTTGCTTCCGAGGCTCCATTCGCTTCTTTCGATGTCTGCTCTATGTCTTTTTGATGACGTTTCAGTTTCTTCTTCCCATGTGTCTTTTTCTCCTTGAACTGTTTCTCCTGTGCATTTGGTGCTGGCCTCACATCTGAGTGAGGCAGTAGTGGACGGCAAGGCCTGTAGGGTCTGGATGATGGGGCTTCTTGGAACCAGTGGGGCTCACCAGGTGCAAATCTGGTAGGCTGTCTGAGGGAGAGTGAGGGAAACCTGTTGTCTCGTGGTTTGGGAGACTCCAGGGGGAAACTGGGCCTTGGGCTTTCCAACTGTGAAAAAGCATTTAATTTAGCATCACTATTAAATACATGCATGTGCACACACTTTGATATACTATCAAAAATATAATGTAAGTGATATTGTAGTGCCATAGGCAATCCATTTGTTGATATGCCCTAACACATTTATGCTCACTATTTACCTGGACTTTAATTATAGTTGCTTATTTCAATCTAAAACCATCTGCTGTGTATAGCAGAACATTGCTTCATTGGATGTGCACTGCAGTGTAACTAAGTGTTTCTCTTTTCCTACTTTCTCAAGCTGTGCTCTCAGCCTTCTCAGTTCAGCTTTGATCTCCACATTCTCCCTCTGCAGTTCTCGCACTGCTAGCTCGAGGTCTAGACCTCCAAGACACCGCCCTACACGTGCAGCCTTCCGTCGGTTGTCCTCCAATGTCTTTCTCCGACATTCACCCAGGGTCTCTTTGCTCAACTCCTCCTCCACCTTATGGATTCCCATTTGGAACATACAGAGACATATGACCCAGCAATGTGTATTCGGTCCCTAGAGATCTTCAGCCGACAAAGATTATATATATATATATATATATATATATATATATATATATATATATATATATATATATAGTTATAGTTATTCTGTTCTTCTCTGCGTTCTTTCTTTCTTTTTCAATCTGAGATGTTGCAGAGCCTCATTCTAATCCCTAAAAGGCAATCTCTATCTAAAAAGGGCTCATATCAAAATTTAAAGTGGTGTGTTAGTTGTAACAGTCGCCAGCTGTGTTGATAACTCACTCTACGATGCGCTGACACGGTGGAATCTTCCAGCTGCTTACCGTCCTCCTACAAAACAGAAACCTGCTTAACACACTGATATCCAGCTCAACAGGAGGATGTCTTACAATGTAGGTCGGCTCTAAAGTGGGAGAATTGCTGCAACTAACTTCAAAAGGATGAACGCTGTTCTGCCAAAAATGCATCTCACTTTTGTAATCGTATCTTTTTTTAAATGTTTCTACTACTGTTTGTCTTGTTTATTCTGACTAGCAGTTGCTATCACACCACGCGACTAGAATGTTATACGTATGACGCCGCATGGTTACAGAATTCAAAAGATTACAGCTCGGACGATATTGAACGCGCGTTAAAATACGCTCATGAATGAGTTTAACAGACACCTGTTCATTTCAACACAATGGGAGAAATTACTCTGCTCACAGAGCTTAGTAACGCGTTAGAGGAAAATTCGCTGCTGCACTTTAAAACACTGAGCGTTTTTCTTAAAACACATAAAAGGTGCAAGATCACGCGTTGTCGTGTGAGCACCTCAGTCGTAAAAAGGGCTGAGTTGTCATGAATACGTTATGATCAGGAGTAGTCGGCCGTACTGCTGCGACATCCGGTCAAATCAACTGTCCTCTAAGAATCAGCGCAGTACTAGTTTTGGTAATAGCAGCATCTATGGACATGAACGGCGGCGAAACGGATGGTTTCTTTCTCGTCAACTTTATAGTCCATCACACCTGCTCCTATAGATCGGGATAAAATCTCCATACCAAAACCTCTGTGCATTGGCATGATGAAAATTTAGAGCACGCAAATCCTTCACTTCTGAAACAGCAGAAATTATGTAATTTTACGCAGATTAAAAAAAACCTCAACGCTAAAGACTGCTGTTGACGGAGTTTTAATGTAAATATAGCAGGTTGGGGAAGTGTAACGATGAGCGGTAAGGAGGCGGACGCATTGTGTGGAAAAGAGTGAGATTTATTAGGGGCAAATCCAAAGTCCAGGGTCAAATTATTAACATGGAAAGTCCGAGAATTCATGATAAACTAAAGTAAAGAAAAGTGCACGAAGACAAACCAGGGATGCAGGCTATAACATTGGGGCGAGGATAAACATTCAGGCTTATATTCACATGCACGGAAGCCTCGATTAACAAACAGCAGCTGGACTTACAATAAATAGCAACAAGACTAAACTAAAACAGGGCTTAAAAACATGGTCACATGAGCATTAAACCAGACACAAGTGCAAATTATGAGGGGTGCAGAAAACGAAACGAAGGAATGGAACCACAACAAGGGAGTAAATCAAAATAAAGACACTAGACAGGGAAACCGTGGAGACATGAACGCTAGGAGGGTGGTCAGTGGTCTTATGCAATACGAGAATTATGGAAATCGGGTCAGCTTTGGAATAGAGAGGAGCGTTAGGCACATACTAATAATATTAATACATTTTCAGAGACACACAATATCCATCCTGCCAAGGACAGGCAGTGATCAGTGAACCAGGCAGCCAGTAAGAGAAATAAAATCACCAAGAAAGTCAGGCTTTTTGCTGTTTTTTTTCAAAAAAATGTCCTTGACAGAACACAAGATATGACTGAATGAGCAAAGTTACATTTATATAGAGCCTTTCAAAGAACATACAATGCTTTCCAATGAACACACACAGCTTCTACATTCAGTCACATGCTGGATATTGTGTTAAATTGTTTGTCAGTGGCTTACTGCAGGGTGACTGTGTGTAAAATGGGGAAGAGTAACTCCACTCCAGCCTCCTCTATCTCACAGTCATGCAGAGTGAGCTGTGTGTGTGTGTGTGTGTGTGTGTGTGTGTGTGTGTGTGTGTGTGTGTGTGTGTGTGTGTATGTAGGTATGTATGTGTGAGCTCTCTGGATGACCATGGAGACGACTGTGCAGTCCTCGGTGCTCAGAGTCAGAGTGTGTGTCTGTGTGTTTGCTGTCAGGTCCAGAGCAGAGCTGCAGGAGAAGTCCAGTGTGCTGCAGAGCAGAGAGCAGATCTGCTGCTGCTGCCCCCTGCTGGAGGTCAGAGACACTGTAGCAGTGGAGCAGCCTCAGCAGCAGCCTGTCAACACTGAGAAAACAAAACACACACACACACACACACACACACACACACACACACACACACACACACACACAAACACACACACAGTGGCAGGGCAGTTAATTTCAGATTAATATAAATATTTCACCCGAATTTACCAATTACCATGGACTGTAATATGTTGATTACCTGACACAGGAGTCTCAATAAAACCTAAACAATGCTGGCACAAAATGACATCTTGGAAACTTTCCAAAACACACATAAATGAATATATAAGTGTATGTAAATGTATATAAGTTTTTATAACACGCCCAGTTTCCTGCTTATTTTCAGCCACTTTTTGGTAACTGCATTTATATTATGTCAAATGAGATTTTAATGCTTTAATTTTTGTGTATTAAGAAATGGTACTTGATCAATTTATGTTATTTATCCTCATATGGAAAGATTTGCTTCCATATTTTCCATATTTCAAATTTTGTGGGAAAAAGATGTCTGGAGATTTTACAGTCTCTTATAGCCTGCAAGTTATAGGACAGTGCCAGACCTGTGAAACAGTGCCACTTCATCCAGTGTTTAGACGACGTTTGATGCTTAGACCTCATTAGTCATATGCTAATAGTAACTTTGATACAATCTTCAATACAGTGTTGAATCAATGTGCTTTGCAATAGTGAGCTTTGATGCCTCAGTATCTAACATCCCATCACTACACTCTAGTTCTACCATATGTATTCTTTCTCTGCCTGTTCGTTTTCCATATTGTTCTCCGTTCCCGTGTTCTTAATATCTGTGTTATCTTACTTTTACCTCTATGTTTTCTTCTTCCTGGTTAGCCTCACTTTGTTTTTTGTTTATCATGTATTCTGGTAACCTGCTCTTGGATAATGTTTCTGCTCCTCCTAATAAACAAAGTTCGACAACACGCTTGTGTCTTGCCCTGCCTGTCTCAGCATTACAGCTAATCTAAAGGTCAAAGCATAAACTTCACTGGCAGATACACCTATATTTAAACATTACCACGTATGTACACAGTTTTCTAATTACATTAACATATTAACAAATAAGCAGACATCTAGTTTCTGGACATCTGAATATTTTCAAAAATTTGATTCTTTAAAAGGTGGGTTTAAATGATACAGCACTACAAAAAGCATGCCAACCATAGGCAACAAGCAATCCTTGAATTAGAATAAATTAATATTTCTGTATGTGGGCAAAATAATAATATGATTCTTAGTCCACGTAATATTTAGGCTCCATGCATGTAAATATATCTTTTATTTAAAAATGAACACATTGTCTTTTTTCACCATTAGTCGCTTTGAAACCATTTAAGCCCACTACACTCCATTTAAGATGACCTTAGAGTGTTTTAATGAGGAGTTCCTTCAAGTACAAACTTGCATCAGTTTTCACTGTACTGGCTGCAAGTAAGAAATTATGATATGCAAAATAAATGCTGTTTGATGGAATAAATGAATGACAAATATGAAGTTACGATGTGATCATAAAATGGCTTAGGCTAATGTGTCCATGTGTTCTTACAATCCTGGCAGGTCATGTGTGACTGGGGTTGGAGCTTTACTGAAACAGATGTTTTACATCTTGTTCTGGATTATAATCTGGCTAGTGGAATTGAGAGCCCTTTCCCCAATGGGAGAAAATGATTTTATTGTTTTATGTGAGATCATCCTGAGCAGACCATTCACAAATCAGAACAGTTTCCTGTGGCTACAGTGAGGACCTCAGCTGATACTGGAATATTCACCCACTGCTTTGATATGCTTATCTCACAGATTTCACAACAAAACCCCAGAATATCTACAATGTAGATGAGACAGGATTTGTCACTGTTCCATGACAAATCCTGTAAGATTAAGTAGCAGACTACAGGTGGAATTGGGAGGGAACAGATAACCGTCCACATCACTGGGAATGTTGTTGGGCAGATTCATCATCTACAAAGGGAAACGGTTGTACGATTCTTGGTGTCAAGGAGGTCCAGACCGCAACCCCATTTTTGTGACAGAACATGGACGGTTGGACAAATATCTTCCTTAAACTATTCACTCAGATCTCAGACTGAACATTTCTCAGGGTTTTAATATTTGATGGTTAAACCTCGCATGTGACTCTGGGACTGGGGGACTAGGGGGCTTCTTAACATTTTTTCTACTCCTGAACCTCTTACTGAATAAATGTTGAGCTGTTAATCCTTCCAAAACTATACATTTTTAATATTTTGTCAATAAATCATGACATGATCTTACTTGGAACTTAAATGGACTTAAATGATGCAACTGTACCTATTAAGATGATGCCAGACTTTGCACCTATTTAAGAAAATATCTTTATTTACATTATAAAACAGACATGAACTAATAAGCACATTTTGAAATGAGAAGTTAGACATTCATATTATAAATCAATTAAATATCTATGAAAAATGCCTGGAAAATTATTTTGGCAGGCTTATTGCATGCAGTAAAGGAGTAAAGTTATGTTAATATGGAAAGGACATGAAATTCTATACCATACAGCTATTTTTGAAAGAAAGACTTAATTCCTTTAAATCCTTTCCATACAATCCTAATTCGAAATCTCTTCTTCTCACATGTTCTTGCTTCCGAGGCTCCATTCGCTTCTTTCGATGTCTGCTCTATGTCTTTTTGATGACGTTTCAGTTTCTTCTTCCCATGTGTCTTTTTCTCCTTGAACTGTTTCTCCTGTGCATTTGGTGCTGGCCTCACATCTGAGTGAGGCAGTAGTGGACGGCAAGGCCTGTAGGGTCTGGATGATGGGGCTTCTTGGAACCAGTGGGGCTCACCAGGTGCAAATCTGGTAGGCTGTCTGAGGGAGAGTGAGGGAAACCTGTTGTCTCGTGGTTTGGGAGACTCCAGGGGGAAACTGGGCCTTGGGCTTTCCAACTGTGAAAAAGCATTTAATTTAGCATCACTATTAAATACATGCATGTGCACACACTTTGATATACTATCAAAAATATAATGTAAGTGATATTGTAGTGCCATAGGCAATCCATTTGTTGATATGCCCTAACACATTTATGCTCACTATTTACCTGGACTTTAATTATAGTTGCTTATTTCAATCTAAAACCATCTGCTGTGTATAGCAGAACATTGCTTCATTGGATGTGCACTGCAGTGTAACTAAGTGTTTCTCTTTTCCTACTTTCTCAAGCTGTGCTCTCAGCCTTCTCAGTTCAGCTTTGATCTCCACATTCTCCCTCTGCAGTTCTCGCACTGCTAGCTCGAGGTCTAGACCTCCAAGACACCGCCCTACACGTGCAGCCTTCCGTCGGTTGTCCTCCAATGTCTTTCTCCGACATTCACCCAGGGTCTCTTTGCTCAACTCCTCCTCCACCTTATGGATTCCCATTTGGAACATACAGAGACATATGACCCAGCAATGTGTATTCGGTCCCTAGAGATCTTCAGCCGACAAAGATTATATATATATATATATATATATATATATATATATATATATATATATATATATATATAGTTATAGTTATTCTGTTCTTCTCTGTGTTCTTTCTTTCTTTTTCAATCTGAGATGTTGCAGAGCCTCATTCTAATCCCTAAAAGGCAATCTCTATCTAAAAAGGGCTCATATCAAAATTTAAAGTGGTGTGTTAGTTGTAACAGTCGCCAGCTGTGTTGATAACTCACTCTACGATGCGCTGACACGGTGGAATCTTCCAGCTGCTTACCGTCCTCCTACAAAACAGAAACCTGCTTAACACACTGATATCCAACTCAACAGGAGGATGTCTTACAATGTAGGTCGGCTCTAAAGTGGGAGAATTGCTGCAACTAACTTCAAAAGGATGAACGCTGTTCTGCCAAAAATGCATCTCACTTTTGTAATCGTATCTTTTTTTAAATGTTTCTACTACTGTTTGTCTTGTTTATTCTGACTAGCAGTTGCTATCACACCACGCGACTAGAATGTTATACGTATGACGCCGCATGGTTACAGAATTCAAAAGATTACAGCTCGGACGATATTGAACGCGCGTTAAAATACGCTCATGAATGAGTTTAACAGACACCTGTTCATTTCAACACAATGGGAGAAATTACTCTGCTCACAGAGCTTAGTAACGCGTTAGAGGAAAATTCGCTGCTGCACTTTAAAACACTGAGCGTTTTTCTTAAAACACATAAAAGGTGCAAGATCACGCGTTGTCGTGTGAGCACCTCAGTCGTAAAAAGGGCTGAGTTGTCATGAATACGTTATGATCAGGAGTAGTCGGCCGTACTGCTGCGACATCCGGTCAAATCAACTGTCCTCTAAGAATCAGCGCAGTACTAGTTTTGGTAATAGCAGCATCTATGGACATGAACGGCGGCGAAACGGATGGTTTCTTTCTCGTCAACTTTATAGTCCATCACACCTGCTCCTATAGATCGGGATAAAATCTCCATACCAAAACCTCTGTGCATTGGCATGATGAAAATTTAGAGCACGCAAATCCTTCACTTCTGAAACAGCAGAAATTATGTAATTTTACGCAGATTAAAAAAAACCTCAACGCTAAAGACTGCTGTTGACGGAGTTTTAATGTAAATATAGCAGGTTGGGGAAGTGTAACGATGAGCGGTAAGGAGGCGGACGCATTGTGTGGAAAAGAGTGAGATTTATTAGGGGCAAATCCAAAGTCCAGGGTCAAATTATTAACATGGAAAGTCCGAGAATTCATGATAAACTAAAGTAAAGAAAAGTGCACGAAGACAAACCAGGGATGCAGGCTATAACATTGGGGCGAGGATAAACATTCAGGCTTATATTCACATGCACGGAAGCCTCGATTAACAAACAGCAGCTGGACTTACAATAAATAGCAACAAGACTAAACTAAAACAGGGCTTAAAAACATGGTCACATGAGCATTAAACCAGACACAAGTGCAAATTATGAGGGGTGCAGAAAACGAAACGAAGGAATGGAACCACAACAAGGGAGTAAATCAAAATAAAGACACTAGACAGGGAAACCGTGGAGACATGAACGCTAGGAGGGTGGTCAGTGGTCTTATGCAATACGAGAATTATGGAAATCGGGTCAGCTTTGGAATAGAGAGGAGCGTTAGGCACATACTAATAATATTAATACATTTTCAGAGACACACAATATCCATCCTGCCAAGGACAGGCAGTGATCAGTGAACCAGGCAGCCAGTAAGAGAAATAAAATCACCAAGAAAGTCAGGCTTTTTGCTGTTTTTTTTCAAAAAAATGTCCTTGACAGAACACAAGATATGACTGAATGAGCAAAGTTACATTTATATAGAGCCTTTCAAAGAACATACAATGCTTTCCAATGAACACACACAGCTTCTACATTCAGTCACATGCTGGATATTGTGTTAAATTGTTTGTCAGTGGCTTACTGCAGGGTGACTGTGTGTAAAATGGGGAAGAGTAACTCCACTCCAGCCTCCTCTATCTCACAGTCATGCAGAGTGAGCTGTGTGTGTGTGTGTGTGTGTGTGTGTGTGTGTGTGTGTGTGTGTGTGTGTGTGTATGTAGGTATGTATGTGTGAGCTCTCTGGATGACCATGGAGACGACTGTGCAGTCCTCGGTGCTCAGAGTCAGAGTGTGTGTCTGTGTGTTTGCTGTCAGGTCCAGAGCAGAGCTGCAGGAGAAGTCCAGTGTGCTGCAGAGCAGAGAGCAGATCTGCTGCTGCTGCCCCCTGCTGGAGGTCAGAGACACTGTAGCAGTGGAGCAGCCTCAGCAGCAGCCTGTCAACACTGAGAAAACAAAACACACACACACACACACACACACACACACACACACACACACACACACACAAACACACACACAGTGGCAGGGCAGTTAATTTCAGATTAATATAAATATTTCACCCGAATTTACCAATTACCATGGACTGTAATATGTTGATTACCTGACACAGGAGTCTCAATAAAACCTAAACAATGCTGGCACAAAATGACATCTTGGAAACTTTCCAAAACACACATAAATGAATATATAAGTGTATGTAAATGTATATAAGTTTTTATAACACGCCCAGTTTCCTGCTTATTTTCAGCCACTTTTTGGTAACTGCATTTATATTATGTCAAATGAGATTTTAATGCTTTAATTTTTGTGTATTAAGAAATGGTACTTGATCAATTTATGTTATTTATCCTCATATGGAAAGATTTGCTTCCATATTTTCCATATTTCAAATTTTGTGGGAAAAAGATGTCTGGAGATTTTACAGTCTCTTATAGCCTGCAAGTTATAGGACAGTGCCAGACCTGTGAAACAGTGCCACTTCATCCAGTGTTTAGACGACGTTTGATGCTTAGACCTCATTAGTCATATGCTAATAGTAACTTTGATACAATCTTCAATACAGTGTTGAATCAATGTGCTTTGCAATAGTGAGCTTTGATGCCTCAGTATCTAACATCCCATCACTACACTGGAGTTCTACCATATGTATTCTTTCTCTGCCTGTTCGTTTTCCATATTGTTCTCCGTTCCCGTGTTCTTAATATCTGTGTTATCTTACTTTTACCTCTATGTTTTCTTCTTCCTGGTTAGCCTCACTTTGTTTTTTGTTTATCATGTATTCTGGTAACCTGCTCTTGGATAATGTTTCTGCTCCTCCTAATAAACAAAGTTCGACAACACGCTTGTGTCTTGCCCTGCCTGTCTCAGCATTACAGCTAATCTAAAGGTCAAAGCATAAACTTCACTGGCAGATACACCTATATTTAAACATTACCACGTATGTACACAGTTTTCTAATTACATTAACATATTAACAAATAAGCAGACATCTAGTTTCTGGACATCTGAATATTTTCAAAAATTTGATTCTTTAAAAGGTGGGTTTAAATGATACAGCACTACAAAAAGCATGCCAACCATAGGCAACAAGCAATCCTTGCTTTAGAATAAATTAATATTTCTGTATGTGGGCAAAATAATAATATGATTCTTAGTCCACGTAATATTTAGGCTCCATGCATGTAAATATATCTTTTATTTAAAAATGAACACATTGTCTTTTTTCACCATTAGTCGCTTTGAAACCATTTAAGCCCACTACACTCCATTTAAGATGACCTTAGAGTGTTTTAATGAGGAGTTCCTTCAAGTACAAACTTGCATCAGTTTTCACTGTACTGGCTGCAAGTAAGAAATTATGATATGCAAAATAAATGCTGTTTGATGGAATAAATGAATGACAAATATGAAGTTACGATGTGATCATAAAATGGCTTAGGCTAATGTGTCCATGTGTTCTTACAATCCTGGCAGGTCATGTGTGACTGGGGTTGGAGCTTTACTGAAACAGATGTTTTACATCTTGTTCTGGATTATAATCTGGCTAGTGGAATTGAGAGCCCTTTCCCCAATGGGAGAAAATGATTTTATTGTTTTATGTGAGATCATCCTGAGCAGACCATTCACAAATCAGAACAGTTTCCTGTGGCTACAGTGAGGACCTCAGCTGATACTGGAATATTCACCCACTGCTTTGATATGCTTATCTCACAGATTTCACAACAAAACCCCAGAATATCTACAATGTAGATGAGACAGGATTTGTCACTGTTCCATGACAAATCCTGTAAGATTATGTAGCAGACTACAGGTGGAATTGGGAGGGAACAGATAACCGTCCACATCACTGGGAATGTTGTTGGGCAGATTCATCATCTACAAAGGGAAACGGTTGTACGATTCTTGGTGTCAAGGAGGTCCAGACCGCAACCCCATTTTTGTGACAGAACATGGACGGTTGGACAAATATCTTCCTTAAACTATTCACTCAGATCTCAGACTGAACATTTCTCAGGGTTTTAATATTTGATGGTTAAACCTCGCATGTGACTCTGGGACTGGGGGACTAGGGGGCTTCTTAACATTTTTTCTACTCCTGAACCTCTTACTGAATAAATGTTGAGCTGTTAATCCTTCCAAAACTATACATTTTTAATATTTTGTCAATAAATCATGACATGATCTTACTTGGAACTTAAATGGACTTAAATGATGCAACTGTACCTATTAAGATGATGCCAGACTTTGCACCTATTTAAGAAAATATCTTTATTTACATTATAAAACAGACATGAACTAATAAGCACATTTTGAAATGAGAAGTTAGACATTCATATTATAAATCAATTAAATATCTATGAAAAATGCCTGGAAAATTATTTTGGCAGGCTTATTGCATGCAGTAAAGGAGTAAAGTTATGTTAATATGGAAAGGACATGAAATTCTATACCATACAGCTATTTTTGAAAGAAAGACTTAATTCCTTTAAATCCTTTCCATACAATCCTAATTCGAAATCTCTTCTTCTCACATGTTCTTGCTTCCGAGGCTCCATTCGCTTCTTTCGATGTCTGCTCTATGTCTTTTTGATGACGTTTCAGTTTCTTCTTCCCATGTGTCTTTTTCTCCTTGAACTGTTTCTCCTGTGCATTTGGTGCTGGCCTCACATCTGAGTGAGGCAGTAGTGGACGGCAAGGCCTGTAGGGTCTGGATGATGGGGCTTCTTGGAACCAGTGGGGCTCACCAGGTGCAAATCTGGTAGGCTGTCTGAGGGAGAGTGAGGGAAACCTGTTGTCTCGTGGTTTGGGAGACTCCAGGGGGAAACTGGGCCTTGGGCTTTCCAACTGTGAAAAAGCATTTAATTTAGCATCACTATTAAATACATGCATGTGCACACACTTTGATATACTATCAAAAATATAATGTAAGTGATATTGTAGTGCCATAGGCAATCCATTTGTTGATATGCCCTAACACATTTATGCTCACTATTTACCTGGACTTTAATTATAGTTGCTTATTTCAATCTAAAACCATCTGCTGTGTATAGCAGAACATTGCTTCATTGGATGTGCACTGCAGTGTAACTAAGTGTTTCTCTTTTCCTACTTTCTCAAGCTGTGCTCTCAGCCTTCTCAGTTCAGCTTTGATCTCCACATTCTCCCTCTGCAGTTCTCGCACTGCTAGCTCGAGGTCTAGACCTCCAAGACACCGCCCTACACGTGCAGCCTTCCGTCGGTTGTCCTCCAATGTCTTTCTCCGACATTCACCCAGGGTCTCTTTGCTCAACTCCTCCTCCACCTTATGGATTCCCATTTGGAACATACAGAGACATATGACCCAGCAATGTGTATTCGGTCCCTAGAGATCTTCAGCCGACAAAGATTATATATATATATATATATATATATATATATATATATATATATATATATATATATATATATATATATATATATATATATATATATAGTTATAGTTATAGTTATTCTGTTCTTCTCTGCGTTCTTTCTTTCTTTTTCAATCTGAGATGTTGCAGAGCCTCATTCTAATCCCTAAAAGGCAATCTCTATCTAAAAAGGGCTCATATCAAAATTTAAAGTGGTGTGTTAGTTGTAACAGTCGCCAGCTGTGTTGATAACTCACTCTACGATGCGCTGACACGGTGGAATCTTCCAGCTGCTTACCGTCCTCCTACAAAACAGAAACCTGCTTAACACACTGATATCCAGCTCAACAGGAGGATGTCTTACAATGTAGGTCGGCTCTAAAGTGGGAGAATTGCTGCAACTAACTTCAAAAGGATGAACGCTGTTCTGCCAAAAATGCATCTCACTTTTGTAATCGTATCTTTTTTTAAATGTTTCTACTACTGTTTGTCTTGTTTATTCTGACTAGCAGTTGCTATCACACCACGCGACTAGAATGTTATACGTATGACGCCGCATGGTTACAGAATTCAAAAGATTACAGCTCGGACGATATTGAACGCGCGTTAAAATACGCTCATGAATGAGTTTAACAGACACCTGTTCATTTCAACACAATGGGAGAAATTACTCTGCTCACAGAGCTTAGTAACGCGTTAGAGGAAAATTCGCTGCTGCACTTTAAAACACTGAGCGTTTTTCTTAAAACACATAAAAGGTGCAAGATCACGCGTTGTCGTGTGAGCACCTCAGTCGTAAAAAGGGCTGAGTTGTCATGAATACGTTATGATCAGGAGTAGTCGGCCGTACTGCTGCGACATCCGGTCAAATCAACTGTCCTCTAAGAATCAGCGCAGTACTAGTTTTGGTAATAGCAGCATCTATGGACATGAACGGCGGCGAAACGGATGGTTTCTTTCTCGTCAACTTTATAGTCCATCACACCTGCTCCTATAGATCGGGATAAAATCTCCATACCAAAACCTCTGTGCATTGGCATGATGAAAATTTAGAGCACGCAAATCCTTCACTTCTGAAACAGCAGAAATTATGTAATTTTACGAAGATTAAAAAAAACCTCAACGCTAAAGACTGCTGTTGACGGAGTTTTAATGTAAATATAGCAGGTTGGGGAAGTGTAACGATGAGCGGTAAGGAGGCGGACGCATTGTGTGGAAAAGAGTGAGATTTATTAGGGGCAAATCCAAAGTCCAGGGTCAAATTATTAACATGGAAAGTCCGAGAATTCATGATAAACTAAAGTAAAGAAAAGTGCACGAAGACAAACCAGGGATGCAGGCTATAACATTGGGGCGAGGATAAACATTCAGGCTTATATTCACATGCACGGAAGCCTCGATTAACAAACAGCAGCTGGACTTACAATAAATAGCAACAAGACTAAACTAAAACAGGGCTTAAAAACATGGTCACATGAGCATTAAACCAGACACAAGTGCAAATTATGAGGGGTGCAGAAAACGAAACGAAGGAATGGAACCACAACAAGGGAGTAAATCAAAATAAAGACACTAGACAGGGAAACCGTGGAGACATGAACGCTAGGAGGGTGGTCAGTGGTCTTATGCAATACGAGAATTATGGAAATCGGGTCAGCTTTGGAATAGAGAGGAGCGTTAGGCACATACTAATAATATTAATACATTTTCAGAGACACACAATATCCATCCTGCCAAGGACAGGCAGTGATCAGTGAACCAGGCAGCCAGTAAGAGAAATAAAATCACCAAGAAAGTCAGGCTTTTTGCTGTTTTTTTTCAAAAAAATGTCCTTGACAGAACACAAGATATGACTGAATGAGCAAAGTTACATTTATATAGAGCCTTTCAAAGAACATACAATGCTTTCCAATGAACACACACAGCTTCTACATTCAGTCACATGCTGGATATTGTGTTAAATTGTTTGTCAGTGGCTTACTGCAGGGTGACTGTGTGTAAAATGGGGAAGAGTAACTCCACTCCAGCCTCCTCTATCTCACAGTCATGCAGAGTGAGCTGTGTGTGTGTGTGTGTGTGTGTGTGTGTGTGTGTGTGTGTGTGTGTGTGTGTGTGTGTGTATGTAGGTATGTATGTGTGAGCTCTCTGGATGACCATGGAGACGACTGTGCAGTCCTCGGTGCTCAGAGTCAGAGTGTGTGTCTGTGTGTTTGCTGTCAGGTCCAGAGCAGAGCTGCAGGAGAAGTCCAGTGTGCTGCAGAGCAGAGAGCAGATCTGCTGCTGCTGCCCCCTGCTGGAGGTCAGAGACACTGTAGCAGTGGAGCAGCCTCAGCAGCAGCCTGTCAACACTGAGAAAACAAAACACACACACACACACACACACACACACACACACACACACACACACACAAACACACACACAGTGGCAGGGCAGTTAATTTCAGATTAATATAAATATTTCACCCGAATTTACCAATTACCATGGACTGTAATATGTTGATTACCTGACACAGGAGTCTCAATAAAACCTAAACAATGCTGGCACAAAATGACATCTTGGAAACTTTCCAAAACACACATAAATGAATATATAAGTGTATGTAAATGTATATAAGTTTTTATAACACGCCCAGTTTCCTGCTTATTTTCAGCCACTTTTTGGTAACTGCATTTATATTATGTCAAATGAGATTTTAATGCTTTAATTTTGTGTATTAAGAAATGGTACTTGATCAATTTATGTTATTTATCCTCATATGGAAAGATTTGCTTCCATATTTTCCATATTTCAAATTTTGTGGGAAAAAGATGTCTGGAGATTTTACAGTCTCTTATAGCCTGCAAGTTATAGGACAGTGCCAGACCTGTGAAACAGTGCCACTTCATCCAGTGTTTAGACGACGTTTGATGCTTAGACCTCATTAGTCATATGCTAATAGTAACTTTGATACAATCTTCAATACAGTGTTGAATCAATGTGCTTTGCAATAGTGAGCTTTGATGCCTCAGTATCTAACATCCCATCACTACACTGGAGTTCTACCATATGTATTCTTTCTCTGCCTGTTCGTTTTCCATATTGTTCTCCGTTCCCGTGTTCTTAATATCTGTGTTATCTTACTTTTACCTCTATGTTTTCTTCTTCCTGGTTAGCCTCACTTTGTTTTTTGTTTATCATGTATTCTGGTAACCTGCTCTTGGATAATGTTTCTGCTCCTCCTAATAAACAAAGTTCGACAACACGCTTGTGTCTTGCCCTGCCTGTCTCAGCATTACAGCTAATCTAAAGGTCAAAGCATAAACTTCACTGGCAGATACACCTATATTTAAACATTACCACGTATGTACACAGTTTTCTAATTACATTAACATATTAACAAATAAGCAGACATCTAGTTTCTGGACATCTGAATATTTTCAAAAATTTGATTCTTTAAAAGGTGGGTTTAAATGATACAGCACTACAAAAAGCATGCCAACCATAGGCAACAAGCAATCCTTGAATTAGAATAAATTAATATTTCTGTATGTGGGCAAAATAATAATATGATTCTTAGTCCACGTAATATTTAGGCTCCATGCATGTAAATATATCTTTTATTTAAAAATGAACACATTGTCTTTTTTCACCATTAGTCGCTTTGAAACCATTTAAGCCCACTACACTCCATTTAAGATGACCTTAGAGTGTTTTAATGAGGAGTTCCTTCAAGTACAAACTTGCATCAGTTTTCACTGTACTGGCTGCAAGTAAGAAATTATGATATGCAAAATAAATGCTGTTTGATGGAATAAATGAATGACAAATATGAAGTTACGATGTGATCATAAAATGGCTTAGGCTAATGTGTCCATGTGTTCTTACAATCCTGGCAGGTCATGTGTGACTGGGGTTGGAGCTTTACTGAAACAGATGTTTTACATCTTGTTCTGGATTATAATCTGGCTAGTGGAATTGAGAGCCCTTTCCCCAATGGGAGAAAATGATTTTATTGTTTTATGTGAGATCATCCTGAGCAGACCATTCACAAATCAGAACAGTTTCCTGTGGCTACAGTGAGGACCTCAGCTGATACTGGAATATTCACCCACTGCTTTGATATGCTTATCTCACAGATTTCACAACAAAACCCCAGAATATCTACAATGTAGATGAGACAGGATTTGTCACTGTTCCATGACAAATCCTGTAAGATTATGTAGCAGACTACAGGTGGAATTGGGAGGGAACAGATAACCGTCCACATCACTGGGAATGTTGTTGGGCAGATTCATCATCTACAAAGGGAAACGGTTGTACGATTCTTGGTGTCAAGGAGGTCCAGACCGCAACCCCATTTTTGTGACAGAACATGGACGGTTGGACAAATATCTTCCTTAAACTATTCACTCAGATCTCAGACTGAACATTTCTCAGGGTTTTAATATTTGATGGTTAAACCTCGCATGTGACTCTGGGACTGGGGGACTAGGGGGCTTCTTAACATTTTTTCTACTCCTGAACCTCTTACTGAATAAATGTTGAGCTGTTAATCCTTCCAAAACTATACATTTTTAATATTTTGTCAATAAATCATGACATGATCTTACTTGGAACTTAAATGGACTTAAATGATGCAACTGTACCTATTAAGATGATGCCAGACTTTGCACCTATTTAAGAAAATATCTTTATTTACATTATAAAACAGACATGAACTAATAAGCACATTTTGAAATGAGAAGTTAGACATTCATATTATAAATCAATTAAATATCTATGAAAAATGCCTGGAAAATTATTTTGGCAGGCTTATTGCATGCAGTAAAGGAGTAAAGTTATGTTAATATGGAAAGGACATGAAATTCTATACCATACAGCTATTTTTGAAAGAAAGACTTAATTCCTTTAAATCCTTTCCATACAATCCTAATTCGAAATCTCTTCTTCTCACATGTTCTTGCTTCCGAGGCTCCATTCGCTTCTTTCGATGTCTGCTCTATGTCTTTTTGATGACGTTTCAGTTTCTTCTTCCCATGTGTCTTTTTCTCCTTGAACTGTTTCTCCTGTGCATTTGGTGCTGGCCTCACATCTGAGTGAGGCAGTAGTGGACGGCAAGGCCTGTAGGGTCTGGATGATGGGGCTTCTTGGAACCAGTGGGGCTCACCAGGTGCAAATCTGGTAGGCTGTCTGAGGGAGAGTGAGGGAAACCTGTTGTCTCGTGGTTTGGGAGACTCCAGGGGGAAACTGGGCCTTGGGCTTTCCAACTGTGAAAAAGCATTTAATTTAGCATCACTATTAAATACATGCATGTGCACACACTTTGATATACTATCAAAAATATAATGTAAGTGATATTGTAGTGCCATAGGCAATCCATTTGTTGATATGCCCTAACACATTTATGCTCACTATTTACCTGGACTTTAATTATAGTTGCTTATTTCAATCTAAAACCATCTGCTGTGTATAGCAGAACATTGCTTCATTGGATGTGCACTGCAGTGTAACTAAGTGTTTCTCTTTTCCTACTTTCTCAAGCTGTGCTCTCAGCCTTCTCAGTTCAGCTTTGATCTCCACATTCTCCCTCTGCAGTTCTCGCACTGCTAGCTCGAGGTCTAGACCTCCAAGACGCCGCCCCACACGTGCAGCCTTCCGTCGGTTGTCCTCCCATGTCTTTCTCCGACATTCACCCAGGGTCTCTTTGCTCAACTCCTCCTCCACCTTATGGATTCCCATTTGGAACATACAGAGACATATGACCCAGCAATGTGTATTCGGTCCCTAGAGATCTTCAGCCGACAAAGATTATATATATATATATATATATATAGTTATTCTGTTGTTCTCTGCGTTCTTTCTTTCTTTTTCAATCTGAGATGTTGCAGAGCCTCATTCTAATCCCTAAAAGGCAATCTCTATCTAAAAAGGGCTCATATCAAAATTTAAAGTGGTGTGTTAGTTGTAACAGTCGCCAGCTGTGTTGATAACTCACTCTACGATGCGCTGACACGGTGGAATCTTCCAGCTGCTTACCGTCCTCCTACAAAACAGAAACCTGCTTAACACACTGATATCCAGCTCAACAGGAGGATGTCTTACAATGTAGGTCGGCTCTAAAGTGGGAGAATTGCTGCAACTAACTTCAAAAGGATGAACGCTGTTCTGCCAAAAATGCATCTCACTTTTGTAATCGTATCTTTTTTTAAATGTTTCTACTACTGTTTGTCTTGTTTATTCTGACTAGCAGTTGCTATCACACCACGCGACTAGAATGTTATACGTATGACGCCGCATGGTTACAGAATTCAAAAGATTACAGCTCGGACGATATTGAACGCGCGTTAAAATACGCTCATGAATGAGTTTAACAGACACCTGTTCATTTCAACACAATGGGAGAAATTACTCTGCTCACAGAGCTTAGTAACGCGTTAGAGGAAAATTCGCTGCTGCACTTTAAAACACTGAGCGTTTTTCTTAAAACACATAAAAGGTGCAAGATCACGCGTTGTCGTGTGAGCACCTCAGTCGTAAAAAGGGCTGAGTTGTCATGAATACGTTATGATCAGGAGTAGTCGGCCGTACTGCTGCGACATCCGGTCAAATCAACTGTCCTCTAAGAATCAGCGCAGTACTAGTTTTGGTAATAGCAGCATCTATGGACATGAACGGCGGCGAAACGGATGGTTTCTTTCTCGTCAACTTTATAGTCCATCACACCTGCTCCTATAGATCGGGATAAAATCTCCATACCAAAACCTCTGTGCATTGGCATGATGAAAATTTAGAGCACGCAAATCCTTCACTTCTGAAACAGCAGAAATTATGTAATTTTACGCAGATTAAAAAAAACCTCAACGCTAAAGACTGCTGTTGACGGAGTTTTAATGTAAATATAGCAGGTTGGGGAAGTGTAACGATGAGCGGTAAGGAGGAGGACGCATTGTGTGGAAAAGAGTGAGATTTATTAGGGGCAAATCCAAAGTCCAGGGTCAAATTATTAACATGGAAAGTCCGAGAATTCATGATAAACTAAAGTAAAGAAAAGTGCACGAAGACAAACCAGGGATGCAGGCTATAACATTGGGGCGAGGATAAACATTCAGGCTTATATTCACATGCACGGAAGCCACGATTAACAAACAGCAGCTGGACTTACAATAAATAGCAACAAGACTAAACTAAAACAGGGCTTAAAAACATGGTCACATGAGCATTAAACCAGACACAAGTGCAAATTATGAGGGGTGCAGAAAACGAAACGAAGGAATGGAACCACAACAAGGGAGTAAATCAAAATAAAGACACTAGACAGGGAAACCGTGGAGACATGAACGCTAGGAGGGTGGTCAGTGGTCTTATGCAATACGAGAATTATGGAAATCGGGTCAGCTTTGGAATAGAGAGGAGCGTTAGGCACATACTAATAATATTAATACATTTTCAGAAACACACAATATCCATCCTGCCAAGGACAGGCAGTGATCAGTGAACCAGGCAGCCAGTAAGAGAAATAAAATCACCAAGAAAGTCAGGCTTTTTGCTGTTTTTTTTCAAAAAAATGTCCTTGACAGAACACAAGATATGACTGAATGAGCAAAGTTACATTTATATAGAGCCTTTCAAAGAACATACAATGCTTTCCAATGAACACACAGCTTCTACATTCAGTCACATGCTGGATATTGTGTTAAATTGTTTGTCAGTGGCTTACTGCAGGGTGACTGTGTGTAAAATGGGGAAGAGTAACTCCACTCCAGCCTCCTCTATCTCACAGTCATGCAGAGTGAGCTGTGTGTGTGTGTGTGTGTGTGTGTGTGTGTGTGTGTGTGTGTGTGTGTATGTAGGTATGTATGTGTGAGCTCTCTGGATGACCATGGAGACGACTGTGCAGTCCTCGGTGCTCAGAGTCAGAGTGTGTGTCTGTGTGTTTGCTGTCAGGTCCAGAGCAGAGCTGCAGGAGAAGTCCAGTGTGCTGCAGAGCAGAGAGCAGATCTGCTGCTGCTCCCCCCTGCTGGAGGTCAGAGACACTGTAGCAGTGGAGCAGCCTCAGCAGCAGCCTGTCAACACTGAGAAAACAAAACACACACACACACACACACACACACACACACACACACACACACACACACAAACACACACACAGTGGCAGGGCAGTTAATTTCAGATTAATATAAATATTTCACCCGAATTTACCAATTACCATGGACTGTAATATGTTGATTACCTGACACAGGAGTCTCAATAAAACCTAAACAATGCTGGCACAAAATGACATCTTGGAAACTTTCCAAAACACACATAAATGAATATATAAGTGTATGTAAATGTATATAAGTTTTTATAACACGCCCAGTTTCCTGCTTATTTTCAGCCACTTTTTGGTAACTGCATTTATATTATGTCAAATGAGATTTTAATGCTTTAATTTTTGTGTATTAAGAAATGGTACTTGATCAATTTATGTTATTTATCCTCATATGGAAAGATTTGCTTCCATATTTTCCATATTTCAAATTTTGTGGGAAAAAGATGTCTGGAGATTTTACAGTCTCTTATAGCCTGCAAGTTATAGGACAGTGCCAGACCTGTGAAACAGTGCCACTTCATCCAGTGTTTAGACGACGTTTGATGCTTAGACCTCATTAGTCATATGCTAATAGTAACTTTGATACAATCTTCAATACAGTGTTGAATCAATGTGCTTTGCAATAGTGAGCTTTGATGCCTCAGTATCTAACATCCCATCACTACACTGGAGTTCTACCATATGTATTCTTTCTCTGCCTGTTCGTTTTCCATATTGTTCTCCGTTCCCGTGTTCTTAATATCTGTGTTATCTTACTTTTACCTCTATGTTTTCTTCTTCCTGGTTAGCCTCACTTTGTTTTTTGTTTATCATGTATTCTGGTAACCTGCTCTTGGATAATGTTTCTGCTCCTCCTAATAAACAAAGTTCGACAACACGCTTGTGTCTTGCCCTGCCTGTCTCAGCATTACAGCTAATCTAAAGGTCAAAGCATAAACTTCACTGGCAGATACACCTATATTTAAACATTACCACGTATGTACACAGTTTTCTAATTACATTAACATATTAACAAATAAGCAGACATCTAGTTTCTGGACATCTGAATATTTTCAAAAATTTGATTCTTTAAAAGGTGGGTTTAAATGATACAGCACTACAAAAAGCATGCCAACCATAGGCAACAAGCAATCCTTGAATTAGAATAAATTAATATTTCTGTATGTGGGCAAAATAATAATATGATTCTTAGTCCACGTAATATTTAGGCTCCATGCATGTAAATATATCTTTTATTTAAAAATGAACACATTGTCTTTTTTCACCATTAGTCGCTTTGAAACCATTTAAGCCCACTACACTCCATTTAAGATGACCTTAGAGTGTTTTAATGAGGAGTTCCTTCAAGTACAAACTTGCATCCGTTTTCACTGTACTGGCTGCAAGTAAGAAATTATGATATGCAAAATAAATGCTGTTTGATGGAATAAATGAATGACAAATATGAAGTTACGATGTGATCATAAAATGGCTTAGGCTAATGTGTCCATGTGTTCTTACAATCCTGGCAGGTCATGTGTGACTGGGGTTGGAGCTTTACTGAAACAGATGTTTTACATCTTGTTCTGGATTATAATCTGGCTAGTGGAATTGAGAGCCCTTTCCCCAATGGGAGAAAATGATTTTATTGTTTTATGTGAGATCATCCTGAGCAGACCATTCACAAATCAGAACAGTTTCCTGTGGCTACAGTGAGGACCTCAGCTGATACTGGAATATTCACCCACTGCTTTGATATGCTTATCTCACAGATTTCACAACAAAACCCCAGAATATCTACAATGTAGATGAGACAGGATTTGTCACTGTTCCATGACAAATCCTGTAAGATTATGTAGCAGACTACAGGTGGAATTGGGAGGGAACAGATAACCGTCCACATCACTGGGAATGTTGTTGGGCAGATTCATCATCTACAAAGGGAAACGGTTGTACGATTCTTGGTGTCAAGGAGGTCCAGACCGCAACCCCATTTTTGTGACAGAACATGGACGGTTGGACAAATATCTTCCTTAAACTATTCACTCAGATCTCAGACTGAACATTTCTCAGGGTTTTAATATTTGATGGTTAAACCTCGCATGTGACTCTGGGACTGGGGGACTAGGGGGCTTCTTAACATTTTTTCTACTCCTGAACCTCTTACTGAATAAATGTTGAGCTGTTAATCCTTCCAAAACTATACATTTTTAATATTTTGTCAATAAATCATGACATGATCTTACTTGGAACTTAAATGGACTTAAATGATGCAACTGTACCTATTAAGATGATGCCAGACTTTGCACCTATTTAAGAAAATATCTTTATTTACATTATAAAACAGACATGAACTAATAAGCACATTTTGAAATGAGAAGTTAGACATTCATATTATAAATCAATTAAATATCTATGAAAAATGCCTGGAAAATTATTTTGGCAGGCTTATTGCATGCAGTAAAGGAGTAAAGTTATGTTAATATGGAAAGGACATGAAATTCTATACCATACAGCTATTTTTGAAAGAAAGACTTAATTCCTTTAAATCCTTTCCATACAATCCTAATTCGAAATCTCTTCTTCTCACATGTTCTTGCTTCCGAGGCTCCATTCGCTTCTTTCGATGTCTGCTCTATGTCTTTTTGATGACGTTTCAGTTTCTTCTTCCCATGTGTCTTTTTCTCCTTGAACTGTTTCTCCTGTGCATTTGGTGCTGGCCTCACATCTGAGTGAGGCAGTAGTGGACGGCAAGGCCTGTAGGGTCTGGATGATGGGGCTTCTTGGAACCAGTGGGGCTCACCAGGTGCAAATCTGGTAGGCTGTCTGAGGGAGAGTGAGGGAAACCTGTTGTCTCGTGGTTTGGGAGACTCCAGGGGGAAACTGGGCCTTGGGCTTTCCAACTGTGAAAAAGCATTTAATTTAGCATCACTATTAAATACATGCATGTGCACACACTTTGATATACTATCAAAAATATAATGTAAGTGATATTGTAGTGCCATAGGCAATCCATTTGTTGATATGCCCTAACACATTTATGCTCACTATTTACCTGGACTTTAATTATAGTTGCTTATTTCAATCTAAAACCATCTGCTGTGTATAGCAGAACATTGCTTCATTGGATGTGCACTGCAGTGTAACTAAGTGTTTCTCTTTTCCTACTTTCTCAAGCTGTGCTCTCAGCCTTCTCAGTTCAGCTTTGATCTCCACATTCTCCCTCTGCAGTTCTCGCACTGCTAGCTCGAGGTCTAGACCTCCAAGACACCGCCCTACACGTGCAGCCTTCCGTCGGTTGTCCTCCAATGTCTTTCTCCGACATTCACCCAGGGTCTCTTTGCTCAACTCCTCCTCCACCTTATGGATTCCCATTTGGAACATACAGAGACATATGACCCAGCAATGTGTATTCGGTCCCTAGAGATCTTCAGCCGACAAAGATTATATATATATATATATATATATATATATATATATATATATATATATATATATATATATATATATATATATAGTTATAGTTATTCTGTTCTTCTCTGCGTTCTTTCTTTCTTTTTCAATCTGAGATGTTGCAGAGCCTCATTCTAATCCCTAAAAGGCAATCTCTATCTAAAAAGGGCTCATATCAAAATTTAAAGTGGTGTGTTAGTTGTAACAGTCGCCAGCTGTGTTGATAACTCACTCTACGATGCGCTGACACGGTGGAATCTTCCAGCTGCTTACCGTCCTCCTACAAAACAGAAACCTGCTTAACACACTGATATCCAGCTCAACAGGAGGATGTCTTACAATGTAGGTCGGCTCTAAAGTGGGAGAATTGCTGCAACTAACTTCAAAAGGATGAACGCTGTTCTGCCAAAAATGCATCTCACTTTTGTAATCGTATCTTTTTTTAAATGTTTCTACTACTGTTTGTCTTGTTTATTCTGACTAGCAGTTGCTATCACACCACGCGACTAGAATGTTATACGTATGACGCCGCATGGTTACAGAATTCAAAAGATTACAGCTCGGACGATATTGAACGCGCGTTAAAATACGCTCATGAATGAGTTTAACAGACACCTGTTCATTTCAACACAATGGGAGAAATTACTCTGCTCACAGAGCTTAGTAACGCGTTAGAGGAAAATTCGCTGCTGCACTTTAAAACACTGAGCGTTTTTCTTAAAACACATAAAAGGTGCAAGATCACGCGTTGTCGTGTGAGCACCTCAGTCGTAAAAAGGGCTGAGTTGTCATGAATACGTTATGATCAGGAGTAGTCGGCCGTACTGCTGCGACATCCGGTCAAATCAACTGTCCTCTAAGAATCAGCGCAGTACTAGTTTTGGTAATAGCAGCATCTATGGACATGAACGGCGGCGAAACGGATGGTTTCTTTCTCGTCAACTTTATAGTCCATCACACCTGCTCCTATAGATCGGGATAAAATCTCCATACCAAAACCTCTGTGCATTGGCATGATGAAAATTTAGAGCACGCAAATCCTTCACTTCTGAAACAGCAGAAATTATGTAATTTTACGCAGATTAAAAAAAACCTCAACGCTAAAGACTGCTGTTGACGGAGTTTTAATGTAAATATAGCAGGTTGGGGAAGTGTAACGATGAGCGGTAAGGAGGCGGACGCATTGTGTGGAAAAGAGTGAGATTTATTAGGGGCAAATCGAAAGTCCAGGGTCAAATTATTAACATGGAAAGTCCGAGAATTCATGATAAACTAAAGTAAAGAAAAGTGCACGAAGACAAACCAGGGATGCAGGCTATAACATTGGGGCGAGGATAAACATTCAGGCTTATATTCACATGCACGGAAGCCTCGATTAACAAACAGCAGCTGGACTTACAATAAATAGCAACAAGACTAAACTAAAACAGGGCTTAAAAACATGGTCACATGAGCATTAAACCAGACACAAGTGCAAATTATGAGGGGTGCAGAAAACGAAACGAAGGAATGGAACCACAACAAGGGAGTAAATCAAAATAAAGACACTAGACAGGGAAACCGTGGAGACATGAACGCTAGGAGGGTGGTCAGTGGTCTTATGCAATACGAGAATTATGGAAATCGGGTCAGCTTTGGAATAGAGAGGAGCGTTAGGCACATACTAATAATATTAATACATTTTCAGAGACACACAATATCCATCCTGCCAAGGACAGGCAGTGATCAGTGAACCAGGCAGCCAGTAAGAGAAATAAAATCACCAAGAAAGTCAGGCTTTTTGCTGTTTTTTTTCAAAAAAATGTCCTTGACAGAACACAAGATATGACTGAATGAGCAAAGTTACATTTATATAGAGCCTTTCAAAGAACATACAATGCTTTCCAATGAACACACACAGCTTCTACATTCAGTCACATGCTGGATATTGTGTTAAATTGTTTGTCAGTGGCTTACTGCAGGGTGACTGTGTGTAAAATGGGGAAGAGTAACTCCACTCCAGCCTCCTCTATCTCACAGTCATGCAGAGTGAGCTGTGTGTGTGTGTGTGTGTGTGTGTGTGTGTGTGTGTGTGTGTGTGTGTGTGTGTGTGTATGTAGGTATGTATGTGTGAGCTCTCTGGATGACCATGGAGACGACTGTGCAGTCCTCGGTGCTCAGAGTCAGAGTGTGTGTCTGTGTGTTTGCTGTCAGGTCCAGAGCAGAGCTGCAGGAGAAGTCCAGTGTGCTGCAGAGCAGAGAGCAGATCTGCTGCTGCTGCCCCCTGCTGGAGGTCAGAGACACTGTAGCAGTGGAGCAGCCTCAGCAGCAGCCTGTCAACACTGAGAAAACAAAACACACACACACACACACACACACACACACACACACACACAAACACACACACAGTGGCAGGGCAGTTAATTTCAGATTAATATAAATATTTCACCCGAATTTACCAATTACCATGGACTGTAATATGTTGATTACCTGACACAGGAGTCTCAATAAAACCTAAACAATGCTGGCACAAAATGACATCTTGGAAACTTTCCAAAACACACATAAATGAATATATAAGTGTATGTAAATGTATATAAGTTTTTATAACACGCCCAGTTTCCTGCTTATTTTCAGCCACTTTTTGGTAACTGCATTTATATTATGTCAAATGAGATTTTAATGCTTTAATTTTTGTGTATTAAGAAATGGTACTTGATCAATTTATGTTATTTATCCTCATATGGAAAGATTTGCTTCCATATTTTCCATATTTCAAATTTTGTGGGAAAAAGATGTCTGGAGATTTTACAGTCTCTTATAGCCTGCAAGTTATAGGACAGTGCCAGACCTGTGAAACAGTGCCACTTCATCCAGTGTTTAGACGACGTTTGATGCTTAGACCTCATTAGTCATATGCTAATAGTAACTTTGATACAATCTTCAATACAGTGTTGAATCAATGTGCTTTGCAATAGTGAGCTTTGATGCCTCAGTATCTAACATCCCATCACTACACTCTAGTTCTACCATATGTATTCTTTCTCTGCCTGTTCGTTTTCCATATTGTTCTCCGTTCCCGTGTTCTTAATATCTGTGTTATCTTACTTTTACCTCTATGTTTTCTTCTTCCTGGTTAGCCTCACTTTGTTTTTTGTTTATCATGTATTCTGGTAACCTGCTCTTGGATAATGTTTCTGCTCCTCCTAATAAACAAAGTTCGACAACACGCTTGTGTCTTGCCCTGCCTGTCTCAGCATTACAGCTAATCTAAAGGTCAAAGCATAAACTTCACTGGCAGATACACCTATATTTAAACATTACCACGTATGTACACAGTTTTCTAATTACATTAACATATTAACAAATAAGCAGACATCTAGTTTCTGGACATCTGAATATTTTCAAAAATTTGATTCTTTAAAAGGTGGGTTTAAATGATACAGCACTACAAAAAGCATGCCAACCATAGGCAACAAGCAATCCTTGAATTAGAATAAATTAATATTTCTGTATGTGGGCAAAATAATAATATGATTCTTAGTCCACGTAATATTTAGGCTCCATGCATGTAAATATATCTTTTATTTAAAAATGAACACATTGTCTTTTTTCACCATTAGTCGCTTTGAAACCATTTAAGCCCACTACACTCCATTTAAGATGACCTTAGAGTGTTTTAATGAGGAGTTCCTTCAAGTACAAACTTGCATCAGTTTTCACTGTACTGGCTGCAAGTAAGAAATTATGATATGCAAAATAAATGCTGTTTGATGGAATAAATGAATGACAAATATGAAGTTACGATGTGATCATAAAATGGCTTAGGCTAATGTGTCCATGTGTTCTTACAATCCTGGCAGGTCATGTGTGACTGGGGTTGGAGCTTTACTGAAACAGATGTTTTACATCTTGTTCTGGATTATAATCTGGCTAGTGGAATTGAGAGCCCTTTCCCCAATGGGAGAAAATGATTTTATTGTTTTATGTGAGATCATCCTGAGCAGACCATTCACAAATCAGAACAGTTTCCTGTGGCTACAGTGAGGACCTCAGCTGATACTGGAATATTCACCCACTGCTTTGATATGCTTATCTCACAGATTTCACAACAAAACCCCAGAATATCTACAATGTAGATGAGACAGGATTTGTCACTGTTCCATGACAAATCCTGTAAGATTATGTAGCAGACTACAGGTGGAATTGGGAGGGAACAGATAACCGTCCACATCACTGGGAATGTTGTTGGGCAGATTCATCATCTACAAAGGGAAACGGTTGTACGATTCTTGGTGTCAAGGAGGTCCAGACCGCAACCCCATTTTTGTGACAGAACATGGACGGTTGGACAAATATCTTCCTTAAACTATTCACTCAGATCTCAGACTGAACATTTCTCAGGGTTTTAATATTTGATGGTTAAACCTCGCATGTGACTCTGGGACTGGGGGACTAGGGGGCTTCTTAACATTTTTTCTACTCCTGAACCTCTTACTGAATAAATGTTGAGCTGTTAATCCTTCCAAAACTATACATTTTTAATATTTTGTCAATAAATCATGACATGATCTTACTTGGAACTTAAATGGACTTAAATGATGCAACTGTACCTATTAAGATGATGCCAGACTTTGCACCTATTTAAGAAAATATCTTTATTTACATTATAAAACAGACATGAACTAATAAGCACATTTTGAAATGAGAAGTTAGACATTCATATTATAAATCAATTAAATATCTATGAAAAATGCCTGGAAAATTATTTTGGCAGGCTTATTGCATGCAGTAAAGGAGTAAAGTTATGTTAATATGGAAAGGACATGAAATTCTATACCATACAGCTATTTTTGAAAGAAAGACTTAATTCCTTTAAATCCTTTCCATACAATCCTAATTCGAAATCTCTTCTTCTCACATGTTCTTGCTTCCGAGGCTCCATTCGCTTCTTTCGATGTCTGCTCTATGTCTTTTTGATGACGTTTCAGTTTCTTCTTCCCATGTGTCTTTTTCTCCTTGAACTGTTTCTCCTGTGCATTTGGTGCTGGCCTCACATCTGAGTGAGGCAGTAGTGGACGGCAAGGCCTGTAGGGTCTGGATGATGGGGCTTCTTGGAACCAGTGGGGCTCACCAGGTGCAAATCTGGTAGGCTGTCTGAGGGAGAGTGAGGGAAACCTGTTGTCTCGTGGTTTGGGAGACTCCAGGGGGAAACTGGGCCTTGGGCTTTCCAACTGTGAAAAAGCATTTAATTTAGCATCACTATTAAATACATGCATGTGCACACACTTTGATATACTATCAAAAATATAATGTAAGTGATATTGTAGTGCCATAGGCAATCCATTTGTTGATATGCCCTAACACATTTATGCTCACTATTTACCTGGACTTTAATTATAGTTGCTTATTTCAATCTAAAACCATCTGCTGTGTATAGCAGAACATTGCTTCATTGGATGTGCACTGCAGTGTAACTAAGTGTTTCTCTTTTCCTACTTTCTCAAGCTGTGCTCTCAGCCTTCTCAGTTCAGCTTTGATCTCCACATTCTCCCTCTGCAGTTCTCGCACTGCTAGCTCGAGGTCTAGACCTCCAAGACACCGCCCTACACGTGCAGCCTTCCGTCGGTTGTCCTCCAATGTCTTTCTCCGACATTCACCCAGGGTCTCTTTGCTCAACTCCTCCTCCACCTTATGGATTCCCATTTGGAACATACAGAGACATATGACCCAGCAATGTGTATTCGGTCCCTAGAGATCTTCAGCCGACAAAGATTATATATATATATATATATATATATATATATATATATATATATATATATATATATATATATATATATATATATATATAGTTATAGTTATTCTGTTCTTCTCTGCGTTCTTTCTTTCTTTTTCAATCTGAGATGTTGCAGAGCCTCATTCTAATCCCTAAAAGGCAATCTCTATCTAAAAAGGGCTCATATCAAAATTTAAAGTGGTGTGTTAGTTGTAACAGTCGCCAGCTGTGTTGATAACTCACTCTACGATGCGCTGACACGGTGGAATCTTCCAGCTGCTTACCGTCCTCCTACAAAACAGAAACCTGCTTAACACACTGATATCCAGCTCAACAGGAGGATGTCTTACAATGTAGGTCGGCTCTAAAGTGGGAGAATTGCTGCAACTAACTTCAAAAGGATGAACGCTGTTCTGCCAAAAATGCATCTCACTTTTGTAATCGTATCTTTTTTTAAATGTTTCTACTACTGTTTGTCTTGTTTATTCTGACTAGCAGTTGCTATCACACCACGCGACTAGAATGTTATACGTATGACGCCGCATGGTTACAGAATTCAAAAGATTACAGCTCGGACGATATTGAACGCGCGTTAAAATACGCTCATGAATGAGTTTAACAGACACCTGTTCATTTCAACACAATGGGAGAAATTACTCTGCTCACAGAGCTTAGTAACGCGTTAGAGGAAAATTCGCTGCTGCACTTTAAAACACTGAGCGTTTTTCTTAAAACACATAAAAGGTGCAAGATCACGCGTTGTCGTGTGAGCACCTCAGTCGTAAAAAGGGCTGAGTTGTCATGAATACGTTATGATCAGGAGTAGTCGGCCGTACTGCTGCGACATCCGGTCAAATCAACTGTCCTCTAAGAATCAGCGCAGTACTAGTTTTGGTAATAGCAGCATCTATGGACATGAACGGCGGCGAAACGGATGGTTTCTTTCTCGTCAACTTTATAGTCCATCACACCTGCTCCTATAGATCGGGATAAAATCTCCATACCAAAACCTCTGTGCATTGGCATGATGAAAATTTAGAGCACGCAAATCCTTCACTTCTGAAACAGCAGAAATTATGTAATTTTACGCAGATTAAAAAAAACCTCAACGCTAAAGACTGCTGTTGACGGAGTTTTAATGTAAATATAGCAGGTTGGGGAAGTGTAACGATGAGCGGTAAGGAGGCGGACGCATTGTGTGGAAAAGAGTGAGATTTATTAGGGGCAAATCCAAAGTCCAGGGTCAAATTATTAACATGGAAAGTCCGAGAATTCATGATAAACTAAAGTAAAGAAAAGTGCACGAAGACAAACCAGGGATGCAGGCTATAACATTGGGGCGAGGATAAACATTCAGGCTTATATTCACATGCACGGAAGCCTCGATTAACAAACAGCAGCTGGACTTACAATAAATAGCAACAAGACTAAACTAAAACAGGGCTTAAAAACATGGTCACATGAGCATTAAACCAGACACAAGTGCAAATTATGAGGGGTGCAGAAAACGAAACGAAGGAATGGAACCACAACAAGGGAGTAAATCAAAATAAAGACACTAGACAGGGAAACCGTGGAGACATGAACGCTAGGAGGGTGGTCAGTGGTCTTATGCAATACGAGAATTATGGAAATCGGGTCAGCTTTGGAATAGAGAGGAGCGTTAGGCACATACTAATAATATTAATACATTTTCAGAGACACACAATATCCATCCTGCCAAGGACAGGCAGTGATCAGTGAACCAGGCAGCCAGTAAGAGAAATAAAATCACCAAGAAAGTCAGGCTTTTTGCTGTTTTTTTTCAAAAAAATGTCCTTGACAGAACACAAGATATGACTGAATGAGCAAAGTTACATTTATATAGAGCCTTTCAAAGAACATACAATGCTTTCCAATGAACACACACAGCTTCTACATTCAGTCACATGCTGGATATTGTGTTAAATTGTTTGTCAGTGGCTTACTGCAGGGTGACTGTGTGTAAAATGGGGAAGAGTAACTCCACTCCAGCCTCCTCTATCTCACAGTCATGCAGAGTGAGCTGTGTGTGTGTGTGTGTGTGTGTGTGTGTGTGTGTGTGTGTGTGTGTATGTAGGTATGTATGTGTGAGCTCTCTGGATGACCATGGAGACGACTGTGCAGTCCTCGGTGCTCAGAGTCAGAGTGTGTGTCTGTGTGTTTGCTGTCAGGTCCAGAGCAGAGCTGCAGGAGAAGTCCAGTGTGCTGCAGAGCAGAGAGCAGATCTGCTGCTGCTGCCCCCTGCTGGAGGTCAGAGACACTGTAGCAGTGGAGCAGCCTCAGCAGCAGCCTGTCAACACTGAGAAAACAAAACACACACACACACACACACACACACACACACACACACACACACACACACACACACACACACACACACAAACACACACACAGTGGCAGGGCAGTTAATTTCAGATTAATATAAATATTTCACCCGAATTTACCAATTACCATGGACTGTAATATGTTGATTACCTGACACAGGAGTCTCAATAAAACCTAAACAATGCTGGCACAAAATGACATCTTGGAAACTTTCCAAAACACACATAAATGAATATATAAGTGTATGTAAATGTATATAAGTTTTTATAACACGCCCAGTTTCCTGCTTACTTTCAGCCACTTTTTGGTAACTGCATTTATATTATGTCAAATGAGATTTTAATGCTTTAATTTTTGTGTATTAAGAAATGGTACTTGATCAATTTATGTTATTTATCCTCATATGGAAAGATTTGCTTCCATATTTTCCATATTTCAAATTTTGTGGGAAAAAGATGTCTGGAGATTTTACAGTCTCTTATAGCCTGCAAGTTATAGGACAGTGCCAGACCTGTGAAACAGTGCCACTTCATCCAGTGTTTAGACGACGTTTGATGCTTAGACCTCATTAGTCATATGCTAATAGTAACTTTGATACAATCTTCAATACAGTGTTGAATCAATGTGCTTTGCAATAGTGAGCTTTGATGCCTCAGTATCTAACATCCCATCACTACACTCTAGTTCTACCATATGTATTCTTTCTCTGCCTGTTCGTTTTCCATATTGTTCTCCGTTCCCGTGTTCTTAATATCTGTGTTATCTTACTTTTACCTCTATGTTTTCTTCTTCCTGGTTAGCCTCACTTTGTTTTTTGTTTATCATGTATTCTGGTAACCTGCTCTTGGATAATGTTTCTGCTCCTCCTAATAAACAAAGTTCGACAACACGCTTGTGTCTTGCCCTGCCTGTCTCAGCATTACAGCTAATCTAAAGGTCAAAGCATAAACTTCACTGGCAGATACACCTATATTTAAACATTACCACGTATGTACACAGTTTTCTAATTACATTAACATATTAACAAATAAGCAGACATCTAGTTTCTGGACATCTGAATATTTTCAAAAATTTGATTCTTTAAAAGGTGGGTTTAAATGATACAGCACTACAAAAAGCATGCCAACCATAGGCAACAAGCAATCCTTGAATTAGAATAAATTAATATTTCTGTATGTGGGCAAAATAATAATATGATTCTTAGTCCACGTAATATTTAGGCTCCATGCATGTAAATATATCTTTTATTTAAAAATGAACACATTGTCTTTTTTCACCATTAGTCGCTTTGAAACCATTTAAGCCCACTACACTCCATTTAAGATGACCTTAGAGTGTTTTAATGAGGAGTTCCTTCAAGTACAAACTTGCATCAGTTTTCACTGTACTGGCTGCAAGTAAGAAATTATGATATGCAAAATAAATGCTGTTTGATGGAATAAATGAATGACAAATATGAAGTTACGATGTGATCATAAAATGGCTTAGGCTAATGTGTCCATGTGTTCTTACAATCCTGGCAGGTCATGTGTGACTGGGGTTGGAGCTTTACTGAAACAGATGTTTTACATCTTGTTCTGGATTATAATCTGGCTAGTGGAATTGAGAGCCCTTTCCCCAATGGGAGAAAATGATTTTATTGTTTTATGTGAGATCATCCTGAGCAGACCATTCACAAATCAGAACAGTTTCCTGTGGCTACAGTGAGGACCTCAGCTGATACTGGAATATTCACCCACTGCTTTGATATGCTTATCTCACAGATTTCACAACAAAACCCCAGAATATCTACAATGTAGATGAGACAGGATTTGTCACTGTTCCATGACAAATCCTGTAAGATTATGTAGCAGACTACAGGTGGAATTGGGAGGGAACAGATAACCGTCCACATCACTGGGAATGTTGTTGGGCAGATTCATCATCTACAAAGGGAAACGGTTGTACGATTCTTGGTGTCAAGGAGGTCCAGACCGCAACCCCATTTTTGTGACAGAACATGGACGGTTGGACAAATATCTTCCTTAAACTATTCACTCAGATCTCAGACTGAACATTTCTCAGGGTTTTAATATTTGATGGTTAAACCTCGCATGTGACTCTGGGACTGGGGGACTAGGGGGCTTCTTAACATTTTTTCTACTCCTGAACCTCTTACTGAATAAATGTTGAGCTGTTAATCCTTCCAAAACTATACATTTTTAATATTTTGTCAATAAATCATGACATGATCTTACTTGGAACTTAAATGGACTTAAATGATGCAACTGTACCTATTAAGATGATGCCAGACTTTGCACCTATTTAAGAAAATATCTTTATTTACATTATAAAACAGACATGAACTAATAAGCACATTTTGAAATGAGAAGTTAGACATTCATATTATAAATCAATTAAATATCTATGAAAAATGCCTGGAAAATTATTTTGGCAGGCTTATTGCATGCAGTAAAGGAGTAAAGTTATGTTAATATGGAAAGGACATGAAATTCTATACCATACAGCTATTTTTGAAAGAAAGACTTAATTCCTTTAAATCCTTTCCATACAATCCTAATTCGAAATCTCTTCTTCTCACATGTTCTTGCTTCCGAGGCTCCATTCGCTTCTTTCGATGTCTGCTCTATGTCTTTTTGATGACGTTTCAGTTTCTTCTTCCCATGTGTCTTTTTCTCCTTGAACTGTTTCTCCTGTGCATTTGGTGCTGGCCTCACATCTGAGTGAGGCAGTAGTGGACGGCAAGGCCTGTAGGGTCTGGATGATGGGGCTTCTTGGAACCAGTGGGGCTCACCAGGTGCAAATCTGGTAGGCTGTCTGAGGGAGAGTGAGGGAAACCTGTTGTCTCGTGGTTTGGGAGACTCCAGGGGGAAACTGGGCCTTGGGCTTTCCAACTGTGAAAAAGCATTTAATTTAGCATCACTATTAAATACATGCATGTGCACACACTTTGATATACTATCAAAAATATAATGTAAGTGATATTGTAGTGCCATAGGCAATCCATTTGTTGATATGCCCTAACACATTTATGCTCACTATTTACCTGGACTTTAATTATAGTTGCTTATTTCAATCTAAAACCATCTGCTGTGTATAGCAGAACATTGCTTCATTGGATGTGCACTGCAGTGTAACTAAGTGTTTCTCTTTTCCTACTTTCTCAAGCTGTGCTCTCAGCCTTCTCAGTTCAGCTTTGATCTCCACATTCTCCCTCTGCAGTTCTCGCACTGCTAGCTCGAGGTCTAGACCTCCAAGACACCGCCCTACACGTGCAGCCTTCCGTCGGTTGTCCTCCAATGTCTTTCTCCGACATTCACCCAGGGTCTCTTTGCTCAACTCCTCCTCCACCTTATGGATTCCCATTTGGAACATACAGAGACATATGACCCAGCAATGTGTATTCGGTCCCTAGAGATCTTCAGCCGACAAAGATTATATATATATATATATATATATATATATATATATAGTTATAGTTATTCTGTTCTTCTCTGCTTTCTTTCTTTCTTTTTCAATCTGAGATGTTGCAGAGCCTCATTCTAATCCCTAAAAGGCAATCTCTATCTAAAAAGGGCTCATATCAAAATTTAAAGTGGTGTGTTAGTTGTAACAGTCGCCAGCTGTGTTGATAACTCACTCTACGATGCGCTGACACGGTGGAATCTTCCAGCTGCTTACCGTCCTCCTACAAAACAGAAACCTGCTTAACACACTGATATCCAGCTCAACAGGAGGATGTCTTACAATGTAGGTCGGCTCTAAAGTGGGAGAATTGCTGCAACTAACTTCAAAAGGATGAACGCTGTTCTGCCAAAAATGCATCTCACTTTTGTAATCGTATCTTTTTTTAAATGTTTCTACTACTGTTTGTCTTGTTTATTCTGACTAGCAGTTGCTATCACACCACGCGACTAGAATGTTATACGTATGACGCCGCATGGTTACAGAATTCAAAAGATTACAGCTCGGACGATATTGAACGCGCGTTAAAATACGCTCATGAATGAGTTTAACAGACACCTGTTCATTTCAACACAATGGGAGAAATTACTCTGCTCACAGAGCTTAGTAACGCGTTAGAGGAAAATTCGCTGCTGCACTTTAAAACACTGAGCGTTTTTCTTAAAACACATAAAAGGTGCAAGATCACGCGTTGTCGTGTGAGCACCTCAGTCGTAAAAAGGGCTGAGTTGTCATGAATACGTTATGATCAGGAGTAGTCGGCCGTACTGCTGCGACATCCGGTCAAATCAACTGTCCTCTAAGAATCAGCGCAGTACTAGTTTTGGTAATAGCAGCATCTATGGACATGAACGGCGGCGAAACGGATGGTTTCTTTCTCGTCAACTTTATAGTCCATCACACCTGCTCCTATAGATCGGGATAAAATCTCCATACCAAAACCTCTGTGCATTGGCATGATGAAAATTTAGAGCACGCAAATCCTTCACTTCTGAAACAGCAGAAATTATGTAATTTTACGCAGATTAAAAAAAACCTCAACGCTAAAGACTGCTGTTGACGGAGTTTTAATGTAAATATAGCAGGTTGGGGAAGTGTAACGATGAGCGGTAAGGAGGCGGACGCATTGTGTGGAAAAGAGTGAGATTTATTAGGGGCAAATCCAAAGTCCAGGGTCAAATTATTAACATGGAAAGTCCGAGAATTCATGATAAACTAAAGTAAAGAAAAGTGCACGAAGACAAACCAGGGATGCAGGCTATAACATTGGGGCGAGGATAAACATTCAGGCTTATATTCACATGCACGGAAGCCTCGATTAACAAACAGCAGCTGGACTTACAATAAATAGCAACAAGACTAAACTAAAACAGGGCTTAAAAACATGGTCACATGAGCATTAAACCAGACACAAGTGCAAATTATGAGGGGTGCAGAAAACGAAACGAAGGAATGGAACCACAACAAGGGAGTAAATCAAAATAAAGACACTAGACAGGGAAACCGTGGAGACATGAACGCTAGGAGGGTGGTCAGTGGTCTTATGCAATACGAGAATTATGGAAATCGGGTCAGCTTTGGAATAGAGAGGAGCGTTAGGCACATACTAATAATATTAATACATTTTCAGAGACACACAATATCCATCCTGCCAAGGACAGGCAGTGATCAGTGAACCAGGCAGCCAGTAAGAGAAATAAAATCACCAAGAAAGTCAGGCTTTTTGCTGTTTTTTTTCAAAAAAATGTCCTTGACAGAACACAAGATATGACTGAATGAGCAAAGTTACATTTATATAGAGCCTTTCAAAGAACATACAATGCTTTCCAATGAACACACACAGCTTCTACATTCAGTCACATGCTGGATATTGTGTTAAATTGTTTGTCAGTGGCTTACTGCAGGGTGACTGTGTGTAAAATGGGGAAGAGTAACTCCACTCCAGCCTCCTCTATCTCACAGTCATGCAGAGTGAGCTGTGTGTGTGTGTGTGTGTGTGTGTGTGTGTGTGTGTGTGTGTGTGTGTGTGTATGTAGGTATGTATGTGTGAGCTCTCTGGATGACCATGGAGACGACTGTGCAGTCCTCGGTGCTCAGAGTCAGAGTGTGTGTCTGTGTGTTTGCTGTCAGGTCCAGAGCAGAGCTGCAGGAGAAGTCCAGTGTGCTGCAGAGCAGAGAGCAGATCTGCTGCTGCTGCCCCCTGCTGGAGGTCAGAGACACTGTAGCAGTGGAGCAGCCTCAGCAGCAGCCTGTCAACACTGAGAAAACAAAACACACACACACACACACACACACACACACACACACACACACACACACACACACACACACACACACACAAACACACACACAGTGGCAGGGCAGTTAATTTCAGATTAATATAAATATTTCACCCGAATTTACCAATTACCATGGACTGTAATATGTTGATTACCTGACACAGGAGTCTCAATAAAACCTAAACAATGCTGGCACAAAATGACATCTTGGAAACTTTCCAAAACACACATAAATGAATATATAAGTGTATGTAAATGTATATAAGTTTTTATAACACGCCCAGTTTCCTGCTTATTTTCAGCCACTTTTTGGTAACTGCATTTATATTATGTCAAATGAGATTTTAATGCTTTAATTTTTGTGTATTAAGAAATGGTACTTGATCAATTTATGTTATTTATCCTCATATGGAAAGATTTGCTTCCATATTTTCCATATTTCAAATTTTGTGGGAAAAAGATGTCTGGAGATTTTACAGTCTCTTATAGCCTGCAAGTTATAGGACAGTGCCAGACCTGTGAAACAGTGCCACTTCATCCAGTGTTTAGACGACGTTTGATGCTTAGACCTCATTAGTCATATGCTAATAGTAACTTTGATACAATCTTCAATACAGTGTTGAATCAATGTGCTTTGCAATAGTGAGCTTTGATGCCTCAGTATCTAACATCCCATCACTACACTGGAGTTCTACCATATGTATTCTTTCTCTGCCTGTTCGTTTTCCATATTGTTCTCCGTTCCCGTGTTCTTAATATCTGTGTTATCTTACTTTTACCTCTATGTTTTCTTCTTCCTGGTTAGCCTCACTTTGTTTTTTGTTTATCATGTATTCTGGTAACCTGCTCTTGGATAATGTTTCTGCTCCTCCTAATAAACAAAGTTCGACAACACGCTTGTGTCTTGCCCTGCCTGTCTCAGCATTACAGCTAATCTAAAGGTCAAAGCATAAACTTCACTGGCAGATACACCTATATTTAAACATTACCACGTATGTACACAGTTTTCTAATTACATTAACATATTAACAAATAAGCAGACATCTAGTTTCTGGACATCTGAATATTTTCAAAAATTTGATTCTTTAAAAGGTGGGTTTAAATGATACAGCACTACAAAAAGCATGCCAACCATAGGCAACAAGCAATCCTTGAATTAGAATAAATTAATATTTCTGTATGTGGGCAAAATAATAATATGATTCTTAGTCCACGTAATATTTAGGCTCCATGCATGTAAATATATCTTTTATTTAAAAATGAACACATTGTCTTTTTTCACCATTAGTCGCTTTGAAACCATTTAAGCCCACTACACTCCATTTAAGATGACCTTAGAGTGTTTTAATGAGGAGTTCCTTCAAGTACAAACTTGCATCAGTTTTCACTGTACTGGCTGCAAGTAAGAAATTATGATATGCAAAATAAATGCTGTTTGATGGAATAAATGAATGACAAATATGAAGTTACGATGTGATCATAAAATGGCTTAGGCTAATGTGTCCATGTGTTCTTACAATCCTGGCAGGTCATGTGTGACTGGGGTTGGAGCTTTACTGAAACAGATGTTTTACATCTTGTTCTGGATTATAATCTGGCTAGTGGAATTGAGAGCCCTTTCCCCAATGGGAGAAAATGATTTTATTGTTTTATGTGAGATCATCCTGAGCAGACCATTCACAAATCAGAACAGTTTCCTGTGGCTACAGTGAGGACCTCAGCTGATACTGGAATATTCACCCACTGCTTTGATATGCTTATCTCACAGATTTCACAACAAAACCCCAGAATATCTACAATGTAGATGAGACAGGATTTGTCACTGTTCCATGACAAATCCTGTAAGATTATGTAGCAGACTACAGGTGGAATTGGGAGGGAACAGATAACCGTCCACATCACTGGGAATGTTGTTGGGCAGATTCATCATCTACAAAGGGAAACGGTTGTACGATTCTTGGTGTCAAGGAGGTCCAGACCGCAACCCCATTTTTGTGACAGAACATGGACGGTTGGACAAATATCTTCCTTAAACTATTCACTCAGATCTCAGACTGAACATTTCTCAGGGTTTTAATATTTGATGGTTAAACCTCGCATGTGACTCTGGGACTGGGGGACTAGGGGGCTTCTTAACATTTTTTCTACTCCTGAACCTCTTACTGAATAAATGTTGAGCTGTTAATCCTTCCAAAACTATACATTTTTAATATTTTGTCAATAAATCATGACATGATCTTACTTGGAACTTAAATGGACTTAAATGATGCAACTGTACCTATTAAGATGATGCCAGACTTTGCACCTATTTAAGAAAATATCTTTATTTACATTATAAAACAGACATGAACTAATAAGCACATTTTGAAATGAGAAGTTAGACATTCATATTATAAATCAATTAAATATCTATGAAAAATGCCTGGAAAATTATTTTGGCAGGCTTATTGCATGCAGTAAAGGAGTAAAGTTATGTTAATATGGAAAGGACATGAAATTCTATACCATACAGCTATTTTTGAAAGAAAGACTTAATTCCTTTAAATCCTTTCCATACAATCCTAATTCGAAATCTCTTCTTCTCACATGTTCTTGCTTCCGAGGCTCCATTCGCTTCTTTCGATGTCTGCTCTATGTCTTTTTGATGACGTTTCAGTTTCTTCTTCCCATGTGTCTTTTTCTCCTTGAACTGTTTCTCCTGTGCATTTGGTGCTGGCCTCACATCTGAGTGAGGCAGTAGTGGACGGCAAGGCCTGTAGGGTCTGGATGATGGGGCTTCTTGGAACCAGTGGGGCTCACCAGGTGCAAATCTGGTAGGCTGTCTGAGGGAGAGTGAGGGAAACCTGTTGTCTCGTGGTTTGGGAGACTCCAGGGGGAAACTGGGCCTTGGGCTTTCCAACTGTGAAAAAGCATTTAATTTAGCATCACTATTAAATACATGCATGTGCACACACTTTGATATACTATCAAAAATATAATGTAAGTGATATTGTAGTGCCATAGGCAATCCATTTGTTGATATGCCCTAACACATTTATGCTCACTATTTACCTGGACTTTAATTATAGTTGCTTATTTCAATCTAAAACCATCTGCTGTGTATAGCAGAACATTGCTTCATTGGATGTGCACTGCAGTGTAACTAAGTGTTTCTCTTTTCCTACTTTCTCAAGCTGTGCTCTCAGCCTTCTCAGTTCAGCTTTGATCTCCACATTCTCCCTCTGCAGTTCTCGCACTGCTAGCTCGAGGTCTAGACCTCCAAGACACCGCCCTACACGTGCAGCCTTCCGTCGGTTGTCCTCCAATGTCTTTCTCCGACATTCACCCAGGGTCTCTTTGCTCAACTCCTCCTCCACCTTATGGATTCCCATTTGGAACATACAGAGACATATGACCCAGCAATGTGTATTCGGTCCCTAGAGATCTTCAGCCGACAAAGATTATATATATATATATATATATATATATATATATATATATATATATATATATATATATATATATATATATATATATATATATAGTTATAGTTATTCTGTTCTTCTCTGCGTTCTTTCTTTCTTTTTCAATCTGAGATGTTGCAGAGCCTCATTCTAATCCCTAAAAGGCAATCTCTATCTAAAAAGGGCTCATATCAAAATTTAAAGTGGTGTGTTAGTTGTAACAGTCGCCAGCTGTGTTGATAACTCACTCTACGATGCGCTGACACGGTGGAATCTTCCAGCTGCTTACCGTCCTCCTACAAAACAGAAACCTGCTTAACACACTGATATCCAGCTCAACAGGAGGATGTCTTACAATGTAGGTCGGCTCTAAAGTGGGAGAATTGCTGCAACTAACTTCAAAAGGATGAACGCTGTTCTGCCAAAAATGCATCTCACTTTTGTAATCGTATCTTTTTTTAAATGTTTCTACTACTGTTTGTCTTGTTTATTCTGACTAGCAGTTGCTATCACACCACGCGACTAGAATGTTATACGTATGACGCCGCATGGTTACAGAATTCAAAAGATTACAGCTCGGACGATATTGAACGCGCGTTAAAATACGCTCATGAATGAGTTTAACAGACACCTGTTCATTTCAACACAATGGGAGAAATTACTCTGCTCACAGAGCTTAGTAACGCGTTAGAGGAAAATTCGCTGCTGCACTTTAAAACACTGAGCGTTTTTCTTAAAACACATAAAAGGTGCAAGATCACGCGTTGTCGTGTGAGCACCTCAGTCGTAAAAAGGGCTGAGTTGTCATGAATACGTTATGATCAGGAGTAGTCGGCCGTACTGCTGCGACATCCGGTCAAATCAACTGTCCTCTAAGAATCAGCGCAGTACTAGTTTTGGTAATAGCAGCATCTATGGACATGAACGGCGGCGAAACGGATGGTTTCTTTCTCGTCAACTTTATAGTCCATCACACCTGCTCCTATAGATCGGGATAAAATCTCCATACCAAAACCTCTGTGCATTGGCATGATGAAAATTTAGAGCACGCAAATCCTTCACTTATGAAACAGCAGAAATTATGTAATTTTACGCAGATTAAAAAAAACCTCAACGCTAAAGACTGCTGTTGACGGAGTTTTAATGTAAATATAGCAGGTTGGGGAAGTGTAACGATGAGCGGTAAGGAGGCGGACGCATTGTGTGGAAAAGAGTGAGATTTATTAGGGGCAAATCCAAAGTCCAGGGTCAAATTATTAACATGGAAAGTCCGAGAATTCATGATAAACTAAAGTAAAGAAAAGTGCACGAAGACAAACCAGGGATGCAGGCTATAACATTGGGGCGAGGATAAACATTCAGGCTTATATTCACATGCACGGAAGCCTCGATTAACAAACAGCAGCTGGACTTACAATAAATAGCAACAAGACTAAACTAAAACAGGGCTTAAAAACATGGTCACATGAGCATTAAACCAGACACAAGTGCAAATTATGAGGGGTGCAGAAAACGAAACGAAGGAATGGAACCACAACAAGGGAGTAAATCAAAATAAAGACACTAGACAGGGAAACCGTGGAGACATGAACGCTAGGAGGGTGGTCAGTGGTCTTATGCAATACGAGAATTATGGAAATCGGGTCAGCTTTGGAATAGAGAGGAGCGTTAGGCACATACTAATAATATTAATACATTTTCAGAGACACACAATATCCATCCTGCCAAGGACAGGCAGTGATCAGTGAACCAGGCAGCCAGTAAGAGAAATAAAATCACCAAGAAAGTCAGGCTTTTTGCTGTTTTTTTTCAAAAAAATGTCCTTGACAGAACACAAGATATGACTGAATGAGCAAAGTTACATTTATATAGAGCCTTTCAAAGAACATACAATGCTTTCCAATGAACACACACAGCTTCTACATTCAGTCACATGCTGGATATTGTGTTAAATTGTTTGTCAGTGGCTTACTGCAGGGTGACTGTGTGTAAAATGGGGAAGAGTAACTCCACTCCAGCCTCCTCTATCTCACAGTCATGCAGAGTGAGCTGTGTGTGTGTGTGTGTGTGTGTGTGTGTGTGTGTGTATGTAGGTATGTATGTGTGAGCTCTCTGGATGACCATGGAGACGACTGTGCAGTCCTCGGTGCTCAGAGTCAGAGTGTGTGTCTGTGTGTTTGCTGTCAGGTCCAGAGCAGAGCTGCAGGAGAAGTCCAGTGTGCTGCAGAGCAGAGAGCAGATCTGCTGCTGCTGCCCCCTGCTGGAGGTCAGAGACACTGTAGCAGTGGAGCAGCCTCAGCAGCAGCCTGTCAACACTGAGAAAACAAAACACACACACACACACACACACACACACACACACACACACACACACACACACACACACACACACACACACACACACACACAAACACACACACAGTGGCAGGGCAGTTAATTTCAGATTAATATAAATATTTCACCCGAATTTACCAATTACCATGGACTGTAATATGTTGATTACCTGACACAGGAGTCTCAATAAAACCTAAACAATGCTGGCACAAAATGACATCTTGGAAACTTTCCAAAACACACATAAATGAATATATAAGTGTATGTAAATGTATATAAGTTTTTATAACACGCCCAGTTTCCTGCTTATTTTCAGCCACTTTTTGGTAACTGCATTTATATTATGTCAAATGAGATTTTAATGCTTTAATTTTTGTGTATTAAGAAATGGTACTTGATCAATTTATGTTATTTATCCTCATATGGAAAGATTTGCTTCCATATTTTCCATATTTCAAATTTTGTGGGAAAAAGATGTCTGGAGATTTTACAGTCTCTTATAGCCTGCAAGTTATAGGACAGTGCCAGACCTGTGAAACAGTGCCACTTCATCCAGTGTTTAGACGACGTTTGATGCTTAGACCTCATTAGTCATATGCTAATAGTAACTTTGATACAATCTTCAATACAGTGTTGAATCAATGTGCTTTGCAATAGTGAGCTTTGATGCCTCAGTATCTAACATCCCATCACTACACTGGAGTTCTACCATATGTATTCTTTCTCTGCCTGTTCGTTTTCCATATTGTTCTCCGTTCCCGTGTTCTTAATATCTGTGTTATCTTACTTTTACCTCTATGTTTTCTTCTTCCTGGTTAGCCTCACTTTGTTTTTTGTTTATCATGTATTCTGGTAACCTGCTCTTGGATAATGTTTCTGCTCCTCCTAATAAACAAAGTTCGACAACACGCTTGTGTCTTGCCCTGCCTGTCTCAGCATTACAGCTAATCTAAAGGTCAAAGCATAAACTTCACTGGCAGATACACCTATATTTAAACATTACCACGTATGTACACAGTTTTCTAATTACATTAACATATTAACAAATAAGCAGACATCTAGTTTCTGGACATCTGAATATTTTCAAAAATTTGATTCTTTAAAAGGTGGGTTTAAATGATACAGCACTACAAAAAGCATGCCAACCATAGGCAACAAGCAATCCTTGAATTAGAATAAATTAATATTTCTGTATGTGGGCAAAATAATAATATGATTCTTAGTCCACGTAATATTTAGGCTCCATGCATGTAAATATATCTTTTATTTAAAAATTAACACATTGTCTTTTTTCACCATTAGTCGCTTTGAAACCATTTAAGCCCACTACACTCCATTTAAGATGACCTTAGAGTGTTTTAATGAGGAGTTCCTTCAAGTACAAACTTGCATCAGTTTTCACTGTACTGGCTGCAAGTAAGAAATTATGATATGCAAAATAAATGCTGTTTGATGGAATAAATGAATGACAAATATGAAGTTACGATGTGATCATAAAATGGCTTAGGCTAATGTGTCCATGTGTTCTTACAATCCTGGCAGGTCATGTGTGACTGGGGTTGGAGCTTTACTGAAACAGATGTTTTACATCTTGTTCTGGATTATAATCTGGCTAGTGGAATTGAGAGCCCTTTCCCCAATGGGAGAAAATGATTTTATTGTTTTATGTGAGATCATCCTGAGCAGACCATTCACAAATCAGAACAGTTTCCTGTGGCTACAGTGAGGACCTCAGCTGATACTGGAATATTCACCCACTGCTTTGATATGCTTATCTCACAGATTTCACAACAAAACCCCAGAATATCTACAATGTAGATGAGACAGGATTTGTCACTGTTCCATGACAAATCCTGTAAGATTATGTAGCAGACTACAGGTGGAATTGGGAGGGAACAGATAACCGTCCACATCACTGGGAATGTTGTTGGGCAGATTCATCATCTACAAAGGGAAACGGTTGTACGATTCTTGGTGTCAAGGAGGTCCAGACCGCAACCCCATTTTTGTGACAGAACATGGACGGTTGGACAAATATCTTCCTTAAACTATTCACTCAGATCTCAGACTGAACATTTCTCAGGGTTTTAATATTTGATGGTTAAACCTCGCATGTGACTCTGGGACTGGGGGACTAGGGGGCTTCTTAACATTTTTTCTACTCCTGAACCTCTTACTGAATAAATGTTGAGCTGTTAATCCTTCCAAAACTATACATTTTTAATATTTTGTCAATAAATCATGACATGATCTTACTTGGAACTTAAATGGACTTAAATGATGCAACTGTACCTATTAAGATGATGCCAGACTTTGCACCTATTTAAGAAAATATCTTTATTTACATTATAAAATAGACATGAACTAATAAGCACATTTTGAAATGAGAAGTTAGACATTCATATTATAAATCAATTAAATATCTATGAAAAATGCCTGGAAAATTATTTTGGCAGGCTTATTGCATGCAGTAAAGGAGTAAAGTTATGTTAATATGGAAAGGACATGAAATTCTATACCATACAGCTATTTTTGAAAGAAAGACTTAATTCCTTTAAATCCTTTCCATACAATCCTAATTCGAAATCTCTTCTTCTCACATGTTCTTGCTTCCGAGGCTCTATTCGCTTCTTTCGATGTCTGCTCTATGTCTTTTTGATGACGTTTCAGTTTCTTCTTCCCATGTGTCTTTTTCTCCTTGAACTGTTTCTCCTGTGCATTTGGTGCTGGCCTCACATCTGAGTGAGGCAGTAGTGGACGGCAAGGCCTGTAGGGTCTGGATGATGGGGCTTCTTGGAACCAGTGGGGCTCACCAGGTGCAAATCTGGTAGGCTGTCTGAGGGAGAGTGAGGGAAACCTGTTGTCTCGTGGTTTGGGAGACTCCAGGGGGAAACTGGGCCTTGGGCTTTCCAACTGTGAAAAAGCATTTAATTTAGCATCACTATTAAATACATGCATGTGCACACACTTTGATATACTATCAAAAATATAATGTAAGTGATATTGTAGTGCCATAGGCAATCCATTTGTTGATATGCCCTAACACATTTATGCTCACTATTTACCTGGACTTTAATTATAGTTGCTTATTTCAATCTAAAACCATCTGCTGTGTATAGCAGAACATTGCTTCATTGGATGTGCACTGCAGTGTAACTAAGTGTTTCTCTTTTCCTACTTTCTCAAGCTGTGCTCTCAGCCTTCTCAGTTCAGCTTTGATCTCCACATTCTCCCTCTGCAGTTCTCGCACTGCTAGCTCGAGGTCTAGACCTCCAAGACACCGCCCTACACGTGCAGCCTTCCGTCGGTTGTCCTCCAATGTCTTTCTCCGACATTCACCCAGGGTCTCTTTGCTCAACTCCTCCTCCACCTTATGGATTCCCATTTGGAACATACAGAGACATATGACCCAGCAATGTGTATTCGGTCCCTAGAGATCTTCAGCCGACAAAGATTATATATATATATATATATATATATATATATATATATATATATATATATATAGTTATAGTTATTCTGTTCTTCTCTGCGTTCTTTCTTTCTTTTTCAATCTGAGATGTTGCAGAGCCTCATTCTAATCCCTAAAAGGCAATCTCTATCTAAAAAGGGCTCATATCAAAATTTAAAGTGGTGTGTTAGTTGTAACAGTCGCCAGCTGTGTTGATAACTCACTCTACGATGCGCTGACACGGTGGAATCTTCCAGCTGCTTACCGTCCTCCTACAAAACAGAAACCTGCTTAACACACTGATATCCAGCTCAACAGGAGGATGTCTTACAATGTAGGTCGGCTCTAAAGTGGGAGAATTGCTGCAACTAACTTCAAAAGGATGAACGCTGTTCTGCCAAAAATGCATCTCACTTTTGTAATCGTATCTTTTTTTAAATGTTTCTACTACTGTTTGTCTTGTTTATTCTGACTAGCAGTTGCTATCACACCACGCGACTAGAATGTTATACGTATGACGCCGCATGGTTACAGAATTCAAAAGATTACAGCTCGGACGATATTGAACGCGCGTTAAAATACGCTCATGAATGAGTTTAACAGACACCTGTTCATTTCAACACAATGGGAGAAATTACTCTGCTCACAGAGCTTAGTAACGCGTTAGAGGAAAATTCGCTGCTGCACTTTAAAACACTGAGCGTTTTTCTTAAAACACATAAAAGGTGCAAGATCACGCGTTGTCGTGTGAGCACCTCAGTCGTAAAAAGGGCTGAGTTGTCATGAATACGTTATGATCAGGAGTAGTCGGCCGTACTGCTGCGACATCCGGTCAAATCAACTGTCCTCTAAGAATCAGCGCAGTACTAGTTTTGGTAATAGCAGCATCTATGGACATGAACGGCGGCGAAACGGATGGTTTCTTTCTCGTCAACTTTATAGTCCATCACACCTGCTCCTATAGATCGGGATAAAATCTCCATACCAAAACCTCTGTGCATTGGCATGATGAAAATTTAGAGCACGCAAATCCTTCACTTCTGAAACAGCAGAAATTATGTAATTTTACGCAGATTAAAAAAAACCTCAACGCTAAAGACTGCTGTTGACGGAGTTTTAATGTAAATATAGCAGGTTGGGGAAGTGTAACGATGAGCGGTAAGGAGGCGGACGCATTGTGTGGAAAAGAGTGAGATTTATTAGGGGCAAATCCAAAGTCCAGGGTCAAATTATTAACATGGAAAGTCCGAGAATTCATGATAAACTAAAGTAAAGAAAAGTGCACGAAGACAAACCAGGGATGCAGGCTATAACATTGGGGCGAGGATAAACATTCAGGCTTATATTCACATGCACGGAAGCCTCGATTAACAAACAGCAGCTGGACTTACAATAAATAGCAACAAGACTAAACTAAAACAGGGCTTAAAAACATGGTCACATGAGCATTAAACCAGACACAAGTGCAAATTATGAGGGGTGCAGAAAACGAAACGAAGGAATGGAACCACAACAAGGGAGTAAATCAAAATAAAGACACTAGACAGGGAAACCGTGGAGACATGAACGCTAGGAGGGTGGTCAGTGGTCTTATGCAATACGAGAATTATGGAAATCGGGTCAGCTTTGGAATAGAGAGGAGCGTTAGGCACATACTAATAATATTAATACATTTTCAGAGACACACAATATCCATCCTGCCAAGGACAGGCAGTGATCAGTGAACCAGGCAGCCAGTAAGAGAAATAAAATCACCAAGAAAGTCAGGCTTTTTGCTGTTTTTTTTCAAAAAAATGTCCTTGACAGAACACAAGATATGACTGAATGAGCAAAGTTACATTTATATAGAGCCTTTCAAAGAACATACAATGCTTTCCAATGAACACACACAGCTTCTACATTCAGTCACATGCTGGATATTGTGTTAAATTGTTTGTCAGTGGCTTACTGCAGGGTGACTGTGTGTAAAATGGGGAAGAGTAACTCCACTCCAGCCTCCTCTATCTCACAGTCATGCAGAGTGAGCTGTGTGTGTGTGTGTGTGTGTGTGTGTGTGTGTGTGTGTGTGTGTGTGTGTGTGTGTGTATGTAGGTATGTATGTGTGAGCTCTCTGGATGACCATGGAGACGACTGTGCAGTCCTCGGTGCTCAGAGTCAGAGTGTGTGTCTGTGTGTTTGCTGTCAGGTCCAGAGCAGAGCTGCAGGAGAAGTCCAGTGTGCTGCAGAGCAGAGAGCAGATCTGCTGCTGCTGCCCCCTGCTGGAGGTCAGAGACACTGTAGCAGTGGAGCAGCCTCAGCAGCAGCCTGTCAACACTGAGAAAACAAAACACACACACACACACACACACACACACACACACACACACACACAAACACACACACAGTGGCAGGGCAGTTAATTTCAGATTAATATAAATATTTCACCCGAATTTACCAATTACCATGGACTGTAATATGTTGATTACCTGACACAGGAGTCTCAATAAAACCTAAACAATGCTGGCACAAAATGACATCTTGGAAACTTTCCAAAACACACATAAATGAATATATAAGTGTATGTAAATGTATATAAGTTTTTATAACACGCCCAGTTTCCTGCTTATTTTCAGCCACTTTTTGGTAACTGCATTTATATTATGTCAAATGAGATTTTAATGCTTTAATTTTTGTGTATTAAGAAATGGTACTTGATCAATTTATGTTATTTATCCTCATATGGAAAGATTTGCTTCCATATTTTCCATATTTCAAATTTTGTGGGAAAAAGATGTCTGGAGATTTTACAGTCTCTTATAGCCTGCAAGTTATAGGACAGTGCCAGACCTGTGAAACAGTGCCACTTCATCCAGTGTTTAGACGACGTTTGATGCTTAGACCTCATTAGTCATATGCTAATAGTAACTTTGATACAATCTTCAATACAGTGTTGAATCAATGTGCTTTGCAATAGTGAGCTTTGATGCCTCAGTATCTAACATCCCATCACTACACTGGAGTTCTACCATATGTATTCTTTCTCTGCCTGTTCGTTTTCCATATTGTTCTCCGTTCCCGTGTTCTTAATATCTGTGTTATCTTACTTTTACCTCTATGTTTTCTTCTTCCTGGTTAGCCTCACTTTGTTTTTTGTTTATCATGTATTCTGGTAACCTGCTCTTGGATAATGTTTCTGCTCCTCCTAATAAACAAAGTTCGACAACACGCTTGTGTCTTGCCCTGCCTGTCTCAGCATTACAGCTAATCTAAAGGTCAAAGCATAAACTTCACTGGCAGATACACCTATATTTAAACATTACCACGTATGTACACAGTTTTCTAATTACATTAACATATTAACAAATAAGCAGACATCTAGTTTCTGGACATCTGAATATTTTCAAAAATTTGATTCTTTAAAAGGTGGGTTTAAATGATACAGCACTACAAAAAGCATGCCAACCATAGGCAACAAGCAATCCTTGAATTAGAATAAATTAATATTTCTGTATGTGGGCAAAATAATAATATGATTCTTAGTCCACGTAATATTTAGGCTCCATGCATGTAAATATATCTTTTATTTAAAAATGAACACATTGTCTTTTTTCACCATTAGTCGCTTTGAAACCATTTAAGCCCACTACACTCCATTTAAGATGACCTTAGAGTGTTTTAATGAGGAGTTCCTTCAAGTACAAACTTGCATCAGTTTTCACTGTACTGGCTGCAAGTAAGAAATTATGATATGCAAAATAAATGCTGTTTGATGGAATAAATGAATGACAAATATGAACTTACGATGTGATCATAAAATGGCTTAGGCTAATGTGTCCATGTGTTCTTACAATCCTGGCAGGTCATGTGTGACTGGGGTTGGAGCTTTACTGAAACAGATGTTTTACATCTTGTTCTGGATTATAATCTGGCTAGTGGAATTGAGAGCCCTTTCCCCAATGGGAGAAAATGATTTTATTGTTTTATGTGAGATCATCCTGAGCAGACCATTCACAAATCAGAACAGTTTCCTGTGGCTACAGTGAGGACCTCAGCTGATACTGGAATATTCACCCACTGCTTTGATATGCTTATCTCACAGATTTCACAACAAAACCCCAGAATATCTACAATGTAGATGAGACAGGATTTGTCACTGTTCCATGACAAATCCTGTAAGATTATGTAGCAGACTACAGGTGGAATTGGGAGGGAACAGATAACCGTCCACATCACTGGGAATGTTGTTGGGCAGATTCATCATCTACAAAGGGAAACGGTTGTACGATTCTTGGTGTCAAGGAGGTCCAGACCGCAACCCCATTTTTGTGACAGAACATGGACGGTTGGACAAATATCTTCCTTAAACTATTCACTCAGATCTCAGACTGAACATTTCTCAGGGTTTTAATATTTGATGGTTAAACCTCGCATGTGACTCTGGGACTGGGGGACTAGGGGGCTTCTTAACATTTTTTCTACTCCTGAACCTCTTACTGAATAAATGTTGAGCTGTTAATCCTTCCAAAACTATACATTTTTAATATTTTGTCAATAAATCATGACATGATCTTACTTGGAACTTAAATGGACTTAAATGATGCAACTGTACCTATTAAGATGATGCCAGACTTTGCACCTATTTAAGAAAATATCTTTATTTACATTATAAAACAGGCATGAACTAATAAGCACATTTTGAAATGAGAAGTTAGACATTCATATTATAAATCAATTAAATATCTATGAAAAATGCCTGGAAAATTATTTTGGCAGGCTTATTGCATGCAGTAAAGGAGTAAAGTTATGTTAATATGGAAAGGACATGAAATTCTATACCATACAGCTATTTTTGAAAGAAAGACTTAATTCCTTTAAATCCTTTCCATACAATCCTAATTCGAAATCTCTTCTTCTCACATGTTCTTGCTTCCGAGGCTCCATTCGCTTCTTTCGATGTCTGCTCTATGTCTTTTTGATGACGTTTCAGTTTCTTCTTCCCATGTGTCTTTTTCTCCTTGAACTGTTTCTCCTGTGCATTTGGTGCTGGCCTCACATCTGAGTGAGGCAGTAGTGGACGGCAAGGCCTGTAGGGTCTGGATGATGGGGCTTCTTGGAACCAGTGGGGCTCACCAGGTGCAAATCTGGTAGGCTGTCTGAGGGAGAGTGAGGGAAACCTGTTGTCTCGTGGTTTGGGAGACTCCAGGGGGAAACTGGGCCTTGGGCTTTCCAACTGTGAAAAAGCATTTAATTTAGCATCACTATTAAATACATGCATGTGCACACACTTTGATATACTATCAAAAATATAATGTAAGTGATATTGTAGTGCCATAGGCAATCCATTTGTTGATATGCCCTAACACATTTATGCTCACTATTTACCTGGACTTTAATTATAGTTGCTTATTTCAATCTAAAACCATCTGCTGTGTATAGCAGAACATTGCTTCATTGGATGTGCACTGCAGTGTAACTAAGTGTTTCTCTTTTCCTACTTTCTCAAGCTGTGCTCTCAGCCTTCTCAGTTCAGCTTTGATCTCCACATTCTCCCTCTGCAGTTCTCGCACTGCTAGCTCGAGGTCTAGACCTCCAAGACACCGCCCTACACGTGCAGCCTTCCGTCGGTTGTCCTCCAATGTCTTTCTCCGACATTCACCCAGGGTCTCTTTGCTCAACTCCTCCTCCACCTTATGGATTCCCATTTGGAACATACAGAGACATATGACCCAGCAATGTGTATTCGGTCCCTAGAGATCTTCAGCCGACAAAGATTATATATATATATATATATATATATATATATATATATATATATATATATATATATATATATATATATATATATATATATATATATATATATATATATATAGTTATAGTTATTCTGTTCTTCTCTGTGTTCTTTCTTTCTTTTTCAATCTGAGATGTTGCAGAGCCTCATTCTAATCCCTAAAAGGCAATCTCTATCTAAAAAGGGCTCATATCAAAATTTAAAGTGGTGTGTTAGTTGTAACAGTCGCCAGCTGTGTTGATAACTCACTCTACGATGCGCTGACACGGTGGAATCTTCCAGCTGCTTACCGTCCTCCTACAAAACAGAAACCTGCTTAACACACTGATATCCAACTCAACAGGAGGATGTCTTACAATGTAGGTCGGCTCTAAAGTGGGAGAATTGCTGCAACTAACTTCAAAAGGATGAACGCTGTTCTGCCAAAAATGCATCTCACTTTTGTAATCGTATCTTTTTTTAAATGTTTCTACTACTGTTTGTCTTGTTTATTCTGACTAGCAGTTGCTATCACACCACGCGACTAGAATGTTATACGTATGACGCCGCATGGTTACAGAATTCAAAAGATTACAGCTCGGACGATATTGAACGCGCGTTAAAATACGCTCATGAATGAGTTTAACAGACACCTGTTCATTTCAACACAATGGGAGAAATTACTCTGCTCACAGAGCTTAGTAACGCGTTAGAGGAAAATTCGCTGCTGCACTTTAAAACACTGAGCGTTTTTCTTAAAACACATAAAAGGTGCAAGATCACGCGTTGTCGTGTGAGCACCTCAGTCGTAAAAAGGGCTGAGTTGTCATGAATACGTTATGATCAGGAGTAGTCGGCCGTACTGCTGCGACATCCGGTCAAATCAACTGTCCTCTAAGAATCAGCGCAGTACTAGTTTTGGTAATAGCAGCATCTATGGACATGAACGGCGGCGAAACGGATGGTTTCTTTCTCGTCAACTTTATAGTCCATCACACCTGCTCCTATAGATCGGGATAAAATCTCCATACCAAAACCTCTGTGCATTGGCATGATGAAAATTTAGAGCACGCAAATCCTTCACTTCTGAAACAGCAGAAATTATGTAATTTTACGCAGATTAAAAAAAACCTCAACGCTAAAGACTGCTGTTGACGGAGTTTTAATGTAAATATAGTAGGTTGGGGAAGTGTAACGATGAGCAGTGTGTGGAAAAGAGTGAGATTTATTAGGGGCAAATCCAAAGTCCAGGGTCAAATTATTAACATGGAGAGTCCGAGAATTCACGATAAACTAAAGTAAAGAAAAGTGCACGAAGACAAACCAGGGATGCAGGCTATAACATTGGGGCGAGGATAAACATTCAGGCTTATATTCACATGCACGGAAGCCTCGATTAACAAACAGCAGCTGGACTTACAATAAATAGCAACAAGACTAAACTAAAACAGGGCTTAAAAACATGGTCACATGAGCATTAAACCAGACACAAGTGCAAATTATGAGGGGTGCAGAAAACGAAACGAAGGAATGGAACCACAACAAGGGAGTAAATCAAAATAAAGACACTAGACAGGGAAACCGTGGAGACATGAACGCTAGGAGGGTGGTCAGTGGTGACAGGAAGCTTGTTTCAGTCATGGATGTTTTTGGCAAAATGAATGCAACTAAAATGCTTTCCTCATGTGTCCTAATAACCAAATAATAACCAAGTTCTTCTTTATTTCTAAATAATATGCCTTTCGGAAATTGTATAACTGCTTGTGTTATATTACTTTCTTTTATTCAGAAACACAGGAGACTCAGGTGAAAAGTGTGATGGAAATTATACACTTATTATTATATCCTAAAACTTGTCTCACCTAATCGTAGTCATCAGTTTATTAGATAAATGCATACCTATTTTTATGTTTGTGTTTCACATGTTCCATCCCTTTTCTCTTCTTTGAAAGAAAAATTCCTTAACTTAATCAAAGACTAGGATTAAAAATAATAATAATAATAAAATCATAGACAGGTCAGCTGAGCCCACTCCCTTGTCGTAATGTCCCCATATTGACAGTTAAATACCACATATTAAATACAATAGACACTGGAGTGTCTTGTTTTTCTCTGAACATTCCACAGTGCATCTAGAATTTTAATAGTTGTTTATTTCTGCTCAGTTTTTCTGCTCTTATTTTAATTTGTTTTTGTCTTAAGGAGAAAAAAAAGGCGACAAACGAGACCTGTGACCCCAGGGGGAAATCATGGATCAGATGCCTCACACCACGTCACTGTGTAAACAACACCAGGTTCATGTTTTAGTGTGAGGAATGAGTGCAGGAGTGTTTTGAAAGAGCAAATACAAACACTAACAAGAAGAGAACAAAGAAAACAGGAAGGAGAAGCTCCTTTCCTTTTTGAGTTACTTACTGAGATCATTCTCATAGCAAGTTCATTACACCTTGTGTACTTGTTGTAGTGCAGTTTGCTGTTTCTATATTGGCTGAGAGAAGGAGCAGACCTGTTCCATTTACATTTAAACAACAGAATCTTGTCAGTGGAGGATGTACTTTCTCAAACCTTTTTAACTGGTATCTCGCCTCTGTGTCTCTCTGTGTTCGCAGGAGAGGGACCACTGCACGCCTCGCACCAGAACACCTTTCCAGTGATGACTCCCCTCGTGTGGAATTAGTTCACAGCTGTTTAGTCTTATACTTATCCACAACTAGGATTAGTCCATTTACTATTTCTTACAAGTGGGGATCAAGAACATTGGAAGACGTGAGTAGTTTTTTGGAGCAATACAGATCAATACATAAAAACAGGCAAATGACCTGGTTATACTCAAATACATCCATAAACATATCAAACAAAGTAATGCTTAGGTATGAATTTTCTTGACTTCGTGACCTATTATGAAGCTTAACTTGTTATGAACTGACACGTGATAATGTTCACACATTTAGCTGCAATTCTTTGTTTAACTTCAGAGGGTTAAATGGAGCTCACCCAGATGATGGTGTTGACTGCTTCAAGGATTTTCACTAGAAGTTATATAACTGCAAGTTATATTACCGATGTCTAAGTGTATGCAGCGCAGAATTCTTTATTCGTAATGTAATACATGTCCTATTTAATTCTACAAGATAAACAGGTTGGAAAATATTTGTGTAAAATAGATTATGATTATTTTTGGAACATAAAGCCATGCAAACATTGTAAGTGGACATCAAGGAAAAATATAAAATAAAAGAATAGTATAGCATACAGTTACAGGGTATGCCTGTTTTCATTGATTACTAGGGAAGCTCTTTGTCTCCCTCTTGTGGCCATGGTTGTCTTAGCCAACAACCATATCAGCATAAGTGACATGAAGTTACAGAAATTAATTAAAACTAAAACGTATTTTTATAAACACGATTTGACAGTGTGTTTTACATATTCTGGTTGAATATGACATTTATGTGTACAAGATTATAAAAAACACAATCATACATTTACCTGATACTTATATCCAAAGTGACTTACGAGTGAGTATAACTTGAGCAATTGAGGGTTAAGGGCCTTGCTCAGAGAACCAACAGTGGCAACTTGGCAGCAGTAGGGCTGGAACAGGTAAGCTTCTGACTACATGTCAAGTATCTTAACCACTGAGCTACCACTGATCACTGCTGGGGGTAACCATAAATGTTAGAATTTAAAATGTTGGATACTAAACTATTTAAAAAACATTTTGGAACATTTATTTATTTCATTTCCCCTAACCTTTGACAGCACGGCTAGTCCAGACCTCTGTATATGCATCTTCTTACCCCTTCTCTCTGCACACAAAAAATAAAATGCATTGAGAAGAGACTAATTGCCCAAAGGATAAAAAATAAAATGACATATATAATGATAAAAGGAAAAGGTAAATAGATAACAGTAGATGTGTTAATATAAAATCAAAAGTCATCTAAACAGAACTCAATGCAATAAGTGTGTTTTGAGATGTTTTTGTTTTGCTGTTTTTTTTTGTTTGTTTTTTTTGCTTTCAAGTGCTAATGCCATCATGAGTTGCTAGACCATGAAGACATTTAAAGACATTTAAAGAATAATAAAATAATTTGATTTTGCTGTAAAAGACAGATGCCATGTTCACACTGCACAACTGCACTGCTTAATGTGAGCAGACATCTGGCAGACACGCTTATCTATAGCAACTTACAGTTTCAACTATATTACAGAGCTAGGTCCATATAGTGGTAGGAGTTTGATTCAGTTCAGTTCAGCTCACTCAGGCTTTCATTTCTGTTTTCTTGTCTTCAGGTTTTGTTTCATTGTCCCTAATAGGTCCAACTTGTGCTTGTCTACTCATGTCTCACTGTCCTCCTTTGCTTGATGTCACAACTTCATTGATACCTAAAGTGAATGTTGGAAATATCACATGTTCTTTGAGTAGGAATCAAACATCATTGCTCTAATACACTGGACTGATAGTGGACTCTGCCGAGGTACACCTACCCCTGATGTTGTGATGTTACTGAGCCTCATCCTGTCTCAGATGCCTTGGCTACTCCCATCATCCCCTGATGTCCCCTGTTGTAGCCCACACCACCTCCTCCCCAACCAGCTACTCTCTGTTGCCCTTAATGGACGTTCTCTTGCGACTTGGGTCTCGGACACATGCACACAAGTCTAGAACCTCCAGAAAGTTGGACTAAACATTAAATGCTTATTTCATTTTTTAATTTATGTCTCTCTTTAAACAGCCAGAAGAGGATGGGACCCCCTTTGAGTCTTGGTTCCTCTCGACGTTTCTTCCTCATGCTCTAGGGAGCTTTTCCTTGCCACTGTCACCCTTGGCTTGCTTACTGGGGGCTTGGACTTGGACATTTGAAAAGCTGCTTTGTAATAGCACCTGTTGTAAATAAAATAAAATAAAATAAAATTTTAAAAAGTACTTTATAAATAAATTTTGAGTATTTGATTTTTATATGTAATCTTAAAATGTATAAGATAACTAAAATTTGTTTTTTAATCATTAAATTTTTTCACTTAAAACAAAAATATAATTTGGATAGTCCCAATAATCTAGAAAAATCAAATCTCATCATTACAGTGCCAACAACACATCAACATCACCAGACTTCAAAGCACTTGTCTGAGAGGAAGATTTGTATGCCTGTAATTTTGTTGTTGAAGAGCCTATAAAATCAAAATAGGCTTTTAAATTTGAAATTTTAAACTCAAATAAATACAGCCTTATTTTAAATGCCTAAACACACACACACACACAGTTACCTCACAGTGTGAATATTGTTGTTGGTGGAGAAAGTATCATAGATCCTCTTTGCTGACACATCAGTGATGTCATTGTGACTGAGGTTGAAATTAGATGGATTATAATTACCACATTGTTCAGGATTCCCAAACACACCTCCCTCTACTAAATCACCGTGTAGTAGTACAAACACCTGTAGATTTATAGATCAATGAATTAAAGTAATGAACGAATGAATTAATAAACGAATGATTGAATTAGCAAATGAATGAATAAGCAAAGCAATAAATAGTATATTTGTGTCAGTGGACCTGAGTCATTAATGGCCAGATAATTATGCATTTTGACATTTTAAACAAAATATCATTTCTTTCAGTTCTTGTACACATGACTTGTTATCTATCAGGCACGAAACTGTAAATCATAAAGAGTCTGTTATGCCTTATTTCTCTTTTTAATGAGAACATGTGTTTCTACAAGCAGTCTGGATATTCTGTAGAACACAGAGATCCATCCTGCCAAGTACAGGCAGTGATCAGTGATCCAGGCAGCCAGTGAGAGAGGTCGTCATTTCCAAATAAAATCACCAAGAAAATCAAGCTTTTTGCTGTTTGCTTTTGAAAAATAAAGTCCTTGAAGGAACACAGGATATGACTGAATGAGCAAAGTTACATTTATATAGAGCCTTTCAAGGAACATACAATGCTTTACAATGAACACACACAGCTTCTACATTCAGTCACCCTGCCGGATTTTGTGTTAAATTGTGAGAAAAAGAGTAAAATGTGTTATATCTATGTTAGTGTTCACTGTGCACTCAACAATCAAGACTCTCTACACATCCCTCCTCCCGCTTGTCCACTCACTGCAGGATGTGGGCTTTGTGCTGGTGTGCGAACAGCAGCTGCAGGCAGTGGTCAGTGAGCTGACAGTGGCTAAGGTCCAGTTCTGAAAGCCCTTCAGAATGTTCCAGAAACAGTGCCAGTGACCTACAGGCCTGGTCCAGCCGGGTCTGACTGAGGATCACCATCTTACCCAGAGCCCGGGAGAGAACCACAGCGCGTCTCACACACTCCACATCAGTCCCCACACAGACAAGAGACAGGAACTGGAGCAGCATGGCTTTATTGCAGCTGAACACAATCAACGTTCACCAACATGTAGAGTCACAAAACACTAACACACTCACATAACTACTAACATTAATGCTATTTACACACATTTTGTTTCAAATGATAAAATTATTTTCCTTTTTCCAGAATGTTTCCCTACTTTGTGTGGTGTTGAGTCAGTGGCTTACTGAAGGGTGACTGTGTGTAAAATGGGGAAGAGTTGCCCTCACAGCCGTGTAGAGTGAGATGTGTGTGTGTGTGTGTGTGTGTGTGTGTGTGTGTGTGTGTGTGTGTGTGTGTGTGTGTGTGTGTGTGTGTGTGTGAGAGAGTGAGCTCTCTGGATGACCATGGAGACGACTCTGCAGTCCTCAGTGCTCAGAGTCAGTGTGTGTTTCTGTGTGTCTGCTGTGAAGTCCAGAGCAGAGCAGCAGGAGAAATCCAGTCTGTGCTGCAGAGCGAAGAGCAGATCTGTTGCTGCTGCCCCCTGCTGTAGTTCAGAGACACTGTAGCAGTGGAGCAGCCTCAGCAACAGCAGCCTGTCAACACGGAGAAAACAAAACACACACAGACAGTGGCAGGGCAGTTAATTTCAGGTTAATATAAATATTTCACCTAAATTTAACAATTTCCTCCAGAAAGTCATTTTATTCTGAAGTAAATATTCATGGATATTGCTGATTACCTGACAGGAGTCTCAATAAAACCTAAGTGATGCTGGCACAAAATGACTTTTGAGGAAACTCGTGAAAAACACATAAACGTACATAAACGTTTATATAACACTCCCTAAACAGATCAGTTCTGTGTTAAAATTCTGATTGTGAGAAAAGTTCAAGCCTGAGACGAGAGACGTGTTAGAGCAGTGGCTCAATGCTCTCCAGCTCCGCCTTTGGTATGGAGGTGAAAAGCAGGCTGAGAGAGACTGCTGTGCAGTGCTGGAGGGTGAAGCGCAGGGCAGCACAGTGGACAGAGTCCAGCTCTCTGCTGTTCAGGTTGATGCAGTTCTCTGCTGAATTCAACAAGCTGGACACACAGTGAGCAGAGCCAGTCTGATAGATCTCTCTGATGATGGACAGTACAAAGCTGGAGCACAGCCTGGGGAGAAGGCACACACACACACACATACAAAAACACAGACACAGACACACATTTCCAGGTCTCATACTGTACAGTATAATTAAAGTGTTTGGACTGTTACTAACTGTGTGAACAATCTGAGCCACACAACACATGAATGTATTCTCTAACCTTCTGATCTGAAGTCTGGCCAGTACAGGCAGAAGGTCTCTGGGATTTTGTTACTTAATGTTGGGGATGTGTAGTGGTCCCATGAGCTGGTGGAAGCTCGTCTACTTTGCCGTAACGTCACCCTTTCGCCTTGCTGTCTGGATGCGTACTGTCTGTCAGACTAGCAATTCATCTACACTTCTCACAGATAAAACTGCCACTAATGACGAAGAATAAACATGCTGCATTCAGTGCTCTGAAGCAGAACATAAGTCATGATGAAAAAGCATAATGTTAACATTACTTATGTTTGTGGTAGTTCCTTAGATATAGTTTGTGATGATAAAATAGTTTTCCATGGAAGTTGCCAGTTTCCAGGTAGAAAGTAGTTAAATCCAACAAAACATTTGTTAAACAGATAGAGAGCAGTAAGAGCTAGTATGCTGAAACTACCTGTTTCAAAAACAGGAAGCTTCCTTATGAAGGAAAGAGGTTCTTATGAACCTCAGCATTTTGACAGCAAGTATTAACCATGGCTATAAAACCATGTGAATAATTCAGTTATGGGATTAATCCCCAAAATAGAACGTCAAATCTAATTATTTGGCCAGTACAGGGTTATGCAATATTCCTTCATCTCAGCAAAATGGAATAGCTTGACTTCCTTAACTGATTAATAATTAAAAAATATCTTTCTTGACTATAAGAATATAGCTTAACCACTAGAAAGATTAAACATCCAGTGAGTGTGTATCCTGGCATGTTAATGTAAAAGGCAGCTCCTACTGGATTTGGGGAAAGATTAGTAAAAGATTTCAAGTATCTGCAAAGCAGAAAACTGCCTATTCAACAGGCATGAATGATGTGCTACCGAAGTAATTGTTTTATTTGCATAGCCTAATTAATATCATTAGATCAAGTTCTATATTACCTATATTGTTATATTACAATTTTGCTTTTGCTTTTTTGCTTCACAATTGTTACACATAATTGCTGCACCTGATACAAGGATAGGAATTTCAATTTATTCATACTGGATATAAGAATCATTAATGGCTGCTGAGTGAAGCACTTTCATTGAAAATTCATCCACCAATTTTTTATTTTTTTTTTTAACCAGAAACAGGGCACATCAACCAGTAATACATTCCAGCTCTGTTTTAGAACACTGGCTGTGATTCATTACATTTTGGCAATTGTGAAAACAAAGTGGATGATACTTCTAAAAGTAATTGTGTTTGCAGTTTATTTGCACAGTTACATGAACAACACATGTAGCAATCGGATCTAGAAAGTTGCCAACCCTATTAAAATATTAGGTTTATAGTATAATATTTGAATTAAACAGACAAAGCATTAATCACAATCATTTGCATGATGATTAAATCTTGAACCAAAAATGTATCAGAGAGCTCTAGTGTTTTTCACAGACACACACCCAATTAAACTGTGCTTGACCATTTCTTGCCCTCTATATCATTCTCTGCAGTTTACTGAGAAAGACCTGACACTGGGTAATGCCATTGTCTATTCGAAGGCCAAAACAACAACAATCTTGGTTATCAAAGATTCACTCCACCCTGACCACAGCCTCTTCTTTTAGAAATCTGCAGAAATAAATATATGAATTTATTACCCCCCATCAGTGGACCTTTAGAGCTTTATTATTCAAAATAAGACAGACAGATGAACAGACAAACGCAAAATGTATATATAATATTTTTAAGTATTCGCCATCTGCACCATTACAGGAATAGTGTGTGTGTGTGTGTGTGTGTGTGTGTGTGTGTGTGTGTGTATGTATGTATGTATGTATCTATGTATATGGTTATGTGTGAGTACATGTATGTTGGATTGTATATGTACACGTATTAGAGTGTGATATTTATCGTTTATGGATTGGCTCTGTATGGATTTTATCAAAGGTGTCCAGTCTAGATTATTGGTTCTGTTATTGATTAATTCTGAGAATTATTCTATTGATATATAGTCTATCAATAGATTTTTCTACTGGGTGACACTAATATTATTTTTTGTTTTCCAGTTCATGAGTATGTTTTTTTGTTTGTTGTTTTTTTGCAATAATATTTTTATTATATCAATATAATAATGTTATCCATAGTATCCTGTCATATTGGATGATGATATGTCTCCTAGGAGACATAAAGATGGTGTTGGATGGATATGGTTATTTAAAGTATGGGATATGTTGGTGATGCACTATATTGGACTGTTTGCACTTGTGTAGCATGTTGTCTGTTGCACTGTTGTTTTTATGTTGCACCATGGCCCTGGAGGAACATTGTCTCGTTTTTGTTGTGTACTTGTATATAGCTGAAATGACAATAAAACCTCTTGAATTTGAACTCGAACTTGATGATGACTTGCCAAAATTGCTTGATAGGTGTGCTCTGCCACGTGGCGTGAATGTAATCGTCAACTGTGTTTTGAGTAAAGTATGTACAGATTGCTGAGCTTGTGAAACCAATTTTAAACATCCAATGTGTAGTATAATGTACTCTGTATTATTTTGTACTGAATGCATTGTAGGTTAGTATTGCTGTCATGTGGTAATGATTATTACACATTTTAATCCAAACTGCGGCGTCGGGGGCTGGTAATGAATCTTCCTCCCATTGTCTCGATGGGAGAGTAACTGTGAGATTTGATTTCACTATTATTTTGTATATCTTAGATAATATGTTTTTTGTATTAAGAATGTTTGTTTATAAATTCTGATATGGATGTAGGTATCGGAATTGATTTTTGAACACATAGGTGATCTTAGCTGATGTTATTGTAGGAACTGGGTGCTCTTTATACCGTATTTTGGGGCTAGTTGTGGGCGTGACATGAAAGAAGTCTTATGATAAATATGTTTAAGGTGTGTAATGCCCTTTTCTATCCAAGATGTAAAGTTTAATATTTTTGTTCATGGTAAAGTCTGGATTGTTCCAAATGGGAGAATGAATAGTTTGTGTGAGTGTGGAGTTTGATATCTTGTGGAATTTCCACCAGACTGTTAGTGTCATGGCCACCTTCAAACTGTTGAAACATGGATATTTTTGAATATGAGTCTGGGCACATTTGAAACACCTGCCGCAAACATTACTGACATTATATCTTGTTTATGTGATTGGCTGTTTGTCTAGCCACAAGTACTTTTTGATTTATATATTTTTTAATTTGGCAATTTTATATATAACAGCAACAAATGACATCTTAAGTTTTATGACAAAATGTGCAAACAAGCTGGCCTGAGAGGTGTGTAGCGGGATATGACTCAGTGCATCTCTGGTGCTGCTTTTGATGAGTACAGTGTCATAAGTGTGTCTGTCCAGCAGCGCAAACAGGGGATACAGCTTCTTCTCCCGGAGGTTTCCGATAAATATGTAGATATGTTACTATGTAATAGAAAGACAGCTGCCCATCCTCATAGTCTAGGTACATGCCCACAATTCCTGGGCAATTGTGTCAGGGGCAGAGGGGTCTCAGGCTTGGTGCAGGTGTACGACTTCTGGATGCTCCTCCAGAGCACCCAGAAACCCTCATAGTGGGTTTCTCAACTTGCTCAGACTCAAATCTGAATATCGACGTCCGAAAGGTCTTAGAGAGGAACAAAAAACATAATTCATTTGATTAAATTGTTCCAGTATAAATATGGTTACCAAACATGCTTTTAAAAATATACTTCCATGTAGATGGTACCCTACAGGGTAGTGTTGGAACAGTGTGTATAGGCTTAGCGTCATGTTGTGGCCCCGCCCCCTCCTCAAATATCTTGGTGTTTGTGCGTTCGTCTTTGTTGCCACACCCTCTCGTGTCGTTCACCTGTTCTCTGTTATGTGTAATCGGCTTGGGTGTATATATGTCTCGTGTGTCATAGTACATGTGTTGGTGTTTGAGATGTGCATAGTGTTTGAGCTTTGTTGTATGTTTTGCATGTTTGCAAAAATAAAAGTGCGTTTCATCGTGCCTCGTCCCTGCATCCTGCTTATCCTCGCAACGTCACAACTAGACCACATTAGATGTAACTTAGAACCTCCAGTGACCTCTGTATGTGTTTCTTTAGTTGTATGAGCTCCACTGGAGGACTCTGAATAGTTGACAATGGAAGAGGGGTATATCAGATTCACCCCTTCTGCGTCGGTGTGACAGATTAACACACTGCATTAACGTTTAGAAATAAAAACATATGGTAAACACAGTCTAGAAAATATTACCTTGTAACAATTCATTCAGTATATGAACTGTTTTCTGTGTCCTTATGTCTATAAATTAAAAGTAATAAAACATTTAAATGATAAATAAATTACAATGAATGTATAAATGTTCACAAATAAGAAACTACATTGGTCTGCACTTTTCTCCACAGATTCAAGGAACTCATGAAAGTTGGAAGCTATAAAAACACATAATACAGAATTATAGACTGACTGATGTGTGAGCAGAAAGATCACTGTGATGTTCTCATATCTAAAGCACTCAAAGCATTGTTGTTGTGTAAATGAACTGTGATCTGATTGGTTTAAGGAAATAGATTCACCTACTTTGAAGTTCAAGTTTTTATCAAAAGGTTAGAACTGGTTGACTATACTTTGTCTGTCCTGCAACAGGAATTTTAAACATTTATATCCAAAGTATTACGCGATAGAAATCAATTCGACTACCCGTTATTGACCGCTAGATGGCGGAAGATACGAAGAAATAAATGAGTCCAGAGCCTCCTGCCCGACTTTACGGTGAGACTCTGCTTTTACGTCATTAAAACGCTAAAGAAAAAAGGCCGCCATATTTGTAGTTCCACAACGTGAAAAGGCGTCATTTTGTATGCCGAAGAATGAATAAACACCATGCCATGCCTTGAAGACGACGAAATTGCAATTTATTTAGCTAGCCATAAGAATAAGAATAGCTGTTTAATTTACATAATCACAAATATATTGCATGTACATACAGCTACATTTCAGTCGATCAAAAATGTTTCACGTATTTATAACCGCAACTTTATGTTACAGTGGTCATATCAGAGATTTACCAATATAAAACGCAACAGGTGTCGTGTTCTGTAATAGAACATTTTAACATTTATATCCATATTACACATAACCAAGGTGTAATATAACCATATGTACTGAACAGACATGAACAGCCTGTGTATTGTGAAAATACATGTATGTGTCTTCTACAGCAATTACTGTGCCCTGCACACTTTAAGTTTGGCATGAAGTGTTTGCTTTTTCCAAAGCAAGTAATATTAAATTATTCTCATAGAATAAATTTCACAAAGACATGGACTTCTCGGTTGACCGTAGAAATATGTTGGGTTTTTTTTTTGTATTTAATTTATTTAATGCGAATCGTATGTAGGTTACCACTGCTAAGCTTCACCAATTGTCAAGGTAAGACCTCGAAAGGACGCAGAAAATTATTTTAATAACAGCTTCTGCTGATTTATTCAATAACTGTATGACACCGTTTGAGTGTACGTACCGACTGAAAACAAACTCAAATTATTAGAGACACTCTTACTGCGTCTCCACATTGAAACATATCAGTTAGTTAGCTAGGCTGGCTAACTAGCTTAGCTTTATTAGCTAGCTAAGCTAATGGCGAAGAGGATTACGTTAAAGACCCCCGGTCTACAGTTGTGCACATAAAGGAAAATTAATGAATAGCATGGTAATACACGCATTTATTGGAACAGTTATGTAGCTAATATGCATTTGTAGTATGTGCGCCTGGCGTAGAAATGAGTCTTTGTTAGCCCATTAAGGCTATCTTAGCTAGGCTAGTTCGAGCAAGCTAAGTGCTGGTTGCTATGACAACGGGCTTGGTGTATTTTGCGAGCTTGTCGGCTACATAAGATAAGTGTTTATTGCTTTACTGCTGCGGTGAACTGTTATTATTGTAACACTCTGCTAATGCCAGATGTGTAGAATAACTCACTAGTGATGTTTACTTCGAGACTTTGGCAGTTTTAAGATGGCTAGAAAGCGAATGAGCCAGCTAGCTGTCCAAGCTAACATGCAACCTTCTGTACATCCCGGGTACTCCCAGCCCTTATCAGGACCCCACAGTTCCCTTTGAGAACTCCCTGGTATCACGATCATAACTTTGGACAACCAGTTGTCATTCTCAACTCATGTTTCAGATTTCCCCTTTGTAACATACGAAGGATTCAGCCCCTTCTCTCGCAGGAAGCTTACCCGGGTGCTTGTGCGGTCTCTTATGATCTTAAAGCTGAACTACTGCAACTTACTACTTGCTGGTCTATTACTACTCTAGTACTTATTGTTTATTGCACTTATCAATGTTTAAGGTAGACCTTATGTATTTCGTACTTCTTGTTAGGAACTGGTTCAAAGTGACAAGTCCTTCAGGTTCAATCTCCTCCAAGTTACCCTCTGCCCTCCGTCCTCTGTAGCCGGATCCGGGGAAGTCAAGAGATACTGACAACAAGGTAGTGAATCAAGAGAGTTCCACTTTATTGAGGAAAGCACAGAGTATAAATGTGTCCTATATCTACTATCTAAATCTACAGGATGATGGAGAAAAGTGAGGCATGTTCTAAGGGTCTACGTAGAAAGGAAAGGGACAAGGTTATTAAAGATTAGATGTTCTCTGCATGAACGAGCCACGAGCTGTTCCCTTGTCCGCCATTAGCCACTCCTGTGCTTAAAGAGAGACGGAGAGAGAGAAAGGGAGGGGTAAAGGAGACAAGAAGAGGGAGCGGATGACCTAGGGCGACCAGCTTGTGGTCAAGCCGCCATGTCATGGCTGATAGGCAGAGACCTTGCGTTGGGTGCCTGAATAGAGAAAGGCTCCAGTATCTAACACTTCTAGGCATCAGCAGTAATCCCTGTATTTCTACAGTATTCTAGATCATTGCTATATTGGACTCTAACCTATTGGACTGGCTAGGATGTATTCTATGAATAAATAACAAAGCACTTTTGTAAGTCGCTCTGGATAAGAGTGTCTGCTAAATGCAGTAAATGTAAATGTCCAAGGAAAGCCGACACTAGCAGGCAAACCGAGCATTGCACAGGCCATATTTGAAATTCCCACAATGCTTTTCTCACCGAGCGTATGTCCGGGCAATAACGTCAGTTGGTCCTACCAGACAATTATCACCATGACGAGAGTCTTTCATATCAATAAATTCTGACAACACTTTGAAAGTGATAAGCAGTGGTTAGCTCGAAAGTTATTCATAAACAAGCACGTTGAAAATTACGAAACAAGAGACTTAGATCAGCTGTTGTCTCTATCGATGGTGTGGGTGACCCATGTGTTCTTAGGATGCAGGTAGGGTCTAACGCCTTCTGTGCTGAGTTGCTGTTTCCATATTTTAAAAATAGAACGCATTGTTAAACGGCATCTGTAATAGTTAAGGAAAGTGCATTATAAGTATAAAGTGTTACAGTAAGTGTTTTGGCCCCTGACTGCCATTAGGACAAGCCAAGACAACCACTCACTACATTAGCTTATCTACTTGTTAAATCAGCCTGAAATTAAGATACAGATAAAAGTGTTGATTTTTGTACTAACATTTTAACAACTTCAGCCAAAGTATTCAGAATGTAAATGTTTGGTCTAGCAGGTATGTCCCACAACTGATGCAGAGAGTGCATGTCATGGCAGAGGGGATTCATGTTGGCAAAATGCCCTCCTACAAATTAGTCTCAAATACTGAAGCAAAAAAGAGGCCAAATTCATCTGATGGAAGTAAGTCTAAAAGGGCTTCTTGATGATGTTACCCTGGTGACTTGCATTCTTTCCAGATGCTCAACAACCACTAAAAGTAGTGCATTGCTAAAAACTTCTACTTGTTGTGCTGGAGGTGTTGAAAATATGGTTTCCTTGTCATTGTCATTCTGATTTTATAAGGTTCTACGTGGGTATCGATAGGAGCTGAAACTGTGCATGTGTTGCCCCTCTGAGGAGATGAGCCAATGAGGAAGATGCCCGTGTTCAAATTTGGCTCTAGACCACGCTTTGAGCTGGTGCACTTTGTCAGCGGTTGAAGTTGCAGCAGCATTGGCGGAGTGGGACGCATTGGTGAGAAGGAGAACGAGAAGGATCTCAGCAGTGAGAAGCTGAACAGCGGCAAGCAGCGGGAGGCCGGAGACAAAGCCTCTCCTCTCCCTTCTCTGACACAAACACAGTCACGTGTTATATACTCACATAATCCAAAATCTAGCATCTTTTATTTGCTGTTAGCTGGCGAAGAGTAATCAGTATAGTCAGATTCCTTTAATGTAAACACTTGGGAAAATTCCTGCCATGATACCACTTTGGACACAGGGAAGATCTGATAGTAAATATTCTGGCAGGGACAGGCCATGACGGCTTAGGAAAGTTTATAATGAAGGTTAATTACACAATTCCATAAAATATAGATTCAGTTAAAATGATCAAACTTTTAAGTCATTCACTTTTATTTTTATGTAGCTAACCCTTTCTTACCAACTTAGTACAATGACAGGAGTTAATCAGAAATGCTCTCATTGGCATTTCTGCTTGAATTGGCTTGACTTGGAAATGGTTGGCTGGAAAATTCCTGCCATGAGATCACTTTGGACACAGGGAAGATCTGATAGTAAATATTATGACAGGGTGAGGTCATGACTGCTTAGAAAAGTTTATAATGAAGGTCATGAAAGGTCAGTTTTGACTAATTGCAAAAAACGCCATGTAAACATTAGAATGGGAAAGTCAAGCGGTCTGAGCGAAGCGAACTGCGAACGAGGCATGGAACAGACTAGCCAGGACCAATATTTTGAAAGGGATCAGAAGAGGATGACATCAAGAATCATTCTGATGATCAAGTGGCGCACGGTCAAGCAAATTGCAGCCAGATACAATGCTGTTGCTCCAACTAACATGTCTGAAGGCACAACATGGGTCCTCTGAAATCAGTAGATGTTTGAACAGAAGGGCTTACCTATGTATTGTGACCAAGTGCATCCCTTCATGCAGCTGCTTAAACTATGGCAGAAGGACACTAAACAAGACAAGAAACCCTGCCGCAAGGGTTGTATAATCACGGATTTGTTCCAGTATCAAGACAGCAAATTTTCAATGTTTCCCTGGCCTTCACATTCCCCAGATCTTAATCCTATAGAACATCCCTGGGTAAAGGTATAACAGGCAGTTTAGAACATGTCAGTCCCTCCATGTAATTTGAGAGAAAATATCCTATGAAGATTGGACCAAAAGGAAAAGCACATTTGGTAAATATGGGAAAAAGAAAAACGAAAAGACGAGCCCAGATCCCTGCCAGAATATTCACGCAGCTTGTGCTATTGTTCACTTGCTGCTGTCGGAAGGGTGTTAAGAGAAGGAACACGACCTCAGAGGATGACTTCTTTAAGGGTAAGTTCTGACCACAGCCACCACTTGGATGAACTGTGTGTGTGTGTGTGTGTGTGTGTGTGTGTGTGTGGGTGTGTGTGTGTGTGTGTGGGTGTGTGTGTGTGTGTGTGTGTGTGTCTGAGAGAGAGAGATCTACGTAGAAGTGTTCTAAGTATCTATACAACGCTAATAAGACATTTTCTGTTACTTTTTAAACAGATACTAGAACAAAGTATTTAATGAAGAATTACTTGACTACTGAGGGAACTGAATCAGCCATAGTAAGTAAAGTAGAACCAAGACAAATGATTTAAAGCCAAACTGAGGCAGGGGACAAAAGCCACAAAAAATGGAAAAACAGCTATGGTGAACAGTGATGCTAATTGAATGCTTGTATTTAAGTACACTGAATGTCTCTGAATATAAATTACAAATGCATTTCAACAAATGTTCGAGAAATTAATTAAAAACACTAATGTAAATGTATTTAGAATATATTTAGGACACATACATTTAGCATATGCAATCTTTGTCAGTTACAGGAAAAAATACTGTTGGTGGGTTTTTTGTTTGTTTGTTTTACATTCTCCTTACTATAGAATTAACAGTCGACTGTTCGGTGACTTTGCATGCTGAGTTGTAACACTGATTATTAGTATAATTGTGGCGAGAATCAAAATCAACACTAGCTAAAATGACTGAATGCATTGGAATTTATTATTCCAATAGCACAATTTGAATGGGTCTACGGTACCTTAGTGTGTCAGGTCCTGTTATTTCTGTTGAACATTTGATGCTTGGGGGCACATTTTTACATCATTAGGCTTGCAGGCTATGTGATAACGGCTATGCGATAAAAAATTGTATTTGTTTCCTTTCCAGTCCAATTCAAATTATAAATTACAAATGTATCAAAATGTAATTAAAGTCATATTTCAATTAAATGTATTTAAATACTGTTCAACAATATTTCTACTCATATCTACAGGTGGAACCTAAAGATATGAATTTCAATGAGAGGGATAAATGTATTGAGGACCTGGAAGCCATGTTTGCTAAAGTGAGAAAGTCTGCAGTGGAGCAGAGCAATCCTAACGCTTGTTTTCCATAAATTCTCACAATGCTATGAACTATGCATTTCAAGTAGATGTAATTAAATATTGCTTAACACTGTTTCTCTTCATAGTTGGAGGCGAAACTGAATTCTTTCATAAAGATGCAGTATGATACCTGTGAACATAATATGGGCCAACTGATTGAGGAGATGGAATCCACAGTTGCTAGAGTGAGAAAGTCTGCAATTCAGCAGAGCAATCCTAACACTTGTTTTCCATAAATACTAACAATGCAATTAAATATGCATTTCAAGTAGATGTAATTAAATATTGCTCAACACGGTATTTGTGTCTGCAGGCGGCCAAACTGTTAGGATTCGACGCCATACTTGCTAGGGAGAATATGGCTGCATAACCTCTGACAACAGCAATAAACAGCATTAAAAATACTCTGACATTTTTCAGTCTAATCCCTGCCTATGTTGCCTGCAACACAGTCAATTAAACCATGGATAGTAATTATATCTTATTTTTTTGTCTCACAAACATTCTGAATGTAACATTTCCTACAGCTTTAAAGATACAATCACCATACTTGGCACCCACACTATTTTTTTCCTTGATGTCCACTTACATCTATGTGGCTTAACAATCACAATTCATTTTTACACAATCAATTTCCAACCTCTATATATATCGCTCGGAATTCAACAGACACCTGACTCAAGTATTTTTATTTTAATTTCCTCCATGTTGTTTATAATAGGCCTACAGTAAGAAATCCTTTTAAAGGTGATCGCCATTTCTACCACTGTATACTGTTGAAGCATACAAGTTTTTATTCAGTGTCAGATATGTCATTTTTGGGGATTAGGTACAGCGCATTTTGTTCAGGACATTCGCTGATATATGTTCTAAATGGGATTATAAAATAACTAGCTAGCTAGCCATGCATTTAGACAGAACCTGAATTGTGTTAAATGGGGATTTTTATCCCATGTTTTTTAGGCTGCGATATGTACCGCCTAGTATAAATAAATACGCAAGAATGCAGAGCACGAATAGTCCATAGTTTATTTTCCCTTCTATATAAGCCCGCAGGTTCATAGGTGACTAGCTTTTATAATGTCATGTGTAATTTGAGCATAATGGTGCAAACTTCAAAGAACAATATGGAAAAAAAGGAGGGTTGTTTACATAATTGCCCTTGAAAAAGTTTATAAGAATTAAACTCTTGTGTACCCCTCAGACATTCTCCAGAGGGTCCCTCAAAAGCATGTTTATATTTAAGTTGCAATAAAGGACAGGACCAGCTATTCTCTTCAACTAATTCTGATATCAAGTGGAAACAAGTTGTCAGGTTCTGGTCCGCACCGAACCAGGAACGCAGACACAGACACGTACACACATATCCGCACAAATCACCTACCACGACCACTGCTCGGTTCAAAATCACACACTTATCAACCATCACGATCACCTGCTTCTAATTAACTCTCTCCCTATTTAAACCCCTCATGTACCATCCTCCAGTGTTTCCCATTTAGCATACTGTGGACTAAAGCTGAGCCTGTCTTCATGAGCTTCCCCACATCTGTGTTTTTAAAACTTTTTGGCAATGCTTTGTGTGACTAATATCCTGCCTTTTTATCCCTCACCCATGTCTTGCTCAGGTGTCAATATGTCACATAACTAAATTAGTGTTCTATTATTTTCTTAGTTTGTACAAGAAGTACAAATATGTAGCTATCTAACATTTATAATGTGTATTGTTTCTTATTTTGTTAACATTAAAATGTAAAACCAAGTGAAAACATTTAAATGTAAAAACTGGTTTGACACTGCTTTGGATCTAGTGAAAATACTAGAAGCTGTCAACACCATGACCTGAGCAGTCTGCATTTAACACATAGAGAGAGAGACAGAGACGATGTACGACAACAACCAAAGGTATTCAGATCTTAAGGGAATCCTTTCACTTAGTCTTCAATTATGCACTCCATAGATGTCATGAGGGACAGCCTCACAAGAAAGGAGGCCTGGTGCATGGCATGCAGTGGTGCCTATCATGCGAACACAGAGAGAGACAGAGACAAGGTAGCAGACAACAACCAAACGTGTTCAACTGCTGTCAGGTCTTTCTCAGTAAACTTCAGAGAATGAAGTACAGGGCAAGCACTTGAACATGCACATGTTCTTCCCTGGATACAGACACTTTGCCTCAAAGACAGTTGCCTCACAGGTTTGTTCCAAAATGACTTCCCTTGTCCCTTATTCCCTTATGCAACAGGAATTGAAAAGAAAGGTGTGAGCAAGTATACCCTCCACTGACAAGCTCCTGTTGTTTAAGTGTGAATGGATTCTGTGACTTGAACAAGTCTGCTCCTTCTCTCATCCAATATAGAAATTGCTCACCGAACTACAATGAGTGAACAAGGTCTAATGAACTTGCTGTGAGAATGATCTCAGTAATTAACTCAAAAAGGATAGGCTCAGAAGTGATTTTTTTTTTTTTTAAGTAGGAGGATTTTGATATTTCAAGCTTGCCAGCAGAACTAGCTAGCCTAACCTGGGATGACAGCCAATGCACAGCATCACAGCTGGGGGAAACGGATGTGAAATGTCAGTTTAATCGGCAAGGCTCAAGGCAACAGGGTCCTGTCCCTTGACTTAGGTTGATCTAGAGGTATTTCAAGAAACTTCTCAAGCGCACTTTAGTGGCAAAGAACAATATTTTCACTTGAACAGGGACCTCAGATTAAAAGTCTGATGCTCTACTGACTGAGCTATTCAGGATAGAAGCAATATCAGAAACATTACAAGTGCAATGTCCATGTATGCAAAGAAAATTGAGTTCATGTGTATTGCATTAAGATGTCAATCTGCCTATGGAACATAACACCTCTTACGAGGCTCGATTTTTGCTCTCAAGCTGCGATGGTTTTGTTATGTTGTCTAAGAGAAGAGGCTTTGGTCGGTGGAGTGAGTCTTTGATAACTAAGATTGTAACCAAGATTGAAACTGCTCACCGCACTACATCGAGTACACAAGGTGTAATGAACTTGCTATGAGAATGATCTCAATAAGTAACTCAAAAAGGATAGGCTCATCATGATGCATTAGCTAACAGTCGGCACTCATACACAAGTGTGAATGTTCAACATTCATTCAAGCATCTCGAGGTCACAGTCTGTAGTGTGTACAAAAGGAATCTAAAGGAAAGGTTTGAGCAAGTGCATCCTCCACTGATAAGAGATATGACTTTAGACTTCAATTGTAACATTAGAAAAAAGATGTACATACAGTCCATTTGTTTAAAATGTTCTTTGATGTGAAGGTCATATTATTTTGCCCCAACTTACGCAGAACTTGATTGTTGGAAGAATACAACAGGGGAACTTTCAGTTGTACTTCACATGACTGACACTGTGTAGACTTTAACTAATGTACAGTTGTGTAGCTTTAGAGTTGTGTACAATTAGAGCAAGTGACCTAAGCAACATGTATTGCATACACAGTTTGCCTTAACAAACCTATCACTTCATCATGGTCAGTATATTTGTTATAGATACATGTAATGCTTCAGCATTGCTACTAGTTCTAATACACTCAAACTAGTGCACCAGAGTGGGTGATGGTAATGGTACGGTTAGAAGCAAACCTATATGACTGGGGTTGGGCTTCCACACACTGTCCCTTTCTCCCAATTCACAGAGCGGAAACGACTCGTTTTCAGCCTGTTTTTTTTTTTTTTTTACACAACCAATTTCCAACCTCTATATATATATCGCTTGGAATTCAACAGGCACCTGTTGCTACTGAACCTTTAAGACGGATGTAAGATAAATGAGCTCCTTTATGATTGGCTGCCCTGTATTGTGCTTCATTCAAAAGGTACTCAGAGCTGAAATGCCTGAGAAAGGCAATTTAAGTGGGTGTGCTAAACCTCTATAGGCTGAATAGGCAGAGATAGGTCAATAAAGTGTTCTTGTGACATTAGAAATACAAATTTCAAAAGGGGCATTTTTGGCAGCTAAACGGACATAGTTAAGAATTTTAACATTTAAAATATATATATTAAAAGGAGAATGTTACTTATTTCACTCTGACTGTAAAACAGTGCATATTGTGTTAAATGGGATTTCCATCCCATGTTTTTAAGGCTGCCTTATGTATAAATAAATATGCAAGAATGCAGAGCATGAATAGGTCAGTCTTCCATTCTGTATCACATACCTACCCTTGATAACACAGTGGTAACTGGAAAAAAACAACCCTTTTTACTCAGTTGTCACTACTTCCAATAGACTTCACGCTAATCTCATAGAAGTCCACCCGTTTCCGTGTCCTCCGGAAACAGCACTTCCGTTGTGTTGTGACAGGATTTGTTCCTGAAGTTGTATGCGTTTTCTAAATTTGCACCGCATTTCTAAAGTGTGTTACCACTTTGATGAATATGCTTTGTTTATTTGCAGCACGGTGGGTTTTCCAGGACACCGTAATTTATGCATGTTTAATTCCATCTTTTATTCACGTACTAAGCCCAACTCTATAGGCTAATATTTATAAAACCGAGATAACCATAGAAACGTCTTCATCTGTGCTTGATACTTTCAAGGAAAAACGGAACTGCTGCTTGTCAAGCTTGTTTCATCAGGTTTTATATCATCGTCATGACGTGTTTGAATTGATCCCAGGCATATGCAGTCCTCATCAAAATCCATGCATGTCCTAGGCTGTGAGTAAGGTATGTTCTCTCTCTGGTCACAGTTGGCAAATAAATTATGCATATAGATTGTGGGGAAAACACTTTAGCACGTGTTCTCCAAAGAAGTGTCTTAATATGAGCTATCTAGCTAGTTCCAATGTCAACTGTAATCATAACACTGGGTTTCTCTCTGTGCTCAGGTGTCTTATTCGCATGCCAGTAACATGTTAGCGATATTGCAGTAGTGTGAATTTTTATGTTGCCCGTGATGAAAGGTGACAGCGAATAAAAATCCAAACATTTTTTTTTGTTCAGGTCTTTTTAACGGTCATAACCGACACATATTTATCTAACAAAAAATCAGGTTCCTCTAAATGTGTGGAAGAACTGCTGTGTATATTTTTGTTTCCAGTGGCCTGAGTACCTAAAATATGTCACCATTTTAGGAAGCAGGAAAGCAGGGCTGCTTACAAACATGACATTAGTAAATTATTTTTGGGATATTTTCATTTATGATTTTCCCCTTTTTGTTGTTTGTTAGCTTTTTTACTTTCATTTTTTGTAGGGACTGTGATATATATTTTGTTATTTGAATGCATAATATAGCTTTGGGGCTCCCACAGACACTTGTGTATATACACATATTAGGGGAGATTTTTTCATTGGTTTGTATATGTTTTTGAAGGAATGCACATAGTTCTTATGTTTGAGCCACTTTAAAGATATTTTTTGACTTGTATCAGAAAGGAATGCAAGCATTTATTCATATCAACATTTTCATATCACATTGGTGTAGGTCATTTTCACTTGTTATATAAAGAACATTCTAATGGCTTTGGGGGAGACAAACCAAATTAGTCCTTTATAATTGTAATTATATATTACTTTGCTTCATTAGAAGTTTGTGATTATTCCTGTTATTCATCAACTTAGATACCGTGATTTACTGGGGTAGGTCAAATTAAAAGATAATTGCCTGCTTATATTAGGTAAAGAAAGTTTTTTATGTCATAGTTTTCACTTACTATGATTGGGACAATACATCTTTTACATGAGGATGGATTTTATCAAAGCTTATAGGGATCTGTATGCCATGCATAGGACGCTTATGCCTTATTTAGTTCACTAAATACAAGCAGTTCATTTTTGTTTTAAATGTTGATGTTCCACCTGCTCCATCAGACCCTCTGCTTTGACACTATGTCCACCTGGTGTACATCAGTAAGCACAGCCTATAACAAGGTATGTCTTAGCCACTTGTAATCTTCTAAGCATTAACTTTCACAACATTTTTATGACAATGTTAGTCTTTATAGTTTCCATAACTAGGTGCTTAACTGAAATCAGGTCCAGTGTTTCATGTTGATGTCTTTCATTTTTCATACATAGTCATGTATATATTTGTGACATGCTACATTTGTTACTGTTTTCACTTGAACAAGGAAAATCATACTCAAACCAGATATATAAGTGGACAGTCAGGGTGAAATAAGTAACATTCTCCTTTTAATGTTATATTTAAAAAAAATATTAAAGGTCTTAAGTATGTCAGTGTTTTTGTTAGTCTTTTGGCCAATGTTTTTTTTTAAAAGAGATAAGGAGATACCAGAACAAAATAGAAAAGCAAATAATAGAGGAAGATGGCATGGGATGGAGGGATGGAGGGATGATAAAAGACAGGGGTAGTAACGGATAATTTATTCTATTCTCTCAGCTATTCTCTTTAACTAATTCTGAAGTCTGCATCTTTATTTTCTATTTGAATGTTAACTTTACGACTAGCTGATTGGGGTTTAGGAATGACACTAGCGTTGATTTTGATTCTAGCCACAGTTCTAGTAATAAGCAGTGTTACAACTCTACATGCAAAGTCACTGAACAGTTGACTGTTAATTCTGTAGTAAGCATAATGCAAAAAATACAACAACATATTTTGTTGTGATTGAAAAAATTACGTCCTAAATACATGCATTGTAAATACATTGACATTAGTATTTTTAATTAATTTCTAACATTCAGAGACATTCAGAGGTATTTCTATTAAGCCCAGAGTCAGCTAGGTCTCCGCTCTCTAATTACTCAATGAACCTCAATGGTCTCCCAATCACATCTTCTCTAACAGTTAAAGATCTTGGAGTTATGGATCCCAGTCTCTCGTTCGAAGCTCACGTAAATAAATAATGTTTCTAGGACCCCCTTTCTCCACCTTAGAAACATTTCAAAGATTAGGAACATGCTCTCCACACATAATGCAGAAAAGGTAGTCCATGCATTTATTACTTCAATATTGGACTACTGTAATCCCTTACTATCTAGCTGTGCTATTAAGTGCCTAAAGTGCCTAGCGAATTCAAAATGCAGCAGCCATAGTTCTTAATAGAGCTAGAAAATTTGATCACATCAATCATATCTTAGCTACTTTACTTTGGCTCCCAGTAAAATTTTGTATTGATTATAAACTACTTTTAATAATTCCAAATGTGCATTAGACTTTACAGTAACCTAAGACAACCCTTTTGCATGAAGGGAACTGGTAACTATGCTCACCCTCCATAATGTGCAAAAGATATTTAAAGTGTAGGACAGTCGAAGCATTATGTGTGCGTGTGCGTGATGTTATTAACGTGACAGTAAAAGCTTACCATTTTTAAATGGGGGCTGATCGACTTTCCACTTATGCAAGACTTATGTCAAGAGTACATGTCAAAAATTAGAGACGAAATGAGGTGCTAAATGCCGCAATTAGGCATACAGCAGTCAAAGGCAATTTGGAAACACACTTAGAAAACAAAGATCATGATCTTTGATCATGATCAAACTTTCAAAAAGCTTATCAACGTGACGAGAATGTGAGGTTTAGTTTCATCTATAGTGTTACAGTATCAATGTGAAATATGGATATCGAGGTCAGCATCACGTAAGAATGTATATGTGTGAAACATCTTCGTCGCCATAAATGTTGTGTTGTTACATAATTAAGCAGTCCATCCAGTTTCATTTACTTGATTTATTAGCAACCTGTGTCCACTGTCTAACTCAAGTATTTTTATTTTTATTTCCTCCATGTTGTTTATAATAGGCCTACAGTAAGAAATCCTTTTAACTGATTAATAATTAAAAAATATCTTTCTTGACTATAAGAATATAGCTTAACCACTAGAAAGATTAAACATCCAGTGAGTGTGTATCCTGGCATGTTAATGTAAAAGGCAGCTCCTACTGGATTTGGGGAAAGATTAGTAAAAGATTTCAAGTATCTGCAAAGCAGAAAACTGCCTATTCAACAGGCATAAATGATGTGCTACCGAAGTAGTTGTGTTATTTGCATAGCCTAATTAATATCATTAGATCAAGTTCTATATTACCTATATTGTTATATTACAATTTTGCTTTTGCTTTTTTGCTTCACAATTGTTACACACAATTGCTGCACCTGATACAAGGATAGGAATTTCAATTTATTCATACTGGATATAAGAATCATTAATGGCTGCTGAGTGAAGCACTTTCATTGAAAATTCATCCACCAATTTTTTTTTATTTTTTTTTTAACCAGAAACAGGGCACATCAACCAGGAATACATTCCAGCTCTGTTTTAGAACACTGGCTGTGATTCATTACATTTTGGCAATTGTGAAAACAAACTGGATGATACTTCTAAAAGTAATTGTGTTTGCAGTTTATTTGCACAGTTACATGAACAACACGTAGTAATCGGATCTAGAAAGTTGCCAACCCTATTAAAATATTAGGTTTATAGTATAATATTTGAATTAAACAGACAAAACATTAATCACAATCATTTGCATGATGATTAAATCTTGAAACAAAAATGTATCAGAGAGCTGTAGTGTTTTTCACAGACACACACCCAGTTAAACTGTGCTTGACCATTTCTTGCCCTCTATATCATTCTCTGCAGTTTACTGAGAAAGACCTGACACTGGGTAATGCCATTGTCTATTCGAAGGCCAAAACAACAACAATCTTGGTTATCAAAGATTCACTCCACCCTGACCACAGCCTCTTCTTTTAGAAATCTGCAGAAATAAATATATGAATTTATTACCCCCCATCAGTGGACCTTTAGAGCTTTATTATTCAAAATAAGACAGACAGATGAACAGACAAACGCAAAATGTATATATAATATTTTTAAGTATTCGCCATCTGCACCATTACAGGAATAATGTGTGTGTGTGTGTCTGTGTGTATGTATGTATGTATGTATGTATGTATGTATGTATCTATGTATATGGTTATGTGTGAGTACATGTATGTTGGATTGTATATGTACACGTATTAGAGTGTGATATTTATCGTTTATGGATTGGCTCTGTATGGATTTTATCAAAGGTGTCCACTCTAGATTATTGGTTCTGTTATTGATTAATTCTGAGAATTATTCTATTGATATATATACTCTATCAATAGATTTTTCTATTGGGTGACACTAATATTATTTTTTGTTTTCCAGTTCATGAATATGTTTTTTTGTTTGTTGTTTTTTTGCAAGAATATTTTTATTATATCAATATAATAATGTTATACATAGTATCCTGTCATATTGGTTGATGATATGTCTCCTAGGAGACATAAAGATGGTGTTGGATGGATATGGTTATTTAAAGCATGGGATATGTTGGTGATGCACTATATTGGACTGTTTGCACTTGTGTAGCATGTTGTCTGTTGCACTGTTGTTTTTATGTTGCACCATGGCCCTGGAGGAACGTTGTTTCGTTTTTGTTGTGTACTTGTATATATACCTGAAATGACAATAAAACCACTTGAACTTGAACTCGAACTTGATGACGACTTGCCAAAATTGCTTGATAGGTGTGCTCTGCCATGTGGCGTGAATGTAATCGTCAACTGTGATTTGAGTAAAGTATGTACAGATTGCTGAGCTTGTGAAACCAATTTTAAACATCCAATGTGTAGTATAATGTACTCTGTATTATTTTGTACTGAATGCATTGTAGGTTAGTGTTGCTGTCATGTGGTAATTATTATTACACATTTTAATCCAAACTGCAGCGTCGGGGGCTAGTAATAAATGTTCCTCCTATTGTCTCGATGGGAGAGTAACTGTGAGATTTGATTTCACTATTATTTTGTATATCTTAGATAATAGGTTTTTTGTATTAAGAATGCTTGTTTATAAATTCTGATATGGATGTAGGTATCGGAATTGATTTTTGAACACATAGGTGATCTTAGCTGATGGTATTGTAGGAACTGGGGGCTTTCTATAGCATATTTTGGGGCTAGTTGTGGGCGTGACATGAAACAAGTCTTAGGATAAATATGTTTAAGGTTTGTAATGCCTTTTTCTATCCAAGATGTAAAGTTTAATATTTTTGTTCATGGTAAAGCCTGGATTGTTCCAAATGGGAGAATGAATAGTTCGTGTGAGTGTGGAGTTTGATATCTTGTGGAATTTCCACCAAACTGTTAGTGTCATGGCCACCTTCAAACTGTTGAAACATGGATATTTTTGAATATGAGTCTGGGCACATTTTAAACACCTGCCGCAAACATTACTGACATTATATCTTGTTTATGTGATTGGCTGTGCTTCTCTAGCCACAAGTACTTTTTGATTTATTTATTTTTTAATTTGGTAATTTTATATATAACAGCAACAAATGACATCTTAAGTTTTATGACAAAATGTGCAAACAAGCTGGTCTGACCGGTGTGTAGCGGGATATGACTCAGTGCATCTCTGGTGCTGCTTTTGATGAGTACAGTGTCATAAGTGTGTCTGTCCAGCAGCGCAAAGAGGAGATACAGCTTCTTCTCCCGGAGGTTTCCGATAAATATGTAGATATGTTAGTATGTAATAGAAAGACAGCTGTCCATCCTCATAGTCTAGGTACATGCCCGCATTCCTGGGCAATTGTGTCAGGGGCAGAGGGGTCTCAGGCTTGGTGCAGGTGTACAACTTCTGGATGCTCCTCCAGAGCACCCAGAAACCCTCACAGTGGGTTTCTCAACTTGCTCAGACTCAAATCTCAATATCGGCATCCGAACCGTCTTAGAGAGGAACAAAAAACACAACTCATTTGATTAAATTGTTCCAGTATAAATATGGTTATCAAACATGCTTTTAAAAATATACTTCCATGGAGATGGTGCCCTACAGGGTAGTGTTGGAACAGTGTGTACAGGCTTAGTGTCATGTTGTGGCCCCGCCCCCTCCTCAAACATCTTGGTGTGTGTGTGTTCGTCTGTGTTGCCACACACTCTCGTGCCGTTCACCTGTTCTCTGTTATGTGTAATCGGCTTGGGTGTATATATGTCTCGTGTTTCATAGTACGTGTGTTGGTGTTTGAGATGTGCATAGTATTTGAGCTTTGTTGTATGTTTTGCATGTTTGCAAAAATAAAAGTGCGTTTCATCGTGCCTCGTCCCCGCATCCTGCTTATCCTCACAACGTCAGAACTAGACCACTTTAGATGTAACTTAGAACCTCCAGTGACCTCTGTATGTGTTTCTTTAGTTGTATGAGCTCCACTGGAGGACTCTGAATAGTTGACAATGGAAGAGGGGTATATCAGATTCACCCCTTCTGCCTCGGTGTGACAGATTAACACACTGCATTAACGTTTAGAAATAAAAACATATGGTAAACACAGTCTAGAAAATATTACCTTGTAACAATTCAGTCAGTTTTCTGTGTCCTTATGTCTATAAATTAAAAGTAATAAAACATTTAAATGATAAATAAATTAAAATGAATGTATAAATGTTCACAAATAAGAAACTACATTGGTCTGCACTTTTCTCCACAGATTCAAGGAACTCATGAAAGTTGGAAGCTATAGAAACACATAATACAGAATTATAGACTGACTGATGTGTGAGCAGAAAGATCACTGTGATGTTCTCATATCTAAAGCACTCAAAGCATTGATGTTATGTAAATTAACTGTGATCTGATTGGTTTAAGGAAATAGATTCACCTACTTTGAAGTTCAAGTTTTTATCAAAAGGTTAGAACTGGTTGACTATACTTTGTCTGTCCTGCAACAGGAAATTTAAACATTTATATCCAAAGTATTACGCGATAGAAATCAATTCAAGACTACCCGTTATTGACCGCTAGATGGCGGAAGATACGAAGAAATAAATGAGTCCAGATCCTCCTGCCCGACTTTACGGTGAGACTCTGCTTTTACGTCATTAAAACGCTAAAGAAAAAAGGCCGCCATATTTGTAGTTCCACAACGTGAAAAGGCGTCATTTTGTATGCCGAAGAATGAATAAACACCATGCCATACCTTGAAGACGACGAAATTGCAATTTATTTAGCTAGCCATAAGAATAAGAATAGCTGTTTAATTTACATAATCACAAATATATTGCATGTACATACAGCTACATTTCAGTCGATCAAAATGTTTCACGTATTTATAACCGCAACTTTGTTACAGTGGTCATATCAGAGATTTACCAATATAAAACGCAACAGGTGTCGTGTTCTGTAATAGCACATTTTAACATTTATATCCATATTACACATAACCAAGGTGTAATATAACCATATGTACTGAACAGACATGAACAGCCTGTGTATTGTGAAAATACATGTATGTGTCTTCTACAGCAATTACTGTGCCCTGCACACTTTAAGTTTGGCATGAAGTGTTTGCTTTTTCCAAAGCAAGTAATATTAAATTATTCTCATAGAATAAATTTCACAAAGACATGGACATGTTTTTTTGTATTTAATTTATTTAATGCGAATCGTATGTAGGTTACCACTGCTAAGCTTCACCACTGTCAAGGTAAGACCTCGAAAGGACGCAGAAAATTATTTTAATAACAGCTTCTGCTGATTTATTCAATAACTGTATGACACCGTTTGAGTGTACGTACCGACTGAAAACAAACTCAAATTATTAGAGACACTCTTACTGCGTCTCCACATTGAAACATATCAGTTAGTTAGCTAGGCTGGCTAACTAGCTTAGCTTTATTAGCTAGCTAAGCTAATGGCGAAGAGGATTACGTTAAAGAACCCCCGGTCTACAGTTGTGCACATACAGGAAAATTAATGAATAGCATGGTAATACACGCATTTATTGGAACAGTTATGTAGCTAATATGCATTTGTAGTATGTGCGCCTGGCGTAGAAATGAGTCTTTGTTAGCCCATTAAGGCTATCTTAGCTAGGCTAGTTCGAGCAAGCGAAGTGCTGGTTGCTATGACAACGGGCTTGGTGTATTTTGCGAGCTTGTCAGCTACATAAGACAAGTGTTTATCGCTTTACTGCTGCGGTGAACTGTTATTATTGTAACACTCTGCTAATGCCAGATGTGTAGAATAACTCACTAGTGATGTTTACTTCGAGACTTTGGCAGTTTTAAGATGGATAGAAAGCGAATGAGCCAGCTAGCTGTCCTAGCTAACATGCAACCTTCTGTACATCCCGGGTACTCCCAGCCCTTATCAGGACCTCACAGTTCCCTTTGAGAACTCCCTGGTATCACGATCATAACTTTGGACAACCAGTTGTCATTCTCAACTCATGTTTCAGATTTCTCCTTTGTAACATACGAAGGATTCGGCCCTTTCTTTCGCAGGAAGCTACCCAGGTGCTTGTGTGGTCTCTTGTGATCTCAAAGCTAAACTACTGCAACTTACTACTTGCTGGTCTAGTAGTACTCTAGTACTTATTGTTTATTGCACTTATCAATGTTTAAGGTAGACTTTATGTATTTTGTACTTCTTGTTAGGAACTGGTTCAAAGTGACAAGTCCTTCAGTTTCGATCTCCTCCAAGTTACCCTCTGCCCTCCGTCCTCTGTAGCCGGATCTGGGGAAGTCAAGAGACACTGACACCAAGGTAGTGAATGAAGAGAGTTCAACTTTATTGAGGAAAGCACAGAGTATATATGTGTCCTATATCTACTATCTAAATCTACAGGATGACGGGGAAAAGTGAGGCATGTTCTGAGGGTCTATGTAGAAAGGAAAGAGACAAGGTTATTAAAAATTAGATGTTCTTGGCATGAACGACCCACGAGCTGTTCCCGTACCCGCCATGAGGTACTCCTGTGCTTAAAGAGAGACAGGGAGAGAAAGAAAGAGAAAGGGAGGGGTAAAGGAGACAAGAAGAAGGAGTGGAAGACCTCGGGCGACCAGCTCGCGGTCAAGCCGCCATGTCATGGCTGATAGGCAGAGACCTTGTGTTGGGTGCCTGAAGACAGAAAGGCTCCAGTATCTAACAATAATAATAATAACAATAGATGTAATATATATATATATATATACACAAATAAAATGTTTCTCTCATACTCAAGGTCACAGAAACCCTAGAGACAGGAGTCACTGCTGAATAAAAACAAACCATAGAGGGCATGAGTTCATGCTGGATTTATATTTATGGCATTTAGCTGACACATTTTTATCCAAAGCAACTTACAATTATGACTGAGTACAACTTGAGCAATTGAGGGTTAAGAGCCTTACTCAGGGGCCCAGCAGTGGTAAGTTGGCAGTGGGGGGGCTTGAAGCAGCAGCCTTCTGATACCTTAACCACTGAGCTACCACTGGAGAAAAAAAAAAAAAAAAAAAAAAAGCTAACCCTAGCAGACCAGCTGTACTGTCCATCCTGCTCTCCAATGTCTGTTCCCTGGTCAACAGGTCAACTCTAGCATAGCACCCAACGCGAGTGTAGAGACTGTTGTGCTTTAGTTTTCATAGAACTGTGGCTCAGTGACAGAATTCCTGACACTGAGGTAACAAAATGAAATTATTTATGTAATAACATGATGGAAGGAAGTGTAAAAGACCAAATTAGGCTGCATGTAGACATCTGAAAATCAGTAAGCAGGTAATTGTTTTATTCCTAAGAAATGTTATCTCGAAGAATGTACTGTACTTTAAGAATATTGGATGTTATAAAGTGATTTATTTGAGTATGCCAGTGTGGATTCTCCCGCGGGCCCGCTAGGGGGCGAAGTGCAGCATAAAGTTGGCCCCAAGATGCAGTAACCGTTAGTGAGCAAAGATAGCCATCAAGCTAGGATAGCTAACGTTAGCTAGTTAACTATTCATCCCATTAAATCACGCTTTTAATACTGTAAATGCTGTAATAATGTAAATAATTGTATATTTCCTCATTTATACATTTTGTAGCAGAATTATGATCGTAGCTAGTCCATGCTAGAAGCCACTGAAGCAACGCTTAGCTTCCAGCTCATAGCTGCCCCCAAACAACTCCACACACACATCAGCTAAAATAAGCCTCTTTTATTCCATGATGTCTAAAGGTATCGGCGATCAAATCATTTATATGGCTGCATAAGTTTCACCAAACGGCGTCAAACTATTTATCTGCCTAACGGAAACGCAGTTTGACAGTTCAGACCTTTAAATGGTTAAAGGGTCTAACCTAGGTTAGCTATCTTAGCTACCTAACGAGGTAAGATAAGGAACGGGGTGTTTGCAGTTGTTCATTTTTACACCTTCCTGTGTGGTCCGTTTTCAGATATTACAGTTACGTTAACAATATTGTGAAAATTGTAAAGGATACTTTATTCATGTCCTCATTGTTAAAAATTGTATCGCTTTATCACAGCGATAAGCTGGTTAGCTAGCTAATAGTTGAGGTCAGCGAGTGTCTAACTCGGGGCTATAAACCATTCCTTGTGGAACCATTTCATAGTTCATCTTTCAACTTAGATCGTTTAGGTGCTGGTAGTTTGTTAGCTAGCTAACTGTTCAGAAATAGAAAACCTACTTTTGTATGATTTAGAGACCCAAATTCACAAACCTGTGGGTTTTCAAATTTATCGTTCTCTCTAAATAAGCAAAATGAGGTAAGCCATTACTACAGCTATCGGACTGTTTGAACTACAATATTCGACTGTTCATTTATTGTTAGTTAGATTAAATTAACTTTCATAAACATTCTTAATTAATAGAATGTAGTTTTTAATGACTGATTAACTGTGTATATTTAACAGGAAGCTATTTATATAAAGTTTCAAGTTTGGTTTATTTGTCACATACATTTATTTGTCACTTTCATTTTTAGGCTGTAAAATGAAAGATCCTTGCTCACAATCATTGCTACAGTTTGATCAAATTCAGTTATATATATAAACTCCCTATTCAATAGGAAGAAACCAGTTCATGTCATTGTGAATTGCTTTTTCTGTAATCAAAACACTGAGGTTCCATATGGGAACAGAAACTGCTGGGACTGTCCATTCTGTGTGCAGTACAATGGCTTCTAAGAGGTATTGCTGTATTTGAGACATGGTGAGGACATATTTTAGTGAAAGTCTTCCAATGATGCACCCTTAACTGAACCATTTTATGCTGTTGCTGCTGTTAAAAAATGCAGAATGGTGATTATAACGAACCGATCCTTGCACAATATATGGAGCACCTCAACCATGGGGTATCAGCTGGTGTCCCTGTGCTTGATGCATCCAAGACTCAACCAGACACTGAAGATCAAGCAGCTGGCTTCCTTCACTCCCAGAGAGGAAGTAGGTTTTCCATTTGAACTGTTGCCTTCTTAGTTAAGACGTATGCATTGTTGATTGCAGTGCCAGAGCTGTGAAACTGTGCAAGGTAATGCATGTCCAGTGCTGGAATTAAGATAATAGCTCTAAATAGTCTCTGACTTGGGCAGAGATTGTGAGTGGGTCTTCAAGGGCAAACAGGATCTGATGGCCCACATGTAGTTTGATATTATTCCTAAATAACTAAGTTGACTAAGTTTACATGGCTATTTGAAAGAAGCTGATCATGTAAGCAGCAAAGACAGAATATCATTCTCTGACTAAGGATTTAGTTGACTCATGTTTAGCCCAACTAAACTGTGGTCCTGGCTGATTTTAGTTGGACTATTGAGCCACTGACTCATGCACAGAGTTCTCTGAGTATTTTGCAGTTTCTTAGTCTACTGAGTTCTTACTGAGTATAACGCCAACTTTGATGCATTTGTTTTCTTTTTTCTTGCAGTGTTAGGAGGTCATAACTGCTGATCAGAACTTTGGACAAGAGGGCTTATCCTCATGGCTGACTGACTTTCATGTACAACAAACAATCTTTTCTTATTTATTTTTTTCCAGTTGTAACAAACCGTTCTGCTGTTTTTTAACTTCTGTCAAATTTTTAATGGTTGTATAGGACAATTACGATGGAAATTGAGGTGTACAAGCACCACCTTGAACAGACCTACGAGTTGTGCGTGCCTGTCAGACCGCTGAGCAGTATGACATCCAGCACCAGAACCGACAGCTGCGGGCCCTGCTTTTCAACCACCAGCTCAGATGCAGCCAAGATGCGGACAAAGCATTCATTAAGGTGAGTAATTATTGTCAATGGTTGTCTTAGAATGGTGCTAAAGTGCTTAAGATACTTTTTGGCGATTCCATAGCCAAGAATTCTCAAGGTCACAACTAGCTGCATTCCTGTTGGGTGTGAATGACAGTTGCTCCTTCCCGGTTGATACAAAGTCACGATAGAAAAAAAGGCGTACACAGAACTGCAGTGAACACTGTCCTTCAAGTGCATACAGTGTTTGAGCCTGCAATCCAGTTCATTACCCTGTCCAACAGCCTCCCAGGTTCCCCTCCACATCTTCCTTGTCAGAGATGAAAATTGATATAAAAAAAATGGGGAACAGTTGAAATGACTGAGCCAATACACTGCACATTTCACCTTGAATACTTTTGGTTACTTTTTTGTTCCTGGCTACCTTGCTTTTTTAAGCATTGATTATATCAAACACTGATTTATCTAAGATGAGCAAAGACCTGTTCTCTCTTGCTGCATTTTGTTGGGTTTTTTGTTTTTTTTTCCAAATGAAGCTGTTGTTTTCATTTTTGGTGGGTTTCATACTATCCACACCAGCTTCCAGGTTTCTGTCCTTTTACATACCAAGCAATCAGCTTCCTTTCTCTTTGCTACAGAGCACCTCTTTTCTGTCCACACCTGCTTGGCTGGTAGCTCTCAGAAGCCTTACCTTCCTCACCTGTGCTTTTCTGGTTGCGGTGGCCATATGTGGGTCTGGATGTGACTCTGGAGACACATCCTCTCTCCACAACAGCCCGCACACTCTCAGCGGGGGAATCATCCCATCCAAAGAAGCCCACCAAAGTGACACTGAAGCCAAAGCAAAGAGCATCACCAAAACTATGCAAATGTGGAATGACCTGGTGGGTCTTCTGCCAGAGAGAGGCAATAGAGAATATCAAGCTGACCTGGTAGTCTGGAAGCAACCACCAGATGGTTGTTGCTTCTGTTGGCCTTTTGACTTCCATCAACATCTACTCAGGCAGTAAAAAGAAATGGTGTACTGGGAGGTAGTAAATCTTGCTAATCAGTACTTGTTTTTGGCCTGTGAAAATACAAACAAACAATACACATATTCAAACACTTCTGAACTACAATTGCTTATCAGGATTTACACAGGCTTATGTTCTTAATACCTCTTTGCTTACAACTTCATCAAAGCGGTTTTGTTCTACAGTATGTGCAAAGTCTACTTTCCCACACAGTTCACATCAGTCTTGGTTCGTCCTGCTGGTTCTTCATGTCTGTGAATGTGAAAAATCAAACTTTTTTGCTTGGCTTCAAGCAGTGATCCTTTGATTGCATCATTCATGATTCATTTAGGATTACAACCAAGTGGTTCAAAATCCAGCCAGAGGTGTACTCAAGTGAGGTAATAAAATGAAATTATTAATGTAATAATATGATGGCAGGAATTGTAAAAGACCAAATTAGGCTTCAGAAGTAAGCAGGAAGTGAGAATGACCAAATATGGCCTCTGTGGCAAGTCCGGGATTGAGGCCAGGATACCACCTAAAGATACAATTTTAATAAAAAATGGTTTTGTAACTTGATGAAAATGTATAAAGATTGAACCCACCTGAGACTGTTAGACATTCTGTGGACAATACCTCGTCTGTATGCAACATTGAGCTCAGAATAAAGATGGCACCGGCTATTCCCTTCAATTAATTACTTTATTTTCTATTTAAAGTGTACTTGAGAAAAGGATTGGAATGTGGGAAAAATCTAGGAACCACACAAGAATGTCTGGAGATAAAAATTCAAGGCTGCATAGCCATACCTTAATGTGAGAGATCTTCCATTTCAGAGTCTGCTGTGTGAGAGTCCTGTGCCTTTTTTCTCTAGCTTGGAATAGGACTGTTGCTTCTGCTTCTTAAGGTTTTCAATCAACAAGGACGGTGGCTCCACCTGCAATGAACCATGAGCTTGTTATATTGAATTGCACAAGACAGTAAATTAACTCTTGTATTCATTCTGTATGAAGTGCGCCTCACTTGAGATGTCAGCCAAAGTTTAGCAGTAAATATGGTTATCTGCAGTTAAGTGTGTTGCACTTATAGATAGACGTCTTCAGCTAAAAATAAGTCTTCCTTGACCCTACTACACCAAGCCCAGATACAACACAGACATGCATGTGCTGTAGTTGGCTTCAAAACATTCAATGAACTTGTCAGCAACATGGTCCAGATTCCTGCAGCATGTGACATGCGTCTGCACGCATCCTGCCCCCACAGTCTCTGCCTGGCTCCCCCCACCCTCCTCCACCCCCAGTTTGCTCTCTCATGTCCACCGCCGCAGCGCAGCACCTCCCACTGTATGCTGCATGCTCCTCTGTGTGCCTGTGGTAAAACCTCGCCAAGTTTAGTGTTCTAGCCACTGCACTCCCTTCCCCAACTCACACATCAATCTCAGAGGCAGATGGATTCCTGTCTCCCAGCCGCATCCCAACTTTTTGACCAGTACACATACTTGGATAAATGTTCTCTGTGAATACAAAACAGCAACATTTGTCTAGTGTACCGGAGACCTCTTGGAAGTTTTGTAGACAGATGAGGCCGGGCTGTGCTAGCTGAGAGAGACGATATTTGAGCTTGAATCTGACTAGCACATGCACAGAAGCATAGGGTATTATGAAGGCTCTGCATGATATCGTGACCCAAGGTTGAGCTTACAGTAGGTGGCCATATTGCCTCATATCAAGGGCAGTGTACGTTGGAAGACCATAGCAGAGACGTGTGACCGAACTATGTGCACGAGCGCATAACATGCCGCATTCCTTGTTTTCTCCCATTTTTGAGTGAAGCTAATTGATAGTGCCATCTGCCATCTCCTTTTAGAAAGCCAGTGCAGTGCCTTGGCTGTTGATGTGAGTTGTTTTGTCAAAGGAAAGAATTGAAAATGTGAGCGGTGATCTCCATGTAATACTTAGGCTTTAATGCCCTTTACCACTCATTCAGTGCTTGTCTGTGTTTATGTTTTCAGTGTTACAGTGTGATTTTATTTAGGTGAAATTTGTTTTCAGTCTATCTGCAGTAGTGCACTTAAAGGGCCAGGAAGGTTAGTGGAACACATTTGCTCTGCCTCTGACCTCACAATTCCACTGTAACAACAGTGTTCAATTCCGTCATTTAAAAAAAAACAAAACTTGGTTTGGTTTAAATTTGTTTAAAGATTTGTTTAAATTGTGTGTGCCAGTGTATGTGAGCGTGTTGAAGTCTCTCTGACCCTCCACACCCATTAGTGCGTTCTTCCACTAGCTTCTCTCTCGTTCCTGCTTCAATATTCAAGGGAGGATTGAGATCCATTCAGGTAATTTTGCAGTCTTCAAAAAATGCATTGAAAGACATTCCAGTAGCTCAGTGGTGCACCTGCGCGCCACTCTGCTCCCCAGTTCGGAGGATGCCAGCACCTATGTTTAGTCTTTTATGTTTAGTCTTTTTTAGTCTGTTTCTCTTTATTTCCTTTGGACTCCAGTGCTTTTTAATAATCTGTTTTGGACATGGTATGGCTGCTCCATTACCCAGGAGCCCATACAAAGGTTCATTTCTGCCTGCCTGCATAACTGCTGGAGGGAGGATTTTATGTCCAGAAAATGTTAAGATGGCAACAGCTCGGTGGGAGACAGTATGTGAGAATCACCTCTTAGGCTCATTTTACTGTTTCTCATGTAGAAGGAATTCCCTCACTATGTTCCCATTCTGAGCATCAAAGCCAACTGGGATGGGGTTTTGTCACATTCTGAATTCTAGCTCATGTCATATTTTGTCAGCATTGGCTTTGATAGACTCAGGTTATCGGTACAAATTTACATTCAAGATTAGTTGTTTTTTACATATATATCCCCTCTCCTGCAATCATGGCTAATTAGCTGCATCCATCATTGTAATTGTTTAATTTTTCATGCTAATTCATTCACCCTTGTATTAGTGCCATGCATGTGAAACAGACTCTTGAAAGGTTTTCTTTTTGTATCTTGCATGCCTAGCATAATAGGACATTCAAAATCCCTTGAAAATTTTAAACTTTTTTTTTTTTTATGTATATATCTCCTCAACATTCCCAGTACAACTGCTGTAGAGTCCACGACTCAACTCTTGACTAAAGTCTTCACTCCGAGCGTCTGAGCCGGCTGCTGCGGCATACGCCACGCTGCTCTGTGACCCTCACTCTCCACTCCTCTCCTCTCCCAGCTTTTCCAGATCCCTCAGATGCAGACAGCCCAGCCTGCCGTTCCAATTAACAGCGCTTCCTTTCGACCCGTGTCCGGCCAGCCCATCATGATGTTCCTGACACCCATGCCCTTCACCTCATCCCAGACTGGCCAGTACTACGTACTCCAGTACTACGTGCCTCAGGTACCCAGAGCAGAGAAAAGCGCCTGTGCAAATATGTACACAGTGTAGCAAATGGGTTGAAAATCTGTCTATAAACAGGTTGGCCAGCAATAAATAAACCGCTCCTAAAATGTGTAGATAGAAATATGTTTTATCTTGGAAGCAGAAATGAGAAATTCTAGTTTAGTTTTTTTCAGTGTAAAAACTAAATGTTTTTGTATTTTTTGTTTGTTTACTGCTTCGAATATCTCTTTTAGGAGTGTCCTATATGAATGGCCATGTCTGGTGCTAGGCCCTTTACTTCTGCTGTTCTGTTTCATTCTCAGTATCACCACAGTGGCCTTCCCTACGTGGGACATCCCCAGCAGTACTCCGTCCAGCCCACAGGACCCAGTACATTCTACCCTGGGCTCTTTCCTGCAGACTGCCCACTAGCATATGGTGAGTTTGGACTTCCCTTTCTCTACCCCCACCTGGGAAACCCACACGCGTGCTCTCACCGATAAAGAGACCTTTCTTCTGGGTATTCCCGCTGGCTGAAACTGCTTTTTCGTTTGCTCTCTAACTGAAACCAGTGCTTTTTTTTGGTCACCACTAGTGGCAGGGCCTTCATACTATCCTGGCCAGACCATATACACCAAATCTCCATCCATAATATTGCATACAGCTCAGCAGCCTCCACCCACTAAGAGGGTAAAGAAAACAGTGAGTATTCCCCCTGCCTCAGAGGTGAAATTAATTTAATTGTGGATTGACTTAATAGATGCAAATAACTTGCTGTTCGCTAAGATCCGTATCCGAGACCCTAACCAGGATGGCAAGGATATCACAGAGGAGATCATGTCAGGAGTAGGCATTAGCCAGAACACAAGCCCACCAGTGGGACGTCCCTGCACTACCCCTACTGCTCCACAGGTAAGCCATTCAGTCCCGCAGCCCGAGCCCCTGATCGGCTGCAGGCCGCTGCTTCGCGTGATCCACTCCACAGGTTAAAGTACTCTCTCATCTAGTCCTCCCTCATAATAAGCTCTGAGCTGATTGTTTGGTTGTTTGGCTGGCTTTCATTCTCTTGTCCTATTAAAAGCATCATACAATCAGCAACAAAATCTGATGGTGTAGTTTGATTTCCGGCCATTCTCTCTTCCTTCTTCAGTGATTCGGTCACACCGTTGACCCTCCTCCGTCATATTTGACTGGTTCCAGTAGCTTGTGTGATTGTGGCTGTTCTGATTTAAGAAGGCTTCTCAGATGTGTTTTGATGTTCCGACTTGCCGTGCCTATTCTTTCGTCTGCCTCCATCTTAGTTCTCCCTCACAGCCACTCGAATCCTCCTGATCTTCCCTCGTGTTCCCTCTACACAGACAGCCCACGTAAAGGCCCTGTAAGAAGGATTCAGCCAAACCCTGAGCACCTCAGCTCCTCTGAGGAAAGGCTTCTCTGTAAAGGGAACACTCACTACTGCGCCGTTGCACTTACTTTGTGTCCTCTTTCCCTAAATGTTAACAGTGTTCCTCTTTCCTCTCTTTCTCTATTTCTCCTGCCCATTTATTTAAGCACCCCATGCTTGTCTGCTATCTCTTGCTGTCTTTGTGTCTTCACCCCCCCCCCCCACCTCCACACACACACACATTTTGTGCCTTTGCGGCTGGATCTTTTGCCCTCTTGTGCTTTCTCATTTCATCTCTCTCTCTCTTTGCCTCTTTCTCTTCTCACTTCTCTAATTATGCTGTGCTGTGCTGTGCTGTGCTCACCCCCCCACCCTCATTGCCATTCCCCTTCTTCTGCATGTGTGTGCAGTATCTCTCTCTCTCTTTCTCTCTCCCTCTCTCTCTCCATCTTTTCCGTCTTTTGCTAGTTTTTATGTCCACACCCTCATTATCCTCGCATTTTCTACCTCAAATCCCAGCAGCTGAACAGCCAGGTAGCAGAGCAGGGGAATGTCAATGTCGGCCTGGCCCTGGAGGCCCACTGTCCGGCGAAGGCTGCAAGTCCAGCAGCCGGAGAGGCGGTTGCCTCAGGCACGCTGACGCCCTCATTGCCTTCCAGCACTGCTGCTCCTTCAGGCCTCACTCTCCCAGGCCAGGCTGTTATAGAGGCAGTCCAGGCCTGTGGAGCCTCCACTGGGGCAGAGCTGAAAGAGACTGGGAAGGAGCCAGAGGTCTTGCTGGAGGATAAAGTGGAGCCCATTTTACAGTCCAATCTTAGGCAAAGCTTGAGTCAAGGTAAATAACCACATGCATGACATGCTATGTTAGGACACTAAAAAGACACCAGACTGATTTGTTATGATTTACAGCTATTAGTTTATCCAACACCTGGAAGAAGCCAAAAGAGGACACTCCTGTGGGGCAGGCCCAGTGTCCTGACAGAGAGGTGATTCCTCTCTCCAGGTGCTCACTGTACCCCTCTCTGCATGCAGAGCCAGAGCTGAAGGATGGGAAGAGGCAGTATGATAGAGACTTCCTGTTGGCCTTCCAGTTCATGCCTGCGTGCATGCAGAAGCCAGAGGGGCTTCCTCCCATCTCTGATGTGGTACTGGACAAGGTAAGCCTGCTAAAACATTGGCCTTAGGGGACCTTTAAAACCATTCCATGGAGAGGGGCTGATGGACTTCGACTTGACTCTGTTGTTTTCTAGATCAAACAAAACAAGCTGCCCCTGCAGCAGGTGGGCCCTCGCATTATCGCCAGAGACCCAGGCTTCAACCCAGCCTCTGCAGACTTCAGCAGGGCAATTCCTGGAGGCAGGGGTGCACCGGTGGGTCTCTCCGCTCATCCCTTCTCTTCTGTCACAAATGAATGAGCGCCTGGTCATCTTATGTGACCGAGGTCTTTGTGACATTGTTACCGCCCATAATAAAGAGCACCCATTCGTTGCTTCAGCTGCTCAGTGTAGGCCCGAGACGGCTGCCTCCCCGCAAGATCATTACCAACGTGTCCGTGAATGACGAGGTGCAGCTGAAGAAGGCTGAGAATGCCTGGAAACCTGGCAGGAAAAGGGAGAACACCCAGAACCCCGAGACCCAGAAAACTCAGGTCAGCACCTCACTCCGCTGTGCCCTGTTTTCAGATTTCAGAGTCACAGCCTGTTATGGTGGTCTTGAAAGCTACTTAATTTTTTTTGCGATATGCTCTTCAAGAATTGGATATTTAAATTATAGAGTCGTTGTTTAATTGGGTGGGTGTGCGGGGAGTGTGCACGAATGTAGCTATGCAGGGGGACATTGGTTTCTAGTGTAAACAGGGGGTGTGATGATACTGAGGACCAGATCTTGTGTGCTTGTTGTTCCTTGTGTTGATTGTGGTGTTGATTTTGGTGAGAGAGTATTGTAGATATTGTAGTGTATTCTGTGGATGATCTTGTATATATTATAGGTTAACACCCAGTGGTTGTGTTAAAAATATTCTTGCAAATTTGTGTGCAATTCAGCATTTGGAGAGATTGACAGATCTTCATTGCATTGTCTGGTCGGTAGGGTTATTATTGGATCAGATTTGGTTATTATGTATATATTTTTTTTGTTTGTAGGAGTTATATATTGATTAAATCTAAAATTCTTGTAGCTGGTTCTAATGGGTTTTCTTTTAATTTGAATTTGGAGCACATGAGGGGTTTTAGTTGATAAGATTTGATAAACTGTTTGCTGCCAGTGCTACACTTCTCGGAAAGTGTGATTGATGTATGATGCCTTTATCGGTCTATATAGCAAAGTTGAGTGATTTTTGTTCATGAGGAAGTTCCAAATGGCAGAGTAAATATTTGGTGAAAGTGAGGAGTTAGTCATTATGTGGAAGAACTGCTGAATTTAACAAAAGATTGGGATCTTTGTAATGGAAAGCTTAGTCGGTAGTCTGTTTTCCTCTCCAGGAGCTTTTCCAGAAGGTGCGCAGTATCCTGAACAAACTGACACCGCAGATGTTTAACCAGCTGATGAAGCAGGTGATGGACCTCACCATCGACACAGAGGAGCGCCTCAAAGGCGTGGTTGATCTGGTTTTTGAAAAAGCCATCGATGAGCCCAGCTTCTCTATGGTCTATGGCAATATGTGCAGCTGCCTGGCTATGGTGAGTAACATGTTCCCATACATTGCTGCTGAAGTTCCATACAAAGGCAAATGCCACACAGAAGTGAACTCTGTTTGAACCACTCTAAACTGACATGGAGCTTTAATCAGCTTCTATTTAGTAACAGAACTCTCAACACTGTCTTATACCCAAGTGTTTCTCCTACATGTCTTTCCTGTGTAGTTAAAAGTGCCCATGGCAGACAAGCCCACCAGCACTGTGGGTTTCCAAAAGCTGCTGCTGAACCGCTGTCAGAAGGAGTTTGAGAAGGACAAGGTCAACGATGATGTTTTGGAGAAGCTGCGGCACCAGCTGGAAGCGGCCACTTCAGTAAGCAGCACTCCTGTCTAGTTTACCCGACTCACCAACCCACAGATCAGGAGAAAGGGGACTGAAATCGGCAGCAGTGCTGGGAGGCGGCCTGGTCGTTATCGGGTCCAAACGCGCTGTTTCTTGCTTTTGTCTTTGTTCTGGTTACTCCTCGCAAGGCCAGCGAGCGGGAGAGGCTGGAGGAGGATCTGGAGGAGGCGAAGGACAAGGCCCACAGGAGGTCCATTGGTAACATCAAGTTCATCGGGGAGCTGTTCAAGCTGCACATGCTGTCAGAGGCCATCATGCACGACTGTGTGGTCAAGCTGTTCATGAACCACAGCGAGGAGAGCCTGGAGCGTCTGTGCCACCTCCTCACAGCCATCGGCAAAGACCTGGACTTGGAGAAGGCCAGGGTAAGCAGGCCGCGGGCCTGGTCTGGGTTGATTTAATATTCTCAGCAGATGCTCAGCACTTGCATCGGTTTATCTTTAATATGTCATGTAAAGGTTTACGGCGCATGTGTAGATGAGTGCTAGTGTGCAGTGCAGCGGCTGTGCGGATTTTGTCCAGATTTGGTCTGTGTTGCGTTTTTCACAACAAGTACTTTACACATCGAAACTGGATGAAGAAGTTTTGGATATTGTATATTGACTGTCAATTTTGTCTCTAGTAGGAATGGCAGTTGTGATGTTGACAGTTCAGTCACCAACTAGTGTGACAGTTATTTGTGTTCAAGTTTCTTGTTCTTTTTTATTTTGTTTTTTTTTCCATGCACGCTTTTAACCAAAAAACAAGCATGTTGAAATGTTGTTTATAAAAGTTTTGCCGTCAGTGTTTTCTGTTGCTTGCCTGTTGCCTGCACTCTGACTACAGGGTAGCCAACTAATTAGGATCATCATCTATAGTGCGACTAGCATGCTGTGCTGATATCAGTGTATTATTAGGCCTTGGCAATGATTTTGAAAGTGTCCAAGTTCATGTTGTTTAGTGAAGTTGTTAGTGTGGTTGTTAGCTCTGCTCCTACTACAGCTGACAAAATGAAAGGCTTTTATTGAGGACTGGTCAGCTGTTAGAAGGTTTTGCTCTCACAGCCTCCTCCACGTTTGCCGCCTCCTGCTGCTGCACCCTGGATTCCCCAAAGCCAAGCGCAGCTGATGACAGGACAGCTACACCCACAGTGGCAGTGAACTGCTTTACAGCACTGACCAACGTGCAAGGCAGCAGGGTTTACATAAGAGTCATAAACGTCTTGCGACATGAGTTCAGCTGAGAGCACACCTGATCGAATCGAAAGGTGAAGAATATCTGAAATTTGTCGACGTTTCTCTTACACTCTCTCTCTCTCTCTCTCTCTCTCTCTCTCTCAGCCAAAAATGGATCATTACTTTAAATATATAGAAAAGACAGTGAAGGAGAGGAGGGGTTCTTCACGCATTCGGTTCCTGCTCCAGGACGTCATTGACCTGCGACTGGTTAGAGACTCTGCCTGTGTTTGTGTTTGCCATTCCAGCGCATGGTGATGCAAAAGTATGCATCTGCTGATTTTGCTTTTCTAGAATAACTGGGTGTCGCGGCGAGCTGACCACGGGCCCAAGACCATTGAGCAGATTCATAAGGAGGCCAAACTTGAGGAGCAGGAGGAGCAGAGGAAGGTGCACCAGCAGCTGCTGTCCAAGCACAACAAGAGGCAAAGGTGTGGCCCTCAATTCCGTGACAGCCTTTTTCACCTGGCTGTGTGAGGCCGAGGACAAGTCCAAGGACAATCGACAAGAGGATGGACACATTTGCCAACGTGTGCTAAAAGACAATGCAATAATTCAAAAAAAATAATAAAACTGTGTGACAAAGAAACAAGTTCTGACTCTAATGTATTTTTGCTTTTTCCTTTATGAACTGCAGACAAAACTATATTTAACATTTGCAGATGTTCAAAAGAAAAGACAGAGGTGAATATAGAAATAATATTATTTATTTTTTATTTTATTCTTCCTTGGCTTCTCGTGAATTCAGATAGGCTCTGCCCATTAGATTTCACTTTTTTGTTTGTTTGTTTTTTAATTTCTTTTTGCTAATTTCAAACCTGTCCTAGGATTTTCACACAATCTGAGTGAAATTGGTGTCAAAATATTTGCAAGAGTCTGAATCTCAATAATTATTTAAACAAAAACCTGACATAAAAAATACAGTTGTCCTATTCCAGTCTAATATTAGTAGTACAAATTAGTAGTACAAAGGTCAGGCTTTAACTTTAACTTTAACTAGCTGTCACTCCTGAAGGACATGTTCAGATTTCATGAAATTTAAAAGACTTATACCAGTATTGACTTTGAGGTAGCTTACCAAATGTAGCAGTTTTGTCAATATGGGGCATTATAATATTGCAAATAACTGTTTCTCAACGACTGCTCTTCTGATCAAGATGAAATTTTGCATACTGCTTCTGTAAGCAAGCTGAAGGATTCCTAAGGATGACTCAAACATTGGCTAATGTTTTTCAAGTAATTGGCTAATCATAGAACTGGCTTCAGTGGACTGCTATAACGTTGATTCTTGTAGAAATTACTTTAAATTTAAATATCCTACTACTTTTTATGTTGCTGATGAACTGTAACACACTAGTCGTAGGACCTTTCTCCAATCTTCACAAATTTGGTATCAAAATATTGATGAGACTGAAACATGTTGATATTTGTATGGTATATGGCCCCTACATACCTATCAATCCTTCCAAGGTGTACTGATTCATTCAAAACAGCTGAAAAAAAATTAAGACTTCTTTGAGTAATTCTTATGAAACTTGACATGAGTATTGATTTATGGACTTTGAGCTAGCATGGCAATTATAGGACATTTTTGCCAACAGCCCCTCTGACATATGAAAAGGTATTTAAAAAAAGAAAAATGAGTCAATCCCATTGTGTACCAATTGTGCATGAGAAATGCAGTTTATACAGTGCAATACTTTGTGACTATTTCATTAAAAAAGTTCAATACGTTTTGTAAATCTTTTTTTAGCCTGATTTTTGATACCTAAATTAGTTGGGCAAATGCACCTTTCAAACAAGTCAGTGACCTTTTGATCTAGAGATACCTTTTAAATGTAAAAAATGCAGATCTTCTTGTAAATAATGATCAAAAATATGTGTATTTAACTATCAATCCCCAAGAGCAGGATTTTTATTAATAGGCTAAAACTTAGCCATAGAGTGTTAGATTATCACCAAACTTCAATGGTGTATATGAACATACTGTGAATGCAAGTACATTTGGGGTGAACTGACCTTGTGGGGGAACTATATTTCTTAATCATGTCGAATCAGAAAAATAATGTTTATATAAAGCAATTCAGCAGAGAAAATTGAGAGATTGGTTTCAAAATACAACATTCCTGGAAACAAAATGTCAAAACCAACCACAAAGGCTGGTGAACTTAATATGGCATGTCATCAGCAACCAAGTTGTGCAGATGTGATAAAATGATTGGACCCTTTAATTGCCACCTGCAGCTATAATAAATGTAATTCTAATGTATGTCATGAATTCCCTAGATGAAGGAATTTAGACATTTCAATAGCAACACACCTCCCTTGATGGAATGACTGGGTACAGAAATTAGTTGACCAGAAAGGCCAGAAAAATAGCACAACCACAGCCTTCAAACCAGACAACAAAGCTGCTTAATGCTGACAGTTTTATTTTTTTTTCAAATACAAAATACAGACTCACTCTCAATAAATAACCATTTGATGAACTAATGCAGAATATAAATTAAGACACTGACACAAGCTTTACTGTAGTTACTAAGCATTTAGGTTTGGGTGTTCTTAGGACTTGGTGGGATGGTTACAAGCAAATATTGGCATATTAGATAAGCAGAAAAATACTATGGATGGGTTCAACACATGATGTGCGTACTCGTTTGACTTTGGATCTATTGGATCCCGCCAATAACTGTTGAAAAGAAAAATGACCACCTGATTGCTAAAACATATAATGGAAATAAATGTCTTATGCAATACGAGAATTATGGAAATCGGGTCAGCTTTGGAATAGAGAGGAGCGTTAGGCACATACTAATAATATTAATACATTTTCAGAGACACACAATATCCATCCTGCCAAGGACAGGCAGTGATCAGTGAACCAGGCAGCCAGTAAGAGAAATAAAATCACCAAGAAAGTCAGGCTTTTTGCTGTTTTTTTTCAAAAAAATGTCCTTGACAGAACACAAGATATGACTGAATGAGCAAAGTTACATTTATATAGAGCCTTTCAAAGAACATACAATGCTTTCCAATGAACACAAACAGTTTCTACATTCAGTCACATGCTGGATATTGTGTTAAATTGTTTGTCAGTGGCTTACTGCAGGGTGACTGTGTGTAAAATGGGGAAGAGTAACTCCACTCCAGCCTCCTCTATCTCACAGTCATGCAGAGTGAGCTGTGTGTGTGTGTGTGTGTGTGTATGTAGGTATGTATGTGTGAGCTCTCTGGATGACCATGGAGACGACTGCGCAGTCCTCAGTGCTCAGAGTCAGAGTGTGTGTCTGTGTGTTTGCTGTCAGGTCCAGAGCAGAGCTGCAGAAGAAGTCCAGTGTGCTGCAGAGCAGAGAGCAGATCTGCTGCTGCTGCCCCCTGCTGGAGGTCAGAGACACTGTAGCAGTGGAGCAGCCTCAGCAGCAGCCTGTCAACACTGAGAAAACAAAACACACACACACACACACACACACACACACACACACACACACACACACAAACACACACACAGTGGCAGGGCAGTTAATTTCAGATTAATATAAATATTTCACCCGAATTTACCAATTACCATGGACTGTAATATGTTGATTACCTGACACAGGAGTCTCAATAAAACCTAAACAATGCTGGCACAAAATGACATCTTGGAAACTTTCCAAAACACACATAAATGAATATATAAGTGTATGTAAATGTATATAAGTTTTTATAACACGCCCAGTTTCCTGCTTATTTTCAGCCACTTTTTGGTAACTGCATTTATATTATGTCAAATGAGATTTTAATGCTTTAATTTTTGTGTATTAAGAAATGGTACTTGATCAATTTATGTTATTTATCCTCATATGGAAAGATTTGCTTCCATATTTTCCATATTTCAAATTTTGTGGGAAAAAGATGTCTGGAGATTTTACAGTCTCTTATAGCCTGCAAGTTATAGGACAGTGCCAGACCTGTGAAACAGTGCCACTTCATCCAGTGTTTAGACGACGTTTGATGCTTAGACCTCATTAGTCATATGCTAATAGTAACTTTGATACAATCTTCAATACAGTGTTGAATCAATGTGCTTTGCAATAGTGAGCTTTGATGCCTCAGTATCTAACATCCCATCACTACACTGGAGTTCTACCATATGTATTCTTTCTCTGCCTGTTCGTTTTCCATATTGTTCTCCGTTCCCGTGTTCTTAATATCTGTGTTATCTTACTTTTACCTCTATGTTTTCTTCTTCCTGGTTAGCCTCACTTTGTTTTTTGTTTATCATGTATTCTGGTAACATGCTCTTGGATAATGTTTCTGCTCCTCCTAATAAACAAAGTTCGACAACACGCTTGTGTCTTGCCCTGCCTGTCTCAGCATTACAGCTAATCTAAAGGTCAAAGCATAAACTTCACTGGCAGATACACCTATATTTAAACATTACCACGTGTGTACACAGTTTTCTAATTACATTAACATATTAACAAATAAGCAGACATCTAGTTTCTGGACATCTGAATATTTTCAAAAATTTGATTCTTTAAAAGGTGGGTTTAAATGATACAGCACTACAAAAAGCATGCCAACCATAGGCAACAAGCAATCCTTGAATTAGAATAAATTAATATTTCTGTATGTGGGCAAAATAATAATATGATTCTTAGTCCACGTAATATTTAGGCTCCATGCATGTAAATATATCTTTTATTTAAAAATGAACACATTGTCTATTTTCACCATTAGTCGCTTTGAAACCATTTAAGCCCACTACACTCCATTTAAGATGACCTTAGAGTGTTTTAATGAGGAGTTCCTTCAAGTACAAACTTGCATCAGTTTTCACTGTACTGGCTGCAAGTAAGAAATTATGATATGCAAAATAAATGCTGTTTGATGGAATAAATGAATGACAAATATGAAGTTACGATGTGATCATAAAATGGCTTAGGCAAATGTGTCCATGTGTTCTTACAATCCTGGCAGGTCATGTGTGACTGGGGTTGGAGCTTTACTGAAACAGATGTTTTACATCTTGTTCTGGATTATAATCTGGCTAGTGGAATTGAGAGCCCTTTCCCCAATGGGAGAAAATGATTTTATTATTTTATGTGAGATCATCCTGAGCAGACCATTCACAAATCAGAACAGTTTCCTGTGGCTACAGTGAGGACCTCATCTGATACTGGAATATTCACCCACTGCTTTGATATGCTTATCTCACAGATTTCACAACAAAACCCCAGAATATCTACAATGTAGATGAGACAGGATTTGTCACTGTTCCATGACAAATCCTGTAAGATTATGTAGCAGACTACAGGTGGAATTGGGAGGGAACAGATAACCGTCCACATCACTGGGAATGTTGTTGGGCAGATTCATCATCTACAAAGGGAAACGGTTGTACGATTCTTGGTGTCAAGGAGGTCCAGACCGCAACCCCATTTTTGTGACAGAACATGGACGGTTGGACAAATATCTTCCTTAAACTATTCATTCAGATCTCAGACTGAACATTTCTCAGGGTTTTAATATTTGATGGTTAAACCTCGCATGTGACTCTGGGACTGGGGGACTAGGGGGCTTCTTAACATTTTTTCTACTCCTGAACCTCTTACTGAATAAATGTTGAGCTGTTAATCCTTTCAAAACTATACATTTTTAATATTTTGTCAATAAATCATGACATGATCTTACTTGGAACTTAAATGGACTTAAATGATGCAACTGTACCTATTAAGATGATGCCAGACTTTGCACCTATTTAAGAAAATATCTTTATTTACATTATAAAACAGACATGAACTAATAAGCACATTTTGAAATGAGAAGTTAGACATTCATATTATAAATCAATTAAATATCTATGAAAAATGCCTGGAAAATTATTTTGGCAGGCTTATTGCATGCAGTAAAGGAGTAAAGTTATGTTAATATGGAAAGGACATGAAATTCTATACCATACAGCTATTTTTGAAAGAAAGACTTAATTCCTTTAAATCCTTTCCATACAATCCTAATTCGAAATCTCTTCTTCTCACATGTTCTTGCTTCCGAGGCTCCATTCGCTTCTTTCGATGTCTGCTCTATGTCTTTTTGATGACGTTTCAGTTTCTTCTTCCCATGTGTCTTTTTCTCCTTGAACTGTTTCTCCTGTGCATTTGGTGCTGGCCTCACATCTGAGTGAGGCAGTAGTGGACGGCAAGGCCTGTAGGGTCTGGATGATGGGGCTTCTTGGAACCAGTGGGGCTCACCAGGTGCAAATCTGGTAGGCTGTCTGAGGGAGAGTGAGGGAAACCTGTTGTCTCGTGGTTTGGGAGACTCCAGGGGGAAACTGGGCCTTGGGCTTTCCAACTGTGAAAAAGCATTTAATTTAGCATCACTATTAAATACATGCATGTGCACACACTTTGATACACTATCAAAAATATAATGTAAGTGATATTGTAGTGCCATAGGCAATCCATTTGTTGATATGCCCTAATACATTTATGCTCACTATTTACCTGGACTTTAATTATAGTTCCTTATTTCAGTCTAAAACCATCTGCTGTGTATAGCAGAACATTGCTTCATTGGATGTGCACTGCAGTGTAACTAAGTGTTTCTCTTTTCCTACTTTCTCAAGCTGTGCTCTCAGCCTTCTCAGTTCAGCTTTGATCTCCACATTCTCCCTCTGCAGTTCTCGCACTGCTAGCTCGAGGTCTAGACCTCCAAGACACCGCCCCACACGTGCAGCCTTCCGTCGGTTGTCCTCCCATGTCTTTCTCCGACATTCACCCAGGGTCTCTTTGCTCAACTCCTCCTCCACCTTATGGATTCCCATTTGGAACATACAGAGACATATGACCCAGCAATGTGTATTCGGTATCTTCAGCCGACAAAGAGTATATATATATATATATATATATATATATATATATATATATATATATATATATATATATATATATATATATATATATATATATATATAGTTATTGTTCTTCTCTGCGTTCTTTCTTTCTTTTTCAATCTGAGATGTTGCAGAGCCTCATTCCAATCCCTAAAAGGCAATCTCTATCTAAAAAGGGCTCATATCAAAATTTAAAGTGGTGTGTTAGTTGTAACAGTCGCCAGCTGTGTTGATAACTCACTCTACGATGCGCTGACACGGTGGAATCTTCCAGCTGCTTACCGTCCTCCTACAAAACAGAAACCTGCTTAACACACTGATATCCAGCTCAACAGGAGGATGTCTTACAATGTAGGTCGGCTCTAAAGTGGGAGAATTGCTGCAACTAACTTCAAAAGGATGAACGCTGTTCTGCCAAAAATGCATCTCACTTTTTTAATCGTATCTTTTTTAAATGTTTCTACTACTGTTTGTCTTGTTTATTCTGACTAGCAGTTGCTATCACACCACGCGACTAGAATGTTATACGTATGACGCCGCATGGTTACAGAATTCAAAAGATTACAGCTCGGACGATATTGAACGCGCGTTAAAATACGCTCATGAATGAGTTTAACAGACACCTGTTCATTTCAACACACTGGGAGAAATTACTCTGCTCACAGAGCTTAGTAACGCGTTAGAGGAAAATTCGCTGCTGCACTTTAAAACACTGAGCGTTTTTCTTAAAACACATAAAAGGTGCAAGATCACGCGTTGTCGTGTGAGCACCTCAGTCGTAAAAAGGGCTGAGTTGTCATGAATACGTTATGATCAGGAGTAGTCGGCCGTACTGCTGCGACATCCGGTCAAATCAACCGTCCTCTAAGAATCAGCGCAGTACTAGTTTTGGTAATAGCAGCATCTATGGACATAAACGGCGGGGAAACGGATGGTTTCTTTCTCGTCAACGTTATAGTCCATCACACTTGCTCCTATAGATCGGGATAAAATCTCCATACCAAAACCTCTGTGCATTGGCATGATGAAAATTTAGAGCACGCAAATCCTTCACTTCTGAAACAGCAGAAATTATGTAATTTTACACAGATTAAAAAACCCCTCAACGTTAAAGACTGCTGTTGACGGAGTTTTAATGTAAATATAGCAGGTTGGGGAAGTGTAACGATGAGCGGTAAGGAGGCGGACGCATTGTGTGGAAAAGAGTGAGATTTATTAGGGGCAAATCCAAAGTCCAGGGTCAAATTATTAACATGGAGAGTCCGAGAATTCACGATAAACTAAAGTAAAGAAAAGTGCACGAAGACAAACCAGGGATGCAGGCTATAACATTGGGGCGAGGATAAACATTCAGGCTTATATTCACATGCACGGAAGCCTCGATTAACAAACAGCAGCTGGACTTACAATAAATAGCAACAAGACTAAACTAAAACAGGGCTTAAAAACATGGTCACATGAGCATTAAACCAGACACAAGTGCAAATTATGAGGGGTGCAGAAAACGAAACGAAGGAATGGAACCACAACAAGGGAGTAAATCAAAATAAAGACACTAGACAGGGAAACCGTGGAGACATGAACGCTAGGAGGGTGGTCAGTGGTGACAGGAAGCTTGTTTCAGTCATGGATGTCTTTGGCAAAATGAATGCAACTAAAATGCTTTCCTCATGTGTCCTAATAACCAAATAATAACCAAGTTGTTCTTTATTTCTAAATAATATGCCTTTCGGAAATTGTATAACTGCTTGTGTTATATTACTTTCTTTTATTCAGAAACACAGGAGACTCAGGTGAAAAGTGTGATGGAAATTATACACTTATTATTATATCCTAAAACTTGTCTCACCTAATCGTAGTCATCAGTTTATTAGATAAATGCATACCTATTTTTCTGTTTGTGTTTCACATGTTCCATCCCTTTTCTCTTCTTTGAAAGAAAAATTCCTTAACTTAATCAAAGACTAGGATTAAAAAAATAAAATAAAATAAAATCATAGACAGGTCAGCTGAGCCCACTCCCTTGTCGTAATGTCCCCATATTGACAGTTAAATACCACATATTAAATACAATAGACACTGGAGTGTCTTGTTTTTCTCTGAACATTCCACAGTGCGTCTAGAATTTTAATAGTTGTTTATTTCTGCTGTTTTTCTGCTCTTATTTGAATTTGTTTTTGTCTTAAGGAGAAAAAAAAGGCGTCAAACGAGACCTGTGACCCCAGGGGGAAATCGTGGATCAGATGCTTCACACCAAGTCACTGTGTAAACAACACCAGGTTCATGTTTTAGTGTGAGGAATGAGTGCAGGAGTGTTTTGAAAGAGCAAATACAAACACTAACAAGAAGAGAACAAAGAAAACAGGAAGGAGAAGCTCCTATCCTTTTTGAGTTACTTACTGAGTTCATTCTCATAGCAAGTTCATTACACCTTGTGTACTTGTTGTAGTGAATTTTGCTGTTTCTATATTGGCTGAGAGAAGGAGCAGACCTGTTCCATTTACATTTAAACAACAGAATCTTGTCAGTGGAGGATGTACTTTCTCAAACCTTTTTAACTGGTATCTTGCCTCTGTGTCTCTCTGTGTTCGCAGGACAGGGACCACTGCACGCCTCGCACCAGAACACCTTTCCAGTGATGACTCCCCTCGTGTGGAATTAGTTCACAGCTGTTTAGTCTTATACTTATCCACAACTAGGATTAGTCCATTTACTATTTCTTAGAAGTGGGGATCAAGAACATTGGAAGACGTGAGTAGTTTTTTGGAGCAATACAGATCAATACATAAAAACAGGCAAATGACCTGGTTATACTCAAATACATCCATAAACTTATCAAACAAAGTAATGCTTAGGTATGAGTTTTCTTGACTTCGTGACTTATTATGAAGCTTAACTTGTTATGAACTGACACATGTGATAATGTTCACACATTTAGCTGCAATTCTTTGTTTAACTTCAGAGGGTTAAATGGAGCTCACTCAGATGATGGTGTTGACTGCTTCAAGGATTTTCACTAGAAGTTATATAACTGCAAGTTATATTACCGATGTCTAAGTGTATGCAGCGCAGAATTCTTTATTCGTAATGTAATACACGTCCTATTTAATTCTACAAGATAAACAGGTTGGAAAATATTTGTGTCAAATAGATTAGACATAAAGCCATGCAGACATTGTAAGTGGACATCAAGGAAAAATATAAAATAACAGAATAGTATAGCATACAGTTACAGGGTATGCCTGTTTTCATTGATTACTAGGGAAGCTCTTTGTCTCCCTCTTGTGGCCATTGTTGTCTGAGCCAACAACCATATCAACATAAGTGACATGAAGTTATAGAAATTAATTAAAACTGAAACGTATTTTTATAAACACGATTTGACAGTGTGTTTTACATATTCTGGTTGAATATGACATTTGTGTCGACAAGATTATAAAAAACATAACCATACCTTTACCTGATACTTATATCCAAAGTGACTTACGAGTGAGTATAACTTGAGCAATTGAGGGTTAAGGGCCTTGCTCAGATAACCAACAGTGGCAACTTGGCAGCAGTAGGGCTGGAACCGGTAAGCTTCTGACTACATGTCAAGTATCTTAACCACTGAGCTACCACTGATCACTGCTGGGGGTCACCATAAATGTTAGAATTTAAAATGTTGGATACTAAACTATTTAAAAAAAACATTTTGGGACATTTATTTATTTAATTTCCCCTAACCTTTGACAGCACGGCTAGTACAGACCTCTGTATATCCATCTTCTTACCCCTTCTCTCTGCACACAAAAAATAAAACACATTGAGAAGAGACTAATTGCCCAAAGGATAAAAAATAAAATGACATATATAATGATAAAAGGAAAAGGTAACTAGATAACAGTAGATGTGTTAATATAAAATCAAAAGTCATCTAAACAGAACTCAATGCAATAAGTGTGTTTTGAGATGTTTTTGTTTTGCTGTTGTTTTTGTTTTGTTTTTTTTGTTTTTTTTTGCCTTCAAGTGCTAATGCCATTATGAGTTGCTAGACCATGAAGACATTTAAAGACATTTAAAGAATAATAAAATAATTAGATTTTGCTGTAAAAGACAGATGTCATGTTCACACTGCACAACTGCACTGCTTAATGTGAGCAGACATCTGGCAGACACGCTTATCTATAGCAACTTACAGTTTCAACTATATTACAGAGCTAGGTCCATATAGCGGTAGGAGTTTGATTCAGTTCAGTTCAGCTCACTCAGGCTTTCATTTCTGTTTTCTTGTCTTCAGGTTTTGTTTCATTGTCCCTAATAGGTCCAACTTGTGCTTGTCTACTCATGTCTCACTGTCCTCCTTTGCTTGATGTCACAACTTCATTGATACCTAAAGTGAATGTTGGAAATATCACATGTTCTTTGAGTAGGAATCAAACATCATTGCTCTAATACACTGGACTGATAGTGGACTCTGCCGAGGTACACCTACCCCTGATGTTGTGATGTTACTGAGCCTCATCCTGTCTCAGATGCCTTGGCTACTCCCATCATCCCCTGATGTCCCCTGTTGTAGCCCACACCACCTCCACTCCAACCAGCTACTCTCTGTTGCCCTTAATGGACGTTCTCTTGCGACTTGGGTCTCGGACACATGCACACAAGTCTAGAACCTCCAGAAAGTTGGACTAAACATTAAATGCTTATTTCATTTTTTTATTTATGTCTCTCTTTAAACAGCCAGAGGAGGATGGGACCCCCTTTGAGTCTTGGTTCCTCTCGATGTTTCTTCCTCATGCTCTAGGGAGCTTTTCCTTGCCACTGTCACCCTTGGCTTGCTTACTGGGGGCTTGGACTTGGACATTTGAAAAGCTGCTTTGTAATAGCACCTGTTGTAAATAAAATAAAATAAAATACAATTTTAAAAAGTACTTTATAAATAAATTTTGGGTATTTGATTTTTATATGTAATCTTAAAATGTATAAGATAACTAAAATTTGTTTTTTAATCATTACATTTTTTCACTTAAAACAAAAATATAATTTGGATAGTCCCAATAATCTAGAAAAATCAAATCTCATCATTACAGTGCCAACAACACATCAACATCACCAGACTTCAAAGCACTTGTCTGAGAGGAAGATTTGTATGCCTGTAAATCTGTTGTTGAAGAGCCTATAAAATCAAAATAGGCGTTTAAATTTGAAATTTTAAACTAAAATAAATACAGCCTTATTTTACATGCCTAAACACACACACACAGTTACCTCACAGTGTGAATATTGTTGTTGGTGGAGAAAGTATCATAGATCCTCTTTGCTGACACATCAGTGATGTCATAAATCACCGCCTAGTAGTACAAACACCTGTAGATTTATATATCAATGAATTAAATTAATGAACGAATGAATGAATAAACGAATGACTGAATTAGCAAATGAATGAATAAGCAAAGAAATAAATAGTATATTTGTGTCAGTGGACCTGAGTCATTAATGGCCAGATAATTATGCATTCTGACATTTTAAACAAAATATCATTTCTTTCAGTTCTTGTACACATGACTTGTTATCTATCAGGCATGAAACTGTAAATCATAAAGAGTCTGTTATGCCTTATTTCTCTTTTTAATGAGAACATGTGTTTCTACAAGCAGTCTGGATATTTTGTAGACCACAGAGGTCCATCTTGCCAAGTACAGGAAGTGATCAGTGAACCAGGCAGCCAGTGAGAGAGGTCGTCATTTCCAAATAAAATCACCAAGAAAATCAAGCTTTTTGCTGTTTGCTTTTGAAAAAAATAAGTCCTTGAAGGAACAAAGGATATGACTGAATGAGCAAAGTTACATTTATATAGAGCCTTTCAAGGAATGCTTTACAATGCTTTACAATGAACACACACAGCTTCTATGTTCAGTCACATGCCGGATTTTGTGTTAAATTGTGAGAAAAAGAGTAAAATGTGTTATATCTATGTTAGTGTTCGCTGTGCACTCAACAATCAAGACTCTCTACACATCCCTCCTCCCGCTTGTCCACTCACTCCAGGATGTGGGCTTTGTGCTGGTGTGCGAACAGCATCTGCAGGCAGTGGTTAGTGAGCTGACAATGGCTAAGGTCCAGTTCTGACAGCCGTTCAGAATGTTCCAGAAACAGTGCCAGTGACCTACAGGCCTGCTGGTCCAGCCGGGTCTGACGGAGGATCACCATCTTACCCAGAGCCCGGGAGAGAGCCACAGCGCGTCTCACACACTCCACATCAGTCCCCACACAGAGAAGAGACAGGAACTGGAGCAGCATGGCTTTATTGCTGCTGAACACACTCAACATTCTCCAACATGTAGAGTCACAAAACACTAACACACTCACATAACTACTAACATTAATGCTATTTACACACATTTTGTTTCAAATGATAAAATTATTTTCCCTTTTCCAGAATGTTTCCCTAGTTTGTGTGGTGTGGAGTCAGTGGCTTACTGAAGGGTGACTGTGTGTAAAATGGGGAAGAGTTGCCCTCACAGCCGTGTAGAGTGAGCTGTGTGTGTGTGTGTGTGTGTGTGTGTGAGAGAGAGAGAGAGCTCTCTGGATGACCATGGAGACGACTCTGCAGTCCTCAGTGCTCAGAGTCAGTGTGTGTTTCTGTGTGTCTGCTGTGAGGTCCAGAGCAGAGCAGCAGGAGAAATCCAGTCTGTGCTGCAGAGCAAAGAGCAGATCTGTTGCTGCTGCCCCCTGCTGTAGTTCAGAGACACTGTAGCAGTGGAGCAGCCTCAGCAACAGCAGCCTGTCAACACGGAGAAAACAAAACACACACAGACAGTGGCAGGGCAGTTAATTTCAGGTTAATATAAATATTTCACCTAAATTTAACAATTTCCTCCAGAAAGTCATTTTATTCTGAAGTAAATATCCATGGATATTGCTGATTACCTGACAGGAGTCTCAATAAAACCTAAATGATGCTGGCACAAAATGACTTTTGAGGAAACTCGTGAAAAACACATAAACGTACATAAACATTTATATAACACTCCCTAAACAGACCAGTTCTGTGTTAAAATTCTGATTGTGAGAAAAGTTCAAGCCTGAGACGGGAGACGTGTTAGAGCAGTGGCTCAATGCTCTCCAGCTCCGCCTTTGGTATGGAGGTGAAAAGCAGGCTGAGAGAGACTGCTGTGCAGTGCTGGAGGGTGAAGCGCAGGGCAGCACAGTGGACAGAGTCCAGCTCTCTGCTGTTCAGGTTGATGCAGTTCTCTGCTGAATTCAACAAGCTGGACACACAGTGAGCAGAGCCAGTCTGATAGATCTCTCTGATGATGGACAGTACAAAGCTGGAGCTCAGCCTGGGGAGAAGACACACACACACACAAAAACACAGACACACATTTCCAGGTCTCATGCTGTACAGTATAATTAAAGTGTTTGGACTGTTACTAACTGTGTGAACAATCTGAGCCACACAACACATGACTGTATTCTCTCACCTTCTGATCTGAAGTCTGGCCAGTACAGGCAGAAGGTCTCTGGGATTTTGTTACTTAATGTTGGGGATGTGTAGTGGTCTCATGAGCTGGTGGAAGCTCGTCTACTTTGTCGTAACGTCACCCTTTCGCCTTGCTGTCTGGATGTGTACTGTCTGTCAGACTAGCAATTCATCTACACTTCTCACAGATAAAACTGCCACTAATGACGAAGAATAAACATGCTGCATTCAGTGCTCTGAAGCAGAACATAAGTCATGATGAAAAAGCAAAATGTTAACATTACTCATGTTTGTGGTAGTTCCTTAGATATAGTTTGTGATGATAAAATAGTTTTCCATGGAAGTTGCCAGTTTCCAGGTAGAAAGTAGTTAAATCCAACAAAACATTTGTTAAACAGATAGAGAGCAGTAAGAGCTAGTATGCTGAAACTACCTGTTTCAAAAACAGGAAGCTTCCTTATGAAGGAAAGAGGTTCTTATGAACCTCAGCATTTTGACAGCAAGTATTAACCATGGCTATAAAACCATGTGAATAATTCAGTTATGGGATTAATCCACAAAATAGAACATCAAATCTAATTATTTGGCCAGTACAGGGTTATGCAATATTCCTTCATCTCAGCAAAATGCAATAGCTTGACTTCCTTAACTGATTAATAATTAAAAAATATCTTTCTTGACTATAAGAATATAGCTTACCCATTAGAAAGATTAAACATCCAGTCAGCGTGTATCCTGGCATGTTAATGTAAAAGGCAGCTCCTACTGGATTTGGGGAAAGATTAGTAAAAGATTTCAAGTATCTGCAAAGCAGAAAATTGCCTATTCAACAGGCATGAATGATCTGCTACCGAAGTAGTTGTGTTATTTCCATAACCTAATTAATATCATTAGATCATGTTCTATATTACCTATATTGTTATATTAAAATGTTCCTATTGCTTTTTTGCTTCACAATTGTTACACATAGTTGCTGCACCTGATACAAGGATAGGAATTTCAATTTATTCATACTGGATATAAGAATCATTAATGGCTGCTGAGTGAAGCACTTTCATTGAAAATTCATCCACCAATTTTTTTTTTTTTTTTTTTTTTTTTGTAACCGGAAACAGGGCACATCAGCCAGGAATACATTCCAGCTCTGTTTTAGAACACTGGCTGTGATTCATTACATTTTGGCAATTGTGAAAACAAACTGGATGATACTTCTAAAAGTAATTGTGTTTGCAGTTTATTTGCACAGTTACATGAACAACACTGGTAGCATAGTCAACAGGCTTGATGGTTTTCCAGTGCACGACACCGTGATACCTGGGCTGGCCCAAGCCTGTGTGGGGCCCTATGCAGAAATCTGAGCTGCCACTGACATAACATTGGTAAAAAACAAATAGAAATAAATACATGGTCTTTGGCACCCTCTTGGCGGCCTTAGCAGGCTCTCATTTTGCTTATATGGTGGGACAATTGTTCTGCTGTTATCCTACCTATTGAGCAGTCCTACCTAGATTTAATGCACTTATGTACATCACCCTTAGTCCAGGTTTCTGGTGTTTATTTTAGATGCATTTTTGGTTGTATATATTATAATTAGGCTACTGTGGACAATTGTATACCGTATAGCTACAGCACCTGTACTTCACACACATGTAGTAATCGGATCTAGAAAGTTGCCAACCCTATTAAAATATTAAGTTTATAGTATAATATTTGAATCAAACAGACAAAGCATTAATCACAATCATTTGCATGATGATTAAATCTTGAACCAAAAATGTATCAGAGAGCTGTAGTGTTTTTCACAGACACACACCCAATAAAACTGTGCTTGACCATTTCTTGCCCTCTATATCATTCTCTGCAGTTTACTGAGAAAGACCTGACACTGGGTAATGCCATTGTCTATTCGAAGGCCAAAACAACAACAATCTTGGTTATCAAAGATTCACTCCACCCTGACCACAGCCTGTTCTTTTAGAAGCTATGCAAAAACCACCATCGCAGCTTGTGAGTACAAATCTAGCCTCTTAAAAATACTCGCCTGGAATTAAACCTAGCCGAGGTCCACAACGAGGTGCAATTTGTAAAAGGACGTTTTTTTTCTCTCAGAGTTAGAAATCTGGAGAAATAAATATATGAATTTATTACCCCCCATCAGTGGACCTTTAGAGCTTTATTATTAAAAATAAGACAGACAGATGAACAGACAAACGCAAAATGTATATATAATATTTTTAAGTATTCGCCATCTGCACCATTACAGGAATGATGTGTGTGTGTGTGTGTGTGTGTGTGTGTGTGTGTGTGTGTGTGTGTGTGTGTGTATGTATGTATGTATGTATGTATGTATGTATCTATGTATATGATTATGTGTGAGTACATGTATGTTGGATTGTATATGTACACGTATTAGAGTGTGATATTTATCGTTTATGGATTGGCTCTGTATGGATTTTATCAAAGGTGTCCACTCTAGATTATTGGTTCTGTTATTGATTAATTCTGAGAATTATTCGATTGATATATATACTCTATCAATAGATTTTTCTATTGGGTGACACTAATATTATTTTTTGTTTTCCAGTTCATGAATATGTTTTTTTGTTTGTTGTTTTTTTGCAAGAATATTTTTATTATATCAATATAATAATGTTATACATAGTATCCTGTCATATTGGTTGATGATATGTCTCCTAGGAGACATAAAGATGGTGTTGGATGGATATGGTTATTTAAAGCATGGGATATGTTGGTGATGCACTATATTGGACTGTTTGCACTTGTGTAGCATGTTGTCTGTTGCACTGTTGTTTTTATGTTGCACCATGGCCCTGGAGGAACGTTGTCTCGTTTTTGTTGTGTACTTGTATATATAGCTGAAATGACAATAAAACCACTTGAACTTGAACTCGAACTTGATGACGACTTGCCAAAATTGCTTGATAGGTGTGCTCTGCCACGTGGCGTGAATGTAATCGTCAACTGTGTTTTGAGTAAAGTATGTACAGATTGCTGAGCTTGTGAAACCAATTTTAAACATCCAATGTGTAGTATAATGTACTCTGTATTATTTTGTACTGAATGCATTGTAGGTTAGTGTTGCTGTCATGTGGTAATTATTATTACACATTTTAATTCAAACTGCAGCGTCGGGGGCTAGTAATAAATGTTCCTCCTATTGTCTCGATGGGAGAGTAACTGTGAGATTTGATTTCACTATTATTCTGTATATCTTAGATAATAGGTTTTTTGTATTAAGAATGCTTGTTTATAAATTCTGATATGGATGTAGGTATCGGAATTGATTTTTGAACACATAGGTGATCTTAGCTGATGGTATTGTAGGAACTGGGGGCTTTCTATAGCATATTTTGGGGCTAGTTGTGGGCGTGACATGAAACAAGTCTTAGGATAAATATGTTTAAGGTTTGTAATGCCTTTTTCTATCCAAGATGTAAAGTTTAATATTTTTGTTCATGGTAAAGCCTGGATTGTTCCAAATGGGAGAATGAATAGTTCGTGTGAGTGTGGAGTTTGATATCTTGTGGAATTTCCACCAAACTGTTAGTGTCATGGCCACCTTCAAACTGTTGAAACATGGATATTTTTGAATATGAGTCTGGGCACATTTGAAACACCTGCCGCAAACATTACTGACATTATATCTTGTTTATGTGATTGGCTGTGCTTCTCTAGCCACAAGTACTTTTTGATTTATTTATTTTTTAATTTGGTAATTTTATATATAACAGCAACAACTGACATCTTAAGTTTTATGACAAAATGTGCAAACAAGCTGGTCTGAGAGGTGTGTAGCGGGATATGACTCAGTGCATCTCTGGTGCTGCTTTTGATGAGTACAGTGTCATAAGTGTGTCTGTCCAGCAGCGCAAAGAGGGGATACAGCTTCTTCTCCCGGAGGTTTCCGATAAATATGTAGATATGTTAGTATGTAATAGAAAGACAGCTGTCCATCCTCATAGTCTAGGTACATGCCCACATTCCTGGGCAATTGTGTCAGGGGCAGAGGGGTCTCAGGCATGGTGCAGGTGTACGACTTCTGGGTGCTCCTCCAGAGCACCCAGAAACCCTCACAGTGGGTTTCTCAACTTGCTCAGACTCAAATCTCAATATCGGCATCCGAACCGTCTTAGAGAGGAACAAAAAACACAACTCATTTGATTAAATTGTTCCAGTATAAATATGGTTATCAAACATGCTTTTAAAAATATACTTCCATGGAGATGGTGCCCTACAGGGTAGTGTTGGAACAGTGTGTACAGGCTTAGTGTCATGTTGTAGCCCCGCCCCCTCCTCAAAGATCTTGGTGTGTCTGTGTTCGTCTGTGTTGCCACACCCTCTCGTGCCGTTCACCTGTTCTCTGTTATGTGTAATCGGCTTGGATGTATATATGTCTCGTGTGTCATAGTACGTGTGTTGGTGTTTGAGATGTGCATAGTATTTGAGCTTTGTTGTATGTTTTGCATGTTTGCAAAAATAAAAGTGCGTTTCATCGTGCCTCGTCCCCGCATCCTGCTTATCCTCGCAACGTCACAACTAGACCACTTTAGATGTAACTTAGAACCTCCAGTGACCTCTGTATGTGTTTCTTTAGTTGTATGAGCTCCACTGGAGGACTCTGAATAGTTGACAATGGAAGAGGGGTATATCAGATTCACCCCTTCTGCCTCGGTGTGACAGATTAACACACTGCATTAACGTTTAGAAATAAAAACATATGGTAAACACAGTCTAGAAAATATTACCTAGTAACAATTCATTCAGTATATGAACTGTTTTCTGTGTCCTTATGTCTATAAATTAAAAGTAATAAAACATTTAAATGATAAATAAATTACAATGAATGTATAAATGTTCACAAATAAGAAACTACATTGGTCTGCACTTTTCTCCACAGATTCAAGGAACTCATGAAAGTTGGAAGCTATAAAAACACATAATACAGAATTATAGACTGACTGATGTGTGAGCAGAAAGATCACTGTGATGTTCTCATATCTAAAGCACTCAAAGCATTGATGTTGTGTAAATGAACTGTGATCTGATTGGTTTAAGGAAATAGATTCACCTACTTTGAAGTTCAAGTTTTTATCAAAAGGTTAGAACTGGTTGACTATACTTTGTCTGTCCTGCAACAGGAAATTTAAACATTTATATCCAAAGTATTACGCGATAGAAATCAATTCAAGACTACCCGTTATTGACCGCTAGATGGCGGAAGATACGAAGAAATAAATGAGTCCAGAGCCTCCTGCCCGACTTTACGGTGAGACTCTGCTTTTACGTCATTAAAACGCTAAAGAAAAAAGGCCGCCATATTTGTAGTTCCACAACGTGAAAAGGCGTCATTTTGTATGCCGAAGAATGAATAAACACCATGCCATACCTTGAAGACGACGAAATTGCAATTTATTTAGCTAGCCATAAGAATAAGAATAGCTGTTTAATTTACATAATCACAAATATATTGCATGTACATACAGCTACATTTCAGTCGATCAAAAATGTTTCACGTATTTATAACCGCAACTTTATGTTACAGTGGTCATATCAGAGATTTACCAATATAAAACGCAACAGGTGTCGTGTTCTGTAATAGAACATTTTAACATTTATATCCATATTACACATAACCAAGGTGTAATATAACCATATGTACTGAACAGACATGAACAGCCTGTGTATTGTGAAAATACATGTATGTGTCTTCTACAGCAATTACTGTGCCCTGCACACTTTATGTTTGGCATGAAGTGTTTGCTTTTTCCAAAGCAAGTAATATTAAATTATTCTCATAGAATAAATTTTACAAAGACATGGACTTCTCGGTTGACCGTAGAAATATGTGGGGTTTTTTTGTATTTAATTTATTTAATGCGAATCGTATGTAGGTTACCACTGCTAAGCTTCACCAATGTCAAGGTAAGACCTCGAAAGGACGCAGAAAATTATTTTAATAACAGCTTCTGCTGATTTATTCAATAACTGTATGACACCGTTTGAGTGTACGTACCGACTGAAAACAAACTCAAATTATTAGAGACACTCTTACTGCGTCTCCACATTGAAACATATCAGTTAGTTAGCTAGGCTGGCTAACTAGCTTAGCTTTATTAGCTAGCTAAGCTAATGGCGAAGAGGATTACGTTAAAGAACCCCCGGTCTACAGTTGTGCACATACAGGAAAATTAATGAATAGCATGGTAATACACGCATTTATTGGAACAGTTATGTAGCTAATATGCATTTGTAGTATGTGCGCCTGGCGTAGAAATGAGTCTTTGTTAGCCCATTAAGGCTATCTTAGCTAGGCTAGTTCGAGCAAGCTAAGTGCTGGTTGCTATGACAACGGGCTTGGTGTATTTTGCGAGCTTGTCAGCTACATGAGACAAGTGTTTATCGCTTTACTGCTGCGGTGAACTGTTATTATTGTAACACTCTGCTAATGCCAGATGTGTAGAATAACTCACTAGTGATGTTTACTTCGAGACTTTGGCAGTTTTAAGATGGCTAGAGAGCGAATGAGCCAGCTAGCTGTCCAAGCTAACATGCAACCTTCTGTACATCCCGGGTACTCCCAGCCCTTATCAGGACCCCACAGTTCCCTTTGAGAACTCCCTGGTATCACGATCATAACTTTGGACAACCAGTTGTCATTCTCAACTCATGTTTCAGATTTCCCCTTTGTAACATACGAAGGATTCGGCCCCTTCTCTCGCAGGAAGCTACCCGGGTGCTTGTGCGGTCTCTTATGATCTTAAAGCTGAACTACTGCAACTTACTACTTGCTGGTCTAGTACTACTCTAGTACTTATTGTTTATTGCACTTATCAATGTTTAAGGTAGACCTTATGTATTTCGTACTTCTTGTTAGGAACTGGTTCAAAGTGACAAGTCCTTCAGTTTCGATCTCCTCCAAGTTACCCTCTGCCCTCCGTCCTCTGTAGCCGGATCCGGGGAAGTCAAGAGATACTGACACCAAGGTAGTGAATCAAGAGAGTTCCACTTTATTGAGGAAAGCACAGAGTATATATGTGTCCTATATCTACTATCTAAATCTACAGGATGATGGGGAAAAGTGAGGCATGTTCTAAGGGTCTACGTAGAAAGGAAAGGGACAAGGTTATTAAAGATTAGATGTTCTCTGCATGAACGAGCCACGAGCTGTTCTCTTGCCCGCCATTAGCCACTCCTGTCCTTAAAGAGAGACGGAGAGAGAGAAAGAGAAAGGGAGGGGTAAAGGAGACAAGAAGAGGGAGCGGATGACCTAGGGCGACCAGCTTGTGGTCAAGCCGCCATGTCATGGCTGATAGGCAGAGACCTTGCGTTGGGTGCCTGAATAGAGAAAGGCTCCAGTATCTAACACTTCTAGGCATCAGCAGTAATCCCTGTATTTCTACAGTATTCTAGATCATTGCTATATTGGACTCTAACCTATTGGACTGGCTAGGATGTATTCTATGAATAAATAACAAAGCACTTTTGTAAGTCGCTCTGGATAAGAGTGTCTGCTAAATGCAGTAAATGTAAATGTCCAAGGAAAGCCGACACTAGCAGGCAAACCGAGCATTGCACAGGCCATATTTGAAATTCCCACAATGCTTTTCTCACCGAGCGTATGTCGGGGCAATAACATCAGTTGGTCCTACCAGACAATTATCAGCATGACGAGAGTCTTTCATATCAATAAATTCTGACAACACTTTGAAAGTGATAAGCAGTGGTTAGCTCGAAAGTTATTCATAAACAAGCACGTTGAAAATTACGAAACAAGAGACTTAGATCAGCTGTTGTCTCTATCGATGGTGTGGGTGACCCATGTGTTCTTAGGATGCAGGTAGGGTCTAACGCCTTCTGTGCTGAGTTGCTGTTTCCATATTTTAAAAATAGAACATTGTTAAACGGCATCTGTAATAGTTAAGGAAAATGTGTTATAAGTATAAAGTGTTACAGTAAGTGTTTTGGCCCCTGACTGCCATTAGGACAAGACAAGACAACTGCACACTACGTTATCTTATCTACTTGTTAAATCAGCCTGAAATTAAGATACAGATAAAAGTGTTGATTTTTATACTAACATTATAACAACTTCAGCCAAAGTATTCAGAATGTAAATGTTTGGTCTAGCAGATATGGCCCACAACTGATGCAGAGAGTGCATGACATGGCAGAGGGGATTCATGTTGGCAAAATGCCCTCCTACGAATTAGTCCCAAATACTGAAGCAAAAAAGAGGCCGAATTCATCTGATGGAAGTAAGTCTAAAAGGGCTTCTTGATGATGTTACCCTGGTGACTTGCATTCTTTCCAGATGCTCAACAACCATTAAAAGTAGTGCATTGCTAAAAACTACTACTTGTTGTGCTGGAGGTGTTGAAAATATGGTTTCCTTGTCATTGTCAGTTTGATTTTATAAGGTTCTACGTGGGTATCGATAGGAGCTGAAACTGTGCATGTGTTGCCCCTCTGAGGAGATGAGCCAATGAGGAAGATGCCCGTGTTCAAATTTGACTCTAGACCACGCTTTGAGCCGGTGCACTTTATCAGCGGTTGAAGTTGCAGCAGCATTGGCGGAGTGGGACGCAATGGTGAGAAGGAGAACGAGAAGGATCTCAGGAGTGAGAAGCTGAACAGCGGCAAGCAGCGGGAGGCTGGAGACAAAGCCTCTCCTCTCCCTTCTCTGACACAAACACAGTCACGTGTTATATACTCACATAATCCAAAATCTAGCATCTTTTATTTGCTGTTAGCTGGCGAAGAGTAATCAGTATAGTCAGATTCCTTTAATGTAAACACTTGGGGAAATTCCTGCCATGAGATCACTTTGGACACAGGGAAGATCTGATAGTAAATATTATGACAGGGTGAGGTCATGACTGCTTAGAAAAGTTTATAATGAAGGTCATGAAAGGTCAGTTTTGACTAATTGCAAAAAACGCCATGTAAACATTAGAATGGGAAAGTCAAGCGGTCTGAGCGAAGCGAACTGCGAACGAGACATGGAACAGACTAGCCAGGACCAATATTTTGAAAGGGATCAGAAGAGGATGACATCAAGAATCATTCTGATGATCATGTGGCGCACAGTCAAGCAAATTGCAGCCAGATACAATGCTGCTGCTCCAACTAACATGTCTGAAGGCACACCATGGGTCCTCTGAAATCAGTAGATGTTTGAACAGAAGGGCTTACCTATGTATTGTGACCAAGTGCATCCCTTCATGCAGCTGCTTAAACTATGGCAGAAGGACACTTTCAACAAGACAAGAAACCCTGCCGCAAGGGTTGTATAATCACGGATTTGTTCCAGTATCAAGACAGCAAATTTTCAATGTTTCCCTGGCCTTCACAGTCCCCAGATCTTAATCCTATAGAACATCCCTGGGTAAAGGTATAACAGGCAGTTTAGAACATGTCAGTCCCTCCAAGTAATTTAAGAGAAAATATCCTATGAAGATTGGACCAAGATTCCTGCAGAGTATTTTCAGCATATAGTGGAAACTATGCCAGAAAGAATTGCTGCAGTTCTGGAGGCCAAAGAAGGTCCAACATGCAATTAAATGGGTGTACTTAAGCCAGATACACTGTGTCCTATAATAGGATGTTGCTGGAATGTATGTGGATGTTGTTGGAATGGCCGCAGAGTTGCGGCAGCAGTACAGGTAGTCTGTGATCCTTTCCCCCATCCGAGTGAGTTTGCCCTTTTACACGGGGTCGAGTTATGATGTGAATGTTTAATTACACAGGATGGATTGTGGGTGACAGAACCGAACAGCCTTCAGGATTCAAATAGAGAAAGGTGAAACTTCTCCAGCCTTTGAGTTAATCACAGGACTATTGCATAGCAATTAGAGATAACAGAACAGCTTTCGGGGAGGTTTGGGTGGGTTGCCTTATCCGTCCCTTTAACAGAGTAGTCACAATTCAAATTTCCCTTGTTCCATTGTTTACAAGGCATTATACATGTGGTTTGTTTATAGTGCACGGAGTAATATGCAGCGAGTCTGGTCTGTCTGCTTTGGAAGAGAAACATTTGGCCAAAAGAGCAAGACACAGCCAGGAGGATGATTGGTAAGAGCACATCATAATATGCACCTTAAAGCTGTGCTCTACAGCTAGGTCCTGTTCCATGACTGCATATATAAATTTACTACTGACATTGCCATTTATATCTGGCCATTTACAGTGCACTCTTGCTCAATGCAGCACTTGAAGCTGATTTTCCATTGTGTAGTTATTATGTTCAAGAGATGTTTGACCCGGTCAGGGTGACACACTTTAGTGAGGGCAGCAGTATCCTAGAGGACACTACAGACAGTGACGGAGACATCTCAGAGCGCGAGGTGAGAGGTTGAGTTTTTTGTTACTCTCTCTACGACATACTTTTTATGCCAGGGACTATTGTCCAGTTCAGCCCAATTTAATTTACTGCCTTGTATTATCATATATAAATTGCTGAACATCTTATCACTCAGTTTCAAACATCCCCTCAGCTGTTTTAAGCCATTTCGGTTATTCAGAAGTACTGCTAAATGGATGTGGTGGGAAAATGAGAGCACATCAAACACAGACAGCTTTATGCATTGAGTAGTAAAGAGTAAAAGTTTATTGAGTTTGTAAAGGGAAAGAAATGTGAGTTCCACCTTCCAACTATAACTTTTCTAGGATACGTGATCAGCCATGGTGAAATCACTACGGATGATAAGAAGATCAAAGCCATCTTCCAGTGGCCCATTACTATTATAGTTAAAAAACTCCAGAGATTCTTGGGATTTGCAAACTTTTACCGATGCTTCATATGGAATTTTAGCAGCATTGCAGCTCCTCTCACAGCCCTCCTGAAAGGAGCAATGACCAAGCTACTTTGGAATCAGGAGGCTGATCAAGCTTTCAGGAAACTGAAAGAAGCTTTTACCACGGCTAGCATACGTCGACATCCTGATCCTTCCATTCCATTTGTCGTGGAAGCTGATGCTGCTAACATCGTGGTAGGAGCTGTACTTTCACAACGATACGACAAGTCCAAGTTACAATAGATGATTAAATAGACAAGTGTATATAAAATAGATGATGGAATAAACAAGCCATACAAGACACAGTCATCCCAATGGAATGTCTGTCGGGAAAACATTACCTACCTTGTGCTGTGACCATCTGTTGAAGTGGGCTCATTCTTCGCTGGTTCAGGGCTATGACAAGCGATATTTATAAGTATGTTTCTTCATGTTCAATTTGCAGTCAAAGCAAGATGTCTAAGACCCTACCCACAGGAAAGCTCATGCTTCTTCCCGTACCAGAAAGTCCTTGGTCTCACATCACCTTAGATTGCGTTACTGACCTCTCTGTCCTCACTGTAGTTGATGGATTCTCCAGGGGTGTGTGGTTCATTGTGTTTCCGAGTATGCCTACAGCCTGCCAAACTGTGGAAGCCTTGTTTAACCAGGTGTTCCGTATATTTGGCATCCCAGAGGACATAATATCATATTGGGGACGTCAATTCACATCTCGAGTTTGGGCTTCCTATATTGAACACATCGGGGTAGCTATTAGTTTTACATCCACAGTCAAATGGCCAATTCCTACATTGTTTTTATATGAACAATCCATCAGACCGGTCCAAGTTCCTCTTATTGGCAGAAATGGCCCAAAATTCACTTACTAGTTCATCCACTGGCTTGACTCCTTTTTATTGTATTTTAGGTTATCAACCTCAAATGTCCCATGGACTTCCATATCAGCTGGTTTCCCCGCTGTGGATGAGTGGATGCAGCGGAGCGAAAGGGTATGGGAGGAAACAGATCAGTGTATTGTATGAGCTCTCTGAATGTATAAGGAAATTGCGGACAGGCACAGAGGGGAGAACCCGATATACCAACCTGGTGACAGAGTGTGGCTCTCTACACAGGACTTCCGCAAGCCGGGGTCATGTCGCAGGTTAGGTCCCAAGTATATCGGTCCATATGAAATTACCAAGCACATTAATGAAGTCACATATCAACTCATCTTACCTGCTCACTTTTGTGTTTTGAGGTCATTTCATGTGTCCCTTCTTAAGCCTGTTGTTCCTGTTGTGGCCTTTGGATGAGGTCACCCCTGAGGTCACTCCTGTATTAGGTATGTTGGTTGCTGTCATTAGAGTGTATTGTTTCTGAAGGTTTTTTTGCATTATGCAATGCCTCTTCGCAGAGTGTGATTTTCAAGAACTTTAGTAAGCAGATGACTTATTTGCATCACCTTTTTTGGTAGGACAAAGCCCATCCATGAGCCAAAGGAAGCTGAGGTAGGCCCCATTCCATGAAAACACAGGGAGTGTGTGAACCAGGATACCAACACAAGCATACATGCAAGCTGACGCCTACCCTTCCTTTGTCCAGTTGTTTGGCCAGTAGACAACTAATGAAAAACATTTCAAAAGGGTTTATACAGAAGCCAATGTTCAAATGGCTCTCTGTGCAGTGAGGAAACATATCATAAGGAAGTGCAAATTCCACTAAAGTTTAAGTAGGATCACTGAATTCAAAGTCTAGAGCACTATTACACTATGACTTCTAACAATAGCGTAAAAACAATAATGTCTTATTCGTTTTTAGAAAGGAATGTAAAAGTTTATGAAATATTCTTAAAAAGAGGACAATTTGATAAGGAGCTTGGTCTTGCACAGCTACCAAAACCCAGGACTGAACTAGGAGTCTTTTGATATTCAATCTAACACTCACCCAGCTGAGCTATTTCAGCTAGTGACTAAATACTTTTGCCTGGTTTCGTTCAAAATGTTACCAATGAATGTAGGTCATGTTCATGTCAGAGGAAACTGTCACCTTTATCCCTGGTGAGCTAGTGGCTAGGATTCTCTTTCAAACTTAATTTTTATGTGGATTAAAAAGAAATATGAATACCTCTCTTTATGACCTCCTAATGCTCATGCATACCAAGTCTAGTATGCATACAAACATCGTCAGTATACTAGGAATACAGAATTTGAAAAATGTTTGTCAAGCATCTGAGCTTTATTGCTGGTGGGTGAGTGGCTAGGATTCAACACTTTCACCACTGCGACTTGGGCTTGATTCCTGGTCAGGGCACGCTCTTTTTGCTCAATTAAAAAAGAAGCTTGTATGTGAAAAAACAAACTTCCTTTGAGTCAGATTTTAACTGACAGACTAAGGATAACAGTTTTAAATTCTACAGTCCTCCACTCTACCAACTAAGCTATTGAAGGCAACAGACATGTAATCCCATAGGTCCAAACACCAGTATGTTGGCAAGAAACACGGCCAGTTATGAATGTTTGAATTGTTAAGTTCATTTGACACGAAGAAACATTGCATTGTACGAGTTGGAGATGTTCAGCTACCAACAGATATCTCTTGATTACATTTGGATGCATACTGGACTTTGTGTACAATCAATAACTACTGGTACTAACTCAAAGTATGTTTCCCCCTTCAGTTTTATTTTATGCCAGAATAAAGACTTTCTGTCTTTAGAATTCTACATGACTCAAACTGAGATGCAGCAGATCACTTAGCTAGAACAAAGGGTCTTGTACTACAATAATGACTTTTGCATTATTGCCCATAAGGTCCACCTCTTTTTTCTTTAACCCTCAGATCATCCCGTAGATGTTAGAATTATTCTAATGAAATTATAATTAACATTTTAAAAAATTCATTAACATCACTCTTAAAATAACTTTTACCTTACAAATTATTTCTTTACCAGCAAATTTGAGTTGGTATGAATTAATCTATTAATTTTTCGTTATTATTTCATTAAATACATGCCCCCCCGCCCCCTACAAAAAGAATAACAGTCCAAATGAAAGGTCTAAATGAATCTTTGCAGTAACAACAGTCTTTTATGCTCTTCCAACCACCCCACCTCCCCCCAGTGGACACACCATGCTCCAGTACATGATTCTGGAGTGCTGCGCTATCTGTGCTCCCCACTAACTCTTCCTACCTGCTGGGGTTTCTCCTTCCTGGACCTGCCTTAAAATGCTTAAAATGACAGCACCTTGCCCTCCATTTACCTGCAACATTCTGCACTGTCACAAACAATATTTATGTGCAGATTAGCAGATGAACCTCACCTGGATGATCCACATTTCATTTCTTTGTACTGTTATAATAATGAGTTACTGTATTTCTACCCAGGTGTTCTATTCAGGTGAACTGTGCTCTGTTTCTATCTCCTATGATGTCTTTGTGTAGGAATGCTGTAGTGTATCTTTCATGCTTACAATTTGTCAGCCATCCTCTACCCAACTCATCTCTGGCCAGGTTTATCCAGGGTTAACCGAAGGAGGATGAGTTCCCTTTTGAGTCTGACACCTTCCAAGTCCCTTCCACCATTCCAGTGAGTTTTTCCTACTGTCACCCTTGCCAATGTCATTTGGCTTATTTATCAGTTGTCACAAGGTGTTAACGTTATTATGCACATGTATATAAAATGTGTATATACTCTATATACATAAATATATATATATATATATATATATATATATATATATATATATATATATATATATATATATATATATATTGCAGTTTGGATTGGATTATAAAGTGAATTTCATTGGTGAGTACTATATTTTTTGGTGACAAAGTATAATCTAATCTTTACAAAGCAGTGACCAGAAAGGAAGAGCTGGATGAGGCTTTGGTCCCCATGATAGTTAGAGACACACAGCCATTTAGCTTAGTTGAGGATAAAAGCTTCAGGGACTTGGTAGCAAAATTGGATTCAACTTATATTCTCCTAACTAGGAAGGTATGTGTGGTGACATGGATACATTATGAGAGTAGTATTAAAAATATATATAATTATTTTCTTCCTTCCCTTTAGACTGTAAAGGCCATGGTTGAGGCCAAATGTCAATAAGAGAAAGAGAAGGCCAAAGCTGAGGTCCAGAAAATTCCTGCAATGAGTTTGTCAGCAGATATGTGGACATCTCTTAATGTAGATGCCTTCTTGGCTGTGACCTGCCATTTTATAGATGACAACACATTTCTGAAGTCTACACTACTTGGTGTTGTGAAATTCCTGCAGGCGCATACGGCTGAAAATTTGGCCTGTGTGAAATCCTCTCTTATGGAAGAATGGGGAATAAAATAAAGTCACATGTCTGGTTACTGATGGCACATCTAATATGATTGCCTGTGGAAATAGCTGAAGCTGCCTCATGTGCTTCAAAAAAAAAGAAACTGAGGTTGAAACAATGTGTTGGAGCGATTAGTAGAACTCAGGGAGCCTGTGGGGGCAGATTTGGCGGGTTTACAAACTGATATTCCTGCGCTGATCTCTGATGTGTACAGTAATGTATGTGGGTGCCGGTCTATACTGTATTCTTTTCACAAGGCAACTGTGGAGCTGTCAGACCTCAGTGGCAGGCATAATCATATCCCAACACATTTCAGACTAAAGGATTTGAACTCCCTGGCACTGCCAGACACCTAACTGGCTATAATTTGATGGGGAGGATGCAGGTTGTCTGCATGCCTCTGGAATGACTTCTTTGACCTATTCACACAGCGATCGAGAGCCTTACACTAATGCCAGAGTCCCTCTGATTTCATACTTTTCTCTGCATTGTCCAAGAACAATGCAGAGAAACAAGCACAAAACCATGGGTAAAGTTTTGTAATCAAGAACACACTCTCATGTACTTGGAACATGTCTTAGCAGATTGTGAATTACAAGCAATGTTATAAGCAACACAAGTTCAAAGAGGTGCCCTGTTTGCAACAGGTGGTTTGTTGACAAGGGGTCATTCATCAGACAAAACCCACATGGCCCATATGGGGATTGAACCCATGACCTTGGCGTTATTAGCACCACGCTCTGACCAGCTGAGCTAATTGGCCTTTCTCTGTTCATTTTGCACTTTTTGGTGCAGCACTGAAGGGAACCTTTACATGAAATTGTAGACTTGGTGTCAACGAGATTACGGCCACTTTTTCGACCGAGCATAGGTGAAAGTTGACACTTATTGTTCCCTCTGACAAATGGTTATTCTGCAGCCAACTTTTGAATTAAACTTCAAAAGCAAATGTGGAGAAGCTTTTGTTAAAGAGCAATTCAGTGCAGTTGTACACAGTGACGAAATCATCAATTGCAAAGTCCACTGAGCTTTATTGCTGCGAGTTACATAGTGCTGTCTATTACACCATGAAATCTGCCATAACAACAAAAATGTAATGTCTGATTCTGTGAGCCAAGGAATATAAACCTTTTAGGGACATATTTAAAATATCAGATTTTCTGCCTGAGCACAGAGTAGGCATTTTTTTCTAGCTTTAACCATACGTCCTCTTTCTTTGGAAATCTGTGTCATTGCTGCATGAATAAGCAGAAAGATTTTGAGCAATTTTTTGTCTGGGTCTAAGGGGCAATTTATTCAAACCAAAAGATGCTATTTTAGCTAGTTTGTCAAATGAACATGTCAAACCTACAGAGACAATGTGTCTAGCTACAGAGCTCTGCAAGGTTTAATTCTTGGAAGTATTTGAAGCCATAGAAAGTTATTCTGTAAGCATTGCTTAACTCAATAATAAGAGACAGTTAGAGCCAATGGCTGCCAGATCTAACATAGCTCACATTTTATAGTGTTTGCATAGCATATCAGAATCTGCAAGAACTATTCCTGTCATTTCAGGAATAAGCTTTTTTGACTTCACAGCTAGATGAAATATTTAGGGTGGATGCAGGATTTGGTATGATCTCCTAGAGAATTGCCATTCCACTGTGTCTTCAGCTTTTGTCCGATCTGCAAACAAGTCCCACTCTAGGAGAACTAGGTCAAGTGGTAGAGTGCTCTTTTAGTATGTGAGTGTTAGTGGGATTGATGCTCACATTCTCAAGTCTAGAATTTGTAGTTTTTTTCTATGATGAAATCCTTTCTGATAGCAAATGTTTTCGGGGCCTGCTAATACGCTTATGCCATGCACACATTACGTGACTTTGGAAGTTTTCAAATTGATGTATGGCTCACACTGCACAACTGTATGTCTTGGAATCTGGAAAGCTTAATTTGTGGTATCTCAGTGGCAGACATAATCAGTGATAAACCACTGATATGTCAACTGGTCTTAACACAGACAGATTTAACTTACTCTGTTGAGACTGTGTCTAACTTAAACCTTTCCTTCAAATAGAAGAGATCCTTGTTGCAGATGTAATGTTTTTACCTTTATATGGTTTTCCCACTCATAGTCATGCAACACACAAATGCAAACCTCTCACAGACTGTCTCACACACATCCAGTTATTCATCTGAACACATGATGTTTCTGTCTCTGTACCGCTATTAGTTATGCAATGGTTCCTCAATACTAGCACTAACTGAACAGGGTTCTGTATAAATATGATCTTTATAACAGCTGCCATAACAGCAAAAATGTAATGTCTGATTCTGTGAGCCAAGGAATTATTATTGATATTGTGAATATTTAATAACCTCCAATGCCAGCAAATTAAATTTCACAATATTGTGAAAATTGTAAAGGATACTTTATTCATGTCCTCATTGCTAAAGATTGTATCGCTTTATCACAGCGATACGCTAGTTAGCTAGCTAACAGTTGAGGTCAGCAAGTGTCAAACTCGGGGCTATAAACCATTCCTTGTGGAACCATTTCATTGTTCAGCTTTCAACTTTGATCGTTTAGGTGCTGGTAGTTTGTTAGCTAGCTAACTGTTCAGCAATAGAAAACCTACTTTTGTATGATTTAGAGACCCAAATTCACAAACCTGTGGGTTTTCAAATGTATCGTTCTCTCTAAATAAGCAAAATGAATTAAGCCATTACTACAGCTATTGGACTGTTTGAACTACAATATTCGACTGTTCATTTATTGTTAGATTAAATTAACTTTCATAAACATTCTGTATTAATAGAATGTAGTTTTTAATGAGTGATTAACTGTGTATATTCAACATGAAGCTATTCATATAACGTTTCAAGTTTGGTTTATTTGTAACATACATTTATTTGCCACTTTCATTTTTAGGCTGTAGAATGAAAGCTCCTTGCTCACAATCATTGCTACAGTTTGATCAAATTCAGTTATATATATAAACTCCCTATTCAATGGGAAGAAACCAGTTCATGTCATTGTGAATTGCTGGTTCTGTAATCAAAACACTGAGGTTCCATATGGGAACAGAAACTGCTGGGACTGTCCATTCTGTGTGCAGTACAATGGCTTCTAAGAGGTATTGCTGTATTTGAGACATGGTGAGGACATATTTTAGTGAAAGCCTTCCAATGATGCACCCTTAACTGAACCATTTTATGCTGTTGCTGCTGTTAAAAAATGCAGAATGGTGATTATAACGAACCGATCCTTGCACAATATATGGAGCACCTCAACCATGGGGTATCAGCTGGTGTCCCTGTGCTTGATGCATCCAAGACTCAACCAGACACTGAAGATCAAGCAGCTGGCTTCCTTCACTCCCAGAGAGGAAGTAGGTTTTCCATTTGAACTGTTGCCTTCTTAGTTAAGACGTATGCAGGGTTTATTGCAGTGCCAGAGCTGTGAAACTGCAAGGTAATGCATGTCCAGTGCTGGACTTGGGCAAAGATTGTGAGTGGGTCTTCACGGGCAAACAGGATCTGATGGCCCACATGTAGTTTGATATTATTCCTAAATAACTAAGTTTACATGGCTATTTGAAAGAAGCTGATCATGTAAGCAGCAAAGACAGAATATAATTCTCTGACTAAGGATTTAGTTGACTCATGTTTAACCCAACTAAACTGTGGTCCTGGCTGATTTTAGTTGGACTATTGAGCCACTGACTCATGCACAGAGTTTTCTGAGTATTTTGCAGTTTCTTACTGTACTGAGTTCTTACTGAGTATAACGTCAACTTTGATGCATTTGTTTTCTTTTCACCGAACAAAGCCTTCAACTTTGACTGTGGTGACATGAAATCCAGATGTGCAGAGTGTTTTTTCAGTAATGCATCTTTTGCCCGTGCATTTTGATTGCAGTGTTAGGAGGTCATAACTGCTGATCAGAACTTTGGACAAGAGGGCTTATCCTCATGGCTCTCTGACTTTCATGTACATCAACAAACAATATTTTCTTATTTATTTTTTTCCAGTTGTAACAAACCGTTCTGCTGTTTTTTAACTTCTGTCAAATTTTTAATGGTTGTACAGGACAATTACGATGGAAATTGAGGTGTACAAGTGCTACCTTGAACAGACCTACGAGTTGTGCGTGCCTGTCAGACAGCTAAGCAGTATGACATCCAGCACCAGAACCGACAGCTGCGGGCCCTGCTTTTCAACCACCAGCTCAGATGCAGCCAAGATGCAGACAAAGCATTCATTAAGGTGAGGTCTTCTATAGCCAAGGCGATTCTATAGCCAAGAATTCTCAAGATCACATCTAGCTGCATTCCTGTTGGGTGTGAATGACAGTTGCTCCTTCCCAGTTGATACAAAGTGACGATAGAAAAAAAGGCGTACACGGAACTGGTAGTGAACACTGTCCTTAAAGTGCATATAAGTGCATACAGTGTTTGAGCCTGCAATCCAGTTCATTACCCTGTCCAACAGCCTCCCAGGTTCCCCTCCACATCTTCCTTGTCAGAGATGAAAATTTATATAAAAAAATGGATACTTGAATACTTTTGGTTACTTTTTTGTTCCTGGCTACCATGCTTTTTAAAGCATTAATTATTTCAAACATTGATTTATCTAAGATAAGCAAAGACCTGTTCTCTCTTGCTGCATTTTGTGGGGTTTTTTTGGGTTTTTTTGTTTTGTTTTCTTTCCAAATGAAGCTGTTGTTTTCATTTTTGGTGGGTTTCATACTATCCACACCAGCTTCCAGGTTTCTCTCCTTTTACATACCAAGCAATCAGTTTCCTTTCTCTTTGCTACAGAGCACCTCTTTTCTGTCCACACCTGCTTGGCTGGTAGCTCTCAGAAGCCTTACCTTCCTCACCTGTGCTTTTCTAGTTGCGGTGGCCATATGTGGGTCTGGATGTGACTCTGGAGACACATCCTCTCTCCACAACAGCCCGCACACTCTCAGCAGGGGAATCATCCCACCCAAAGAAGCCCACCAAAGTGACACTGAAGCCAAAGCAAAGAGCATCACCAACACTATGCAAATGTGGAATGACCTGGTGGGTATTCTGCCAGAGAGAGGCAATAGAGAATATCAAGCTGATCTGGTAGTCTGGAAGCAACCACCAGATGGCTGTTGCTTCTGTTGGCCTTTTGACTTCCATCAACATCTACTCAGGCAGTAAAAAGAAATGGTGTACTGGGAGGTAGTAAATCTTGCTAATCAGTACTTGTTTTTGGCCTGTGAAAATACAAACAAACAATACACATATTCAAACACTTCTGAACTACAATTGCTTATCAGGATTTACACAGGCTTATGTTCTTAATAGCTCTTTGCTTACAACTTCATCAAAGCGGTTTTGTTCTACAGTATGTGCAAAGTCTACTTTCCCACACAGTTCACATGAGTCTTGATTCGTCCTGCTGGTTCTTCATGTCTGTGAATGTGAAAAATCAAACTTTTTTGCTTGGCTTCAAGCAGTGATCCTTTGATTGTATCATTCATGATTCATTTAGGATTACAACCAAATGGTTCAATATCCAGCTAGAGGTGTACTCAAGTGAGGTAATAAAATGAAATTATTAATGTAATAATATGATGGCAGGAATTGTAAAAGACCAAATTAGGCTTTGGAAGTAAGCAGGATGTGAGAATGACCAAATATGGCCTCTGTGGCAAGTCTGGGATTGAGGCCAGGATACCACCTAAAGATACAATTTTAATAAAAAATGGTTTTGTAACTTGATGAAAATATATAAAGATCGAACCCACCTGAGACTGTTAGACATTCTGTGGACAATGCCTCGTCTGTATGCAACATTGAGCTCAGAATAAAGATGGCACCGGCTATTCTCTTCAATGAATTACTGCATCTATATCTTTATTTTCTATTTAAAGTGTACTTGAGAAAATGAATGGAATGTGGGAAAAATCTAGGAACCACACAAGAATGTCTGGAGGTAAAAAGTCAAGCCTTAATGTGAGAGAGCCTCCATTTCAGAGTCTGCTGTGTGAGAGTCCTGTGCCTTTCTTCTCTAGCTTGGAATAGGACTGTTGCTTCTGCTTCTTAAGGTTTTCAATCAACAAGGACGGTGGCTCCACCTGCAATGAACCATGAACTTGTTATATTAAACTGCACAAGACAGTAAATTTACACTTGTATTCATTCAGTATGAAGTGCGCCTCACAAACACAGTGCTTGTCTGTGTTTATGTTTTCAGTGTTACAGTGTGATTTTATTTAGGTGAAATTTGTTTTCAGTCTATCTGCAGTAGTGCACTTAAAGGGCCAGGAAGGTTAGTGGAACACATTTGCTCTGCCTCTGACCTCACAATTCCACTGTAACAACAGTGTTCAATTCCGTCATTTAAAAAAAAACAAAACTTGGTTTGGTTTAAATTTGTTTAAAGATTTGTTTAAATTGTGTGTGCCAGTGTATCTGAGCGTGTTACAGTCTCTCTGACCCTCTACACCCATTAGTGCGTTCTTCCACTAGCTTCTCTCTCGTTCCTGCTTCAATATTCAAGGGAGGATTGAGATCCATTCAGGTAATTTTGCAGTCTTCAAAAAATGCATTGAAAGACATTCCAGTAGCTCAGTGGTGCACCTGCGCTCCACTCTGCTCCCCAGTTCGGAGGATGCCAGCACCTATGTTTAGTCTTTTATGTTTAGTCTTTTTTAGTCTGTTTCTTTTTATTTCCTTTGGACTCCAGTGCTTTTTAATAATCTGTTTTGGACATGGTATGGCTGCTCCATTACCCAGGAGCCCATACAAAGGTTCATTTCTGCCTGCCTGCATAACTGCTGGAGGGAGGATTTTATGTCCAGAAAATGTTAAGATGGCAACAGCTCGGTGGGAGACAGTATGTGAGAATCACCTCTTAGGCTCATTTTACTGTTTCTCATGTAGAAGGAATTCCCTCACTATGTTCCCATTCTGAGCATCAAAGCCAACTGGGATGGGGGTTTGTCACATTCTGAATTCTAGCTCATGTCATATTTTGTCAGCATTGGCTTTGATAGACTCAGGTTATCGGTACAAATTTACATTCAAGATTAGTTGTCTTTTACATATATATCCCCTCTCCTGCAATCATGGCTAATTAGCTGCATCCATCATTGTAATTGTTTAATTTTTCATGCTAGTTCATTCACCCTTGTATTAGTGCCATGCATGTGAAACAGACTCTTGAAAGATTTTTCTTTTTGTATCTTGCATGCCTAGCATAACAGGACATTCAAAATCCCTTGAAAATGTTAAACTTTTTTTTTTATGTATATATCTCCTCAAAATTCCCAGTACAACTGCTGTAGAGTCCACGACTCAGCTCTTGACTAAAGTCTTCACTCCGAGCGTCTGAGTCGGCTGCTGCGGCATACGCCACGCTGCTCTGTGACCCTCACTCTCCACTCCTCTCCTCTCCCAGCTTTTCCAGATCCCTCAGATGCAGACAGCCCAGCCTGCCGTTCCAAGTAACAGCGCTTCCTTTCGACCCGTGTCCAGCCAGCCCATCATGATGTTCCTGACACCCATGCCCTTCACCTCATCCCAGACCGGCCAGTACTACGTACTCCAGTACTACGTGCCTCAGGTACCCAGAGCAGAGAAAAGCGCCTGTGCAAATATGTACACAGTGTAGCAAATGGGTTGAAAATCTGTCTATAAACAGGTTGGCCAGCAATAAATAAACCGCTCCTAAAATGTGTAGATAGAAATATGTTTTATCTTGGAAGCAGAAATGAGAAATTCTAGTTTAGTTTTTTTCAGTGTAAAAACTAAATGTTTTTGTATTTTTTGTTTGTTTACTGCTTCGAATATCTCTTTTAGGAGTGTCCTATATGAATGGCCATGTCTGGTGCTAGGCCCTTTACTTCTGCTGTTCTGTTTCATTCTCAGTATCACCACAGTGGCCTTCCCTACGTGGGACATCCCCAGCAGTACTCCGTCCAGCCCACAGGACCCAGTACATTCTACCCTGGGCTCTTTCCTGCAGACTGCCCACTAGCATATGGTGAGTTTGGACTTCCCTTTCTCTACCCCCACCTGGGAAACCCACACGCGTGCTCTCACCGATAAAGAGACCTTTCTTCTGGGTATTCCCGCTGGCTGAAACTGCTTTTTCGTTTGCTCTCTAACTGAAACCAGTGCTTTTTTTTGGTCACCACTAATGGCAGGGCCTTCATACTATCCTGGCCAGACCATATACACCAAATCTCCATCCATAATATTGCATACAGCTCAGCAGCCTCCACCCACTAAGAGGGTAAAGAAAACAGTGAGTATTCCCCCTGCCTCAGAGGTGAAATTAATTTAATTGTGGATTGACTTAATAGATGCAAATAACTTGCTGTTCGCTAAGATCCGTATCCGAGACCCTAACCAGGATGGCAAGGATATCACAGAGGAGATCATGTCAGGAGTAGGCATTAGCCAGAACACAAGCCCACCAGTGGGACGTCCCTGCACTACCCCTACTGCTCCACAGGTAAGCCATTCAGTCCCGCAGCCCGAGCCCCTGATCGGCTGCAGGCCGCTGCTTCGCGTGATCCACTCCACAGGTTAAAGTACTCTCTCATCTAGTCCTCCCTCATAATAAGCTCTGAGCTGATTGTTTGGTTGTTTGGCTGGCTTTCATTCTCTTGTCCTATTAAAAGCATCATACAATCAGCAACAAAATCTGATGGTGTAGTTTGATTTCCGGCCATTCTCTCTTCCTTCTTCAGTGATTCGGTCACACCGTTGACCCTCCTCCGTCATATTTGACTGGTTCCAGTAGCTTGTGTGATTGTGGCTGTTCTGATTTAAGAAGGCTTCTCAGATGTGTTTTGATGTTCCGACTTGCCGTGCCTATTCTTTCGTCTGCCTCCATCTTAGTTCTCCCTCACAGCCACTCGAATCCTCCTGATCTTCCCTCGTGTTCCCTCAACACAGACAGCCCACGTAAAGGCCCTGTAAGAAGGATTCAGCCAAACCCTGAGCACCTCAGCTCCTCTGAGGAAAGGCTTCTCTGTAAAGGGAACACTCACTACTGCGCCGTTGCACTTACTTTGTGTCCTCTTTCCCTAAATGTTAACAGTGTTCCTCTTTCCTCTCTTTCTCTATTTCTCCTGCCCATTTATTTAAGCACCCCATGCTTGTCTGCTATCTCTTGCTGTCTTTGTGTCTTCACCCCCCCCCCCACCTCCACACACACACACATTTTGTGCCTTTGCGGCTGGATCTTTTGCCCTCTTGTGCTTTCTCATTTCATCTCTCTCTCTCTTTGCCTCTTTCTCTTCTCACTTCTCTAATTATGCTGTGCTGTGCTGTGCTGTGCTCACCCCCCCACCCTCATTGCCATTCCCCTTCTTCTGCATGTGTGTGCAGTATCTCTCTCTCTCTTTCTCTCTCCCTCTCTCTCTCCATCTTTTCCGTCTTTTGCTAGTTTTTATGTCCACACCCTCATTATCCTCGCATTTTCTACCTCAAATCCCAGCAGCTGAACAGCCAGGTAGCAGAGCAGGGGAATGTCAATGTCGGCCTGGCCCTGGAGGCCCACTGTCCGGCGAAGGCTGCAAGTCCAGCAGCCGGAGAGGCGGTTGCCTCAGGCACGCTGACGCCCTCGTTGCCTTCCAGCACTGCTGCTCCTTCAGGCCTCACTCTCCCAGGCCAGGCTGTTATAGAGGCAGTCCAGGCCTGTGGAGCCTCCACTGGGGCAGAGCTGAAAGAGACTGGGAAGGAGCCAGAGGTCTTGCTGGAGGATAAAGTGGAGCCCATTTTACAGTCCAATCTTAGGCAAAGCTTGAGTCAAGGTAAATAACCACATGCATGACATGCTATGTTAGGACACTAAAAAGACACCAGACTGATTTGTTATGATTTACAGCTATTAGTTTATCCAACACCTGGAAGAAGCCAAAAGAGGACACTCCTGTGGGGCAGGCCCAGTGTCCTGACAGAGAGGTGATTCCTCTCTCCAGGTGCTCACTGTACCCCTCTCTGCATGCAGAGCCAGAGCTGAAGGATGGGAAGAGGCAGTATGATAGAGACTTCCTGTTGGCCTTCCAGTTCATGCCTGCGTGCATGCAGAAGCCAGAGGGGCTTCCTCCCATCTCTGATGTGGTACTGGACAAGGTAAGCCTGCTAAAACATTGGCCTTAGGGGACCTTTAAAACCATTCCATGGAGAGGGGCTGATGGACTTCGACTTGACTCTGTTGTTTTCTAGATCAAACAAAACAAGCTGCCCCTGCAGCAGGTGGGCCCTCGCATTATCGCCAGAGACCCAGGCTTCAACCCAGCCTCTGCAGACTTCAGCAGGGCAATTCCTGGAGGCAGGGGTGCACCGGTGGGTCTCTCCGCTCATCCCTTCTCTTCTGTCACAAATGAATGAGCGCCTGGTCATCTTATGTGACCGAGGTCTTTGTGACATTGTTACCGCCCATAATAAAGAGCACCCATTCGTTGCTTCAGCTGCTCAGTGTAGGCCCGAGACGGCTGCCTCCCCGCAAGATCATTACCAACGTGTCCGTGAATGACGAGGTGCAGCTGAAGAAGGCTGAGAATGCCTGGAAACCTGGCAGGAAAAGGGAGAACACCCAGAACCCCGAGACCCAGAAAACTCAGGTCAGCACCTCACTCCGCTGTGCCCTGTTTTCAGATTTCAGAGTCACAGCCTGTTATGGTGGTCTTGAAAGCTACTTAATTTTTTTTGCGATATGCTCTTCAAGAATTGGATATTTAAATTATAGAGTCGTTGTTTAATTGGGTGGGTGTGCGGGGAGTGTGCACGAATGTAGCTATGCAGGGGGACATTGGTTTCTAGTGTAAACAGGGGGTGTGATGATACTGAGGACCAGATCTTGTGTGCTTGTTGTTCCTTGTGTTGATTGTGGTGTTGATTTTGGTGAGAGAGTATTGTAGATATTGTAGTGTATTCTGTGGATGATCTTGTATATATTATAGGTTAACACCCAGTGGTTGTGTTAAAAATATTCTTGCAAATTTGTGTGCAATTCAGCATTTGGAGAGATTGACAGATCTTCATTGCATTGTCTGGTCGGTAGGGTTATTATTGGATCAGATTTGGTTATTATGTATATATTTTTTTTGTTTGTAGGAGTTATATATTGATTAAATCTAAAATTCTTGTAGCTGGTTCTAATGGGTTTTCTTTTAATTTGAATTTGGAGCACATGAGGGGTTTTAGTTGATAAGATTTGATAAACTGTTTGCTGCCAGTGCTACACTTCTCGGAAAGTGTGATTGATGTATGATGCCTTTATCGGTCTATATAGCAAAGTTGAGTGATTTTTGTTCATGAGGAAGTTCCAAATGGCAGAGTAAATATTTGGTGAAAGTGAGGAGTTAGTCATTATGTGGAAGAACTGCTGAATTTAACAAAAGATTGGGATCTTTGTAATGGAAAGCTTAGTCGGTAGTCTGTTTTCCTCTCCAGGAGCTTTTCCAGAAGGTGCGCAGTATCCTGAACAAACTGACACCGCAGATGTTTAACCAGCTGATGAAGCAGGTGATGGACCTCACCATCGACACAGAGGAGCGCCTCAAAGGCGTGGTTGATCTGGTTTTTGAAAAAGCCATCGATGAGCCCAGCTTCTCTATGGTCTATGGCAATATGTGCAGCTGCCTGGCTATGGTGAGTAACATGTTCCCATACATTGCTGCTGAAGTTCCATACAAAGGCAAATGCCACACAGAAGTGAACTCTGTTTGAACCACTCTAAACTGACATGGAGCTTTAATCAGCTTCTATTTAGTAACAGAACTCTCAACACTGTCTTATACCCAAGTGTTTCTCCTACATGTCTTTCCTGTGTAGTTAAAAGTGCCCATGGCAGACAAGCCCACCAGCACTGTGGGTTTCCAAAAGCTGCTGCTGAACCGCTGTCAGAAGGAGTTTGAGAAGGACAAGGTCAACGATGATGTTTTGGAGAAGCTGCGGCACCAGCTGGAAGCGGCCACTTCAGTAAGCAGCACTCCTGTCTAGTTTACCCGACTCACCAACCCACAGATCAGGAGAAAGGGGACTGAAATCGGCAGCAGTGCTGGGAGGCGGCCTGGTCGTTATCGGGTCCAAACGCGCTGTTTCTTGCTTTTGTCTTTGTTCTGGTTACTCCTCGCAAGGCCAGCGAGCGGGAGAGGCTGGAGGAGGATCTGGAGGAGGCGAAGGACAAGGCCCACAGGAGGTCCATCGGTAACATCAAGTTCATCGGGGAGCTGTTCAAGCTGCACATGCTGTCAGAGGCCATCATGCACGACTGTGTGGTCAAGCTGTTCATGAACCACAGCGAGGAGAGCCTGGAGCGTCTGTGCCACCTCCTCACAGCCATCGGCAAAGACCTGGACTTGGAGAAGGCCAGGGTAAGCAGGCCGCGGGCCTGGTCTGGGTTGATTTAATATTCTCAGCAGATGCTCAGCACTTGCATCGGTTTATCTTTAATATGTCATGTAAAGGTTTACGGCGCATGTGTAGATGAGTGCTAGTGTGCAGTGCAGCGGCTGTGCGGATTTTGTCCAGATTTGGTCTGTGTTGCGTTTTTCACAACAAGTACTTTACACATCGAAACTGGATGAAGAAGTTTTGGATATTGTATATTGACTGTCAATTTTGTCTCTAGTAGGAATGGCAGTTGTGATGTTGACAGTTCAGTCACCAACTAGTGTGACAGTTATTTGTGTTCAAGTTTCTTGTTCTTTTTTATTTTGTTTTTTTTTCCATGCACGCTTTTAACCAAAAAACAAGCATGTTGAAATGTTGTTTATAAAAGTTTTGCCGTCAGTGTTTTCTGTTGCTTGCCTGTTGCCTGCACTCTGACTACAGGGTAGCCAACTAATTAGGATCATCATCTATAGTGCGACTAGCATGCTGTGCTGATATCAGTGTATTATTAGGCCTTGGCAATGATTTTGAAAGTGTCCAAGTTCATGTTGTTTAGTGAAGTTGTTAGTGTGGTTGTTAGCTCTGCTCCTACTACAGCTGACAAAATGAAAGGCTTTTATTGAGGACTGGTCAGCTGTTAGAAGGTTTTGCTCTCACAGCCTCCTCCACGTTTGCCGCCTCCTGCTGCTGCACCCTGGATTCCCCAAAGCCAAGCGCAGCTGATGACAGCACAGCTACACCCACAGTGGCAGTGAACTGCTTTACAGCACTGACCAACGTGCAAGGCAGCAGGGTTTACATAAGAGTCATAAACGTCTTGCGACATGAGTTCAGCTGAGAGCACACCTGATCGAATCGAAAGGTGAAGAATATCTGAAATTTGTCGACGTTTCTCTTACACTCTCTCTCTCTCTCTCTCTCTCTCTCTCTCTCAGCCAAAAATGGATCATTACTTTAAATATATAGAAAAGACAGTGAAGGAGAGGAGGGGTTCTTCACGCATTCGGTTCCTGCTCCAGGACGTCATTGACCTGCGACTGGTTAGAGACTCTGCCTGTGTTTGTGTTTGCCATTCCAGCGCATGGTGATGCAAAAGTATGCATCTGCTGATTTTGCTTTTCTAGAATAACTGGGTGTCGCGGCGAGCTGACCACGGGCCCAAGACCATCGAGCAGATTCATAAGGAGGCCAAACTTGAGGAGCAGGAGGAGCAGAGGAAGGTGCACCAGCAGCTGCTGTCCAAGCACAACAAGAGGCAAAGGTGTGGCCCTCAATTCCGTGACAGCCTTTTTCACCTGGCTGTGTGAGGCCGAGGACAAGTCCAAGGACAATCGACAAGAGGATGGACACATTTGCCAACGTGTGCTAAAAGACAATGCAATAATTCAAAAAAAATAATAAAACTGTGTGACAAAGAAACAAGTTCTGACTCTAATGTATTTTTGCTTTTTCCTTTATGAACTGCAGACAAAACTATATTTAACATTTGCAGATGTTCAAAAGAAAAGACAGAGGTGAATATAGAAATAATATTATTTATTTTTTATTTTATTCTTCCTTGGCTTCTCGTGAATTCAGATAGGCTCTGCCCATTAGATTTCACTTTTTTGTTTGTTTGTTTTTTAATTTCTTTTTGCTAATTTCAAACCTGTCCTAGGATTTTCACACAATCTGAGTGAAATTGGTGTCAAAATATTTGCAAGAGTCTGAATCTCAATAATTATTTAAACAAAAACCTGACATAAAAAATACAGTTGTCCTATTCCAGTCTAATATTAGTAGTACAAATTAGTAGTACAAAGGTCAGGCTTTAACTTTAACTTTAACTAGCTGTCACTCCTGAAGGACATGTTCAGATTTCATGAAATTTAAAAGACTTATACCAGTATTGACTTTGAGGTAGCTTACCAAATGTAGCAGTTTTGTCAATATGGGGCATTATAATATTGCAAATAACTGTTTCTCAACGACTGCTCTTCTGATCAAGATGAAATTTTGCATACTGCTTCTGTAAGCAAGCTGAAGGATTCCTAAGGATGACTCAAACATTGGCTAATGTTTTTCAAGTAATTGGCTAATCATAGAACTGGCTTCAGTGGACTGCTATAACGTTGATTCTTGTAGAAATTACTTTAAATTTAAATATCCTACTACTTTTTATGTTGCTGATGAACTGTAACACACTAGTCGTAGGACCTTTCTCCAATCTTCACAAATTTGGTATCAAAATATTGATGAGACTGAAACATGTTGATATTTGTATGGTATATGGCCCCTACATACCTATCAATCCTTCCAAGGTGTACTGATTCATTCAAAACAGCTGAAAAAAAATTAAGACTTCTTTGAGTAATTCTTATGAAACTTGACATGAGTATTGATTTATGGACTTTGAGCTAGCATGGCAATTATAGGACATTTTTGCCAACAGCCCCTCTGACATATGAAAAGGTATTTAAAAAAAGAAAAATGAGTCAATCCCATTGTGTACCAATTGTGCATGAGAAATGCAGTTTATACAGTGCAATACTTTGTGACTATTTCATAAAAAAAGTTCAATACGTTTTGTAAATCTTTTTTTAGCCTGATTTTTGATACCTAAATTAGTTGGGCAAATGCACCTTTCAAACAAGTCAGTGACCTTTTGATCTAGAGATACCTTTTAAATGTAAAAAATGCAGATCTTCTTGTAAATAATGATCAAAAATATGTGTATTTAACTATCAATCCCCAAGAGCAGGATTTTTATTAATAGGCTAAAACTTAGCCATAGAGTGTTAGATTATCACCAAACTTCAATGGTGTATATGAACATACTGTGAATGCAAGTACATTTGGGGTGAACTGACCTTGTGGGGGAACTATATTTCTTAGTCATGTCGAATCAGAAAAATAATGTTTATATAAAGCAGTTCAGCAGAGAAAATTGAGAGATTGGTTTCAAAATACAACATTCCTGGAAACAAAATGTCAAAACCAACCACAAAGGCTGGTGAACTTAATATGGCATGTCATCAGCAACCAAGTTGTGCAGATGTGATAAAATGATTGGACCCTTTAATTGCCACCTGCAGCTATAATAAATGTAATTCTAATGTATGTCATGAATTCCCTAGATGAAGGAATTTAGACATTTCAATAGCAACACACCTCCCTTGATGGAATGACTGGGTACAGAAATTAGTTGACCAGAAAGGCCAGAAAAATAGCACAACCACAGCCTTCAAACCAGACAACAAAGCTGCTTAATGCTGACAGTTTTATTTTTTTTTCAAATACAAAATACAGACTCACTCTCAATAAATAACCATTTGATGAACTAATGCAGAATATAAATTAAGACACTGACACAAGCTTTACTGTAGTTACTAAGCATTTAGGTTTGGGTGTTTTTAGGACTTGGTGGGATGGTTACGAGAAAATATTGGCATATTAGATAAGCAGAAAAATACTATGGATGGGTTCAACACATGATGTGCGTACGAGAATTATGGAAATCGGGTCAGCTTTGGAATAGAGAGGAGCGTTAGGCACATACTAATAATATTAATACATTTTCAGAGACACACAATATCCATCCTGCCAAGGACAGGCAGTGATCAGTGAACCAGGCAGCCAGTAAGAGAAATAAAATCACCAAGAAAGTCAGGCTTTTTGCTGTTTGTTTTCAAAAAAATGTCCTTGACAGAACACAAGATATGACTGAATGAGCAAAGTTACATTTATATAGAGCCTTTCAAAGAACATACAATGCTTGAACTAATAACAGACACCTGTTCATTTCAACACAATGGGAGAAATTACTCTGCTCACAGAGCTTAGTAACGCCTTAGAGGAAAATTGGCTGCTGCACTTTAAAACACTGAGCGTTATTCTTAAAACACATAAAAGGTGCAAGATCACACGTTGTCGTGTGAGCACCTCAGTCGTAAAAAGGGCTGAGTTGTCATGAATACGCTATGATCAGGAGTAGTCGGCCGTACTGCTGCGGCATCCGGTCAAATCAACCGTCCTCTAAGAATCAGCGCAGTACTAGTTTTGGTAATAGCAGCATCTATGGACATAAACGGCGGCGAAACGGATGGTTTCTTTCTCGTCAACTTTATAGTCCATCACACCTGCTCCTATAGATCGGGATAAAATCTCCATACCAAAACCTCTGTGCATTGGCATGATGAAAATTTAGAGCGCGCAAATCCTTCACTTCTGAAACAGCAGAAATTATGTAATTTTACGCAGATTAAAAAAAAAAACCTCAACGCTAAAGACTGCTGTTGACGGAGTTTTAATGTAAATATAGTAGGTTGGGGAAGTGTAACGATGAGCAGTGTGTGGAAAAGAGTGAGATTTATTAGGGGCAAATCCAAAGTCCAGGGTCAAATTATTAACATGGAGAGTCCGAGAATTCATGATAAACTAAAGTAAAGAAAAGTGCACGAAGACAAACCAGGGATGCAGGCTATAACATTGGGGCGAGGATAAACATTCAGGCTTATATTCACATGCACGGAAGCCTCGATTAACAAACAGCAGCTGGACTTACAATAAATAGCAACAAGACTAAACTAAAACAGGGCTTCAAAACATGGTCACATGAGCATTAAACCAGACACAAGTGCAAATTATGAGGGGTGCAGAAAACGAAACGAAGGAATGGAACCACAACAAGGGAGTAAATCAAAATAAAGACACTAGACAGGGAAACCGTGGAGACATGAACGCTAGGAGGGTGGTCAGTGGTGACAGGAAGCTTGTTTCAGTCATGGATGTCTTTGGCTAAATGAATGCAACTAAAATGCTTTCCTCATGTGTCCTAATAACCAAATAATAACCAAGTTCTTCTTTATTTCTAAATAATATGGCTTTCAGAAATTGTATAACTGCTTGTGTTATATTACTTTCTTTTATTCAGAAACACAGGAGACTCAGGTGAAAAGTGTGATGGAAATTATACACTTATTATTATATCCTAAAACTTGTCTCACCTAATCGTAGTCATTAGTTTATTAGATAAATGCATACCTATTTTTCTGTTTGTGTTTCAGATGTTCCATTCCTTTTCTTTTCTTTGAAAGAAAAATTCCTTAACTTAATCAAAGACTAGGATTAAAAATAATAATAATAATAAAATCATAGACAGGTCAGCTGAGCCCACTCCCTTGTCGTAATGTCCCCATATTGACAGTTAAATACCACATATTAAATACAATAGAGACTGGAGTGTCTTGTTTTTCTCTGAACATTCCACAGTGCATCTAGAATTTTAATAGTTGTTTATTTCTGCTCAGTTTTTCTGCTCTTATTTTAATTTGTTTTTGTCTTAAGGAGAAAAAAAAGGCGACAAACGAGACCTGTGACCCCAGGGGGAAATCGTGGATCAGATGCCTCACACCAAGTCACTGTGTAAACAACACCAGGTTCATGTTTTAGTGTGAGGAATGAGTGCAGGAGTGTTTTGAAAGAGCAAATACAAACACTAACAAGAAGAGAACAAAGAAAACAGGAAGGAGAAGCTCCTTTCCTTTTTGAGTTACTTACTGAGTTCATTCTCATAGCAAGTTCATTACACCTTGTGTACTTGTTGTAGTGCAGTTAGCTGTTTCTATATTGGCTGAGAGAAGGAGCAGACCTGTTCCATTTACATTTAAACAACAGAATCTTGTCAGTGGAGGATGTACTTTCTCAAACCTTTTTAACTGGTATCTCGCCTCTGTGTCTCTCTGTGTTCGCAGGACAGGGACCACTGCACGCCTCGCACCAGAACACCTTTCCAGTGATGACTCCCCTCGTGTGGAATTAGTTCACAGCTGTTTAGTCTTATACTTATCCACAACTAGGATTAGTCCATTTACTATTTCTTAGAAGTGGGGATCAAGAACATTGGAAGACGTGAGTAGTTTTTTGGAGCAATACAGATCAATACATAAAAACAGGCAAATGACCTGGTTATACCCAAATACATCCATAAACATATCAAACAAAGTAATGCTTAGGTATGAATTTTCTTGACTTCGTGACCTATTATGAAGCTTAACTTGTTATGAAGTGACACATGTGATAATGTTCACACATTTAGCTGCAATTCTTTGTTTAACTTCAGAGGGTTAAATGGAGCTCACTCAGATGATGGTGTTGACTGCTTCAAGGATTTTCACTAGAAGTTATATAACTGCAAGTTATATTACCAATGTCTAAGTGTATGCAGCGCAGAATTCTTTATTCGTCATGTAATACATGTCCTATTTAATTCTACAAGATAAACAGGTTGGAAAATATTTGTGTAAAATAGATTATGATTATTTTTGGAACATAAAGCCATGCAAACATTGTAAGTGGACATCAAGGAAAAATATAAAATAAAAGAATAGTATAGCATACAGTTACAGGGTATTCCTGTTTTCATTGATTACTAGGGAAGCTCTTTGTCTCCCTCTTGTGGCCATTGTTGTCTGAGCCAACAACCATATCAACATAAGTGACATGAAGTTATAGAAAGTTATAGAAAATTAAAACTAAAACGTATTTTTATAAACACGATTTGACAGTGTGTTTTACATATTCTGGTTGAATATGACATTTATGTGTACAAGATTATAAAAAACACAATCATACATTTACCTGATACTTATATCCAAAGTGACTTACGAGTGAGTATATCTTGAGCAATTGAGGGTTAAGGGCCTTGCTCAGTGAACCAACAGTGGCAACTTGGCAGCAGTAGGGCTGGAACTGGTAAGCTTCTGACTACATGTCAAGTATCTTAACCACTGAGCTACCACTGATCACTGCTGGGGGTAACCATAAATGTTAGAATTTAAAATGTTGGATACTAAACTATTTAAAAAAACATTTTGGAACATTTATTTATTTCATTTCCCCTAACCTTTGACAGCACGGCTAGTCCAGACCTCTGTATATGCATCTTCTTACCCCTTCTCTCTGCACACAAAAAATAAAACGCATTGAGAAGAGACTAATTGCCCAAAGGATAAAAAATAAAATGACATATATAATGATAAAAGGAAAAGGTAAATAGATAACAGTAGATGTGTTAATATAAAATCAAAAGTCATCTAAACAGAACTCAATGCAATAAGTGTGTTTTGAGATGTTTTTGTTTTGCTGTTGTTTTTTTTTTTTTTTTTTTTTTTGCTTTCAAGTGCTAATGCCATTATGAGTTGCTAGACCATGAAGACATTTAAAGACATTTAAAGAATAATAAAATAATTAGATTTTGCTGTAAAAGACAGATGTCATGTTCACACTGCACAACTGCACTGCTTAATGTGAGCAGACATCTGGCAGACACGCTTATCTATAGCAACTTACAGTTTCAACTATATTACAGAGCTAGGTCCATATAGCAGTAGGAGTTTGATTCAGTTCAGTTTAGCTCACTCAGGCTTTCATTTCTGTTGTCTTGTCTTCAGGTTTTGTTTCATTGTCCCTAATAAGTCCAACTTGTGCTTGTCTACTCATGTCTCACTGTCCTTCTTTGCTTGATGTCACAACTTCATTGATACCTAAAGTGAATGTTGGAAATATCACATGTTCTTTGAGTAGGAACCAAACATCATTGCTCTAATACACTGGACTGATAGTGGACTCTGCTGAGGTACACCTACCCCTGATGTCGTGATGTTACTGAGCCTCATCCTGTCTCAGATGCCTTGGCTATTCCCATCATCCCCTGATGTCCCCTGTTGTAGCCCACACCACCTCCACCCCAACCAACTACTCTCTGTTGCCCTTAATGGACGTTCTCTTGCGACTTGGGTCTCAGACACATGCACACTATCGGGACAAGACTAGAACCTCCAGAAAGTTGGACTAAACATTAAATGCTTATTTCATTTTTTAATTTATGTCTCTCTTTAAACAGCCAGAGGAGGATGGGACCCCCTTTGAGTCTTGGTTCCTCTTGACGTTTCTTCCTCATGCTCTAGGGAGCTTTTCCTTGCCACTGTCACCCTTGGCTTGCTTACTGGGGGCTTGGACTTGGACATTTGAAAAGCTGCTTTGTAATAGCACCTGTTGTAAATAAAATAAAATAAAATACAATTTTAAAAAGTACTTTATAAATAAATTTTGAGTATTTGATTTTTATATGTAATCTTAAAATTCATAAGATAACTAAAATTTGTTTTTTAATCATTCCATTTTTTTCACGTAAAACAAAAATATAATTTGGATAGTCCCAATAATCTAGTAAAATCAAATCTCATCATTACAGTGCCAACAACACATCAACATCACCAGACTTCAAAGCACTTGTCTGAGAGGAAGATTTGTATGCCTGTAATTCTGTTGTTGAAGAGCCTATAAAATCAAAATAGGCTTTTAAATTTGAAATTTTAAACTCAAATAAATACAGCCTTATTTTAAATGCCTAAACACACACACACACAGTTACCTCACAGTGTGAATATTGTTGTTGGTGGAGACAGTATCATAGATCCTCTTTGCTGACACATCAATGATGTCATTGTGACTGAGGCTGAAATTAGATGGATTATAATTACCACATTGTTCAGGATTCCCAAACACACCTCCCTCTACTAAATCACCGTGTAGCAGTACAAACACCTGTAGATTTATATATCAATGAATTAAATTAATGAACGAATGAATGAATAAACGAATGACTGAATTAGCAAATGAATGAATAAGCAAAGCAATAAATAGTATATTTGTGTCAGTGGACCTGAGTCATTAATGGCCAGATAATTATGCATTTTGACATTTTAAACAAAATATCAATTCTTTCATTTCTTGTACAAATGACTTGTTATTTATCAAGCATGAAACTGTAAATCATAAAGAGTCTGTTATGCCTTATTTCTCTTTTTAATGAGAACATGTGTTTCTACAAGCAGTCTGGATATTCTGTAGACCACAGAGGTCCATCCTGCCAAGTACAGGCAGTGATCAGTGAACCAGGCAGCCAGTGAGAGAGGTCGTCATTTCCAAATAAAATCACCAAGAAAATCAGGCTTTTTGCTGTTTGCTTTTGAAAAATTAAGTCCTTGAAGGAACACAGGATATGACTGAATGAGCAAAGTTACATTTATATAGAGCCTTTCAAGGAACATACAATGCTTTACAATGAACACACACAGCTTCTATGTTCAGTCACCCTGCCGGATTTTGTGTTAAATTGTGAGAAAAAGAATAAAATGTGTTATGTTCTATGTTAGTGTTCACTGTGCACTCAACAATCAAGACTCTCTACACATCCCTCCTCCCGCTTGTCCACTCACTCCAGGATGTGGGCTTTGTGCTGGTGTGGGAACAGCATCTGCAGGCAGTGGTCAGTGAGCTGACAGTGGCTAAGGTCCAGTTCTGACAGCCCTTCAGAATGTTCCAGAAACAGTGCCAGTGACCTACAGGCCTGGTCCAGCCGGGTCTGACTGAGGATCACCATCTTACCCAGAGCCCAGGAGAGAGCCACAGCGCGTCTCACTCACTCCACATCAGTCCCCACACAGACAAGAGACAGGAACTGGAGCAGCATGGCTTTATTGCTGCTGAACACACTCAACATTCTCCAACATGTAGAGTCACAAAACACTAACACACTCACATAACTACTAACATTAATGCTATTTACACACATTTTGTTTCAAATGATAAAATTATTTTCCTTTTTCCAGAATGTTTCCCTAGTTTGTGTGGTGTTGAGTCAGTGGCTTACTGAAGGGTGACTGTGTGTAAAATGGGGAAGAGTTGCCCTCACAGCCGTGTAGAGTGAGCTGTGTGTGTGTGTGTGTGTGTGTGTGTGTGTGTGTGTGTGTGTGTGTGTGTGTGTGTGTGTGTGTGTGTGTGTGTGTGTGTGTGTGTGTGTGTGTGTGTGTGTGTGTGTGTGAGAGCTCGCTCTCTGGATGACCATGGAGACGACTCTGCAGTCCTCAGTGCTCAGAGTCAGTGTGTGTTTCTGTGTGTCTGCTGTGAGGTCCAGAGCAGAACAGCAGGAGAAATCCAGTCTGTGCTGCAGAGCGAAGAGCAGATCTGCTGCTGCTGCCCCCTGCTGTAGTTCAGAGACACTGTAGCAGTGGAGCAGCCTCAGCAACAGCAGCCTGTCAACACGGAGAAAACAAAACACACACAGACAGTGGCAGGGCAATTAATTTCAGGTTAATATAAATATTTCACCTAAATTTAACAATTTCCTCCAGAAAGTCATTTTATTCTGAAGTAAATATCCATGGATATTGCTGATTACCTGACAGGAGTCTCAATAAAACCTAAATGATGCTGGCACAAAATGACTTTTGAGGAAACTCGTGAAAAACACATAAACGTACATAAACGTTTATATAACACTCCCTAAACAGACCAGTTCTGTGTTAAAATTCTGATTGTGAGAAAAGTTCAAGCCTGAGACGGGAGACGTGTTAGAGCAGTGGCTCAATGCTCTCCAGCTCCGCCTTTGGTATGGAGGTGAAAAGCAGGCTGAGAGAGACTGCTGTGCAGTGCTGGAGGGTGAAGCGCAGGGCAGCACAGTGGACAGAGTCCAGCTCTCTGCTGTTCAGGTTGATGCAGTTCTCTGCTGAACTCAGCAAGCTGGACACACAGTGATCAGAGCCAGTCTGATAGATCTCTCTGAAGATGGACAGTACAAAGCTGGAGCTCAGCCTGGGGAGAACACACACACACACAGACACACATTTCCAGGTCTCATGCTGTACAGTATAATTAAAGTGTTTGGACTGTTACTAACTGTGTGAACAATCTGAGCCACACAACACATGACTGTATTTTCTGATCTGAAGTCTGGCCAGTACAGGCAGAAGGTCTCTGGGGTTTTGCTACTTAATGTTGGGGATGTGTAGTGATCCGATGAGCTGGTTGAAGCTCGTCTACTTTGCCGTAACGTCACCCATTCGCCTTGCTGTCTGGATGCGTACTTCTAGTGCTAGAGTCTTCTCTGTCAGACTAACAATTCATCTACACTTCTCACAGATAAAACTGCTACTAATGACGAAGAATAAACATGCTGCATTCAGTGCTCTGAACCAGAACATAAGTCATGATGAAAAGCAAAATGTTAACATTACTTATGTTTGTGGTAGTTCCTTAGATATAGTTTGTGATGATAAAGTAGCTTTCCATGGAATTTACCAGTTTCCAGGTAGAAAGTAATTAAATACAACGAAAAATTTGTTAAACAGATAGAGAGCAGTAAGAGCTAGTATGCTGAAACAGTTTCAAAAACAGGAAGCTTCCTTATGAAGGAAAGAGGTTGTTATGAACCTCACCATTTTGACAGCGAGTATTAACCATGGCTATAAAACCATGTGAATAATTCAGTTATGGGATTAATCCACAAAATAGCACATCAAATCTAATTATTTGGCCAGTACAGGGTTATGCAATATTCCTTCATCTCAGCAAAATGCAATAGCTTGACTTCCTTAACTGATTAATAATTAAAAAATATCTTTCTTGACTATAAGAATATATCTTACCCATTAGACAGATTAAACATCCAGTGAGTGTGTATCCTGGCATGTTAATGTAAAAGGCAGCTCCTACTGGATTTGGGGAAAGATTAGTAAAAGATTTCAAGTATCTGCAAAGCAGAAAACTGCCTATTCAACAGGCATGAATGATGTGCTACCGAAGTAGTTGTGTTATTTGCATAGCCTAATTAATATGCATGCAGATCATGTTCTATAGAACCTATATTGTTATATTAAAATTTCACTATTGCTTTTTTGCTTCACAATTGTTACACATAATTGCTGCACCCGATACAAGGATAGGAATTCCAATTTATTCATACTGGACAGAAGAATCATTAATGGCTGCTGAGTGAAGCACTTTCATTGAAAATTCATCCACCAATTTAAATTTTTTTTTATTTTTTTATTTTTTGTAACCACATCAGCCAGGAATACATTCCAGCTCTGTTTTAGAACACTGGCTGTGATTCATTACATTTTGGCAATTGTGAAAAGAAACTGGATGATACTTCTAAAAGTAATTGTGTTTGCAGTTTATTTGCACAGTTACATAAACAACACTGGTAGCATAGTCAACTGGCTTGATGGTTTTCCAGTGCACGACACTATGTTACCAGGGCTGGCCCAAGCCTGTGTGGGGCCCTATGCAGAAATCTTAGCTGCCACTGACATAACACAGGTAAAAAATCAAATAGAAATAAATACATGGTCTTTGGCACCCTCTTGGTGGCTTTAGCAGGCTCTTGTTTTGCTTATATGGCAGGACAATTGTTCTGCTGTTATCCTACCTATAGAGCAGTCCTATTTAGATTTAATGCATATATGTACATCAGCGTTAGCCCAGGTTTCTGGTGTTTATTTTAGATGCATTTTTGGTTGTATATATTATAATTAGGCTACTGTGGACAATTTAATACCATATAGCTACAGCACCTGTACTTCACACACATGTAGTAATCGGATCTAGAAAGTTGCCAACCCTATTAAAATATTAGGTTTATAGTATAATATTTGAATTAAACAGACAAAGCGTTAATCACAATCATTTGCATGATGATTAAATCTTGAACCAAAAATGTATCAGAGAGCTCTAGTTTTTTTTACAGACACACACCCAATAAAACTGTGCTTGACCATTTCTTGCCCTCTATATCATTCTCTGCAGTTTACTGAGAAAGACCTGACACTGGGTAATGCCATTGTCTATTCGAAGGCCAAAACAACAACAATCTTGCTTATCAAAGACTCACTCCACCCTGACCACAGCCTCTTCTTTTAGAAGCCATGAGAAAACCACCATTGCAGCTTGAGAGCACAAATCAAGCCTCTTAAGAGGTGTTATGTTCCACAGGCAGATCGATATCTCAATGCGGTCCACATGAAAGCAATTTTCTTTCCATGAGTGCAAATTGCACTTTTAATGCCTGATATTTCAGCCACTCATTTCTCTCACTACATGACAAAACTCTCGAAACTTTTCTCCAAAAGCACTGAATGTTATTCTAACCATTTATGGCCTTTCTCCATTCATGTACACAAAGTCCAGTATGATTCCAAATGTCATCAAAAGATATATCTGTTTGTAGCTGAACAACTTATACAATGCGATCTTTCTTCTTTGTGTCAAATGAACTTAACAATTGAAACATCCAAAACTGGCTGTGTTTCTTGCCAACATACTGGTGTTTGGACATGTGGGATTACTTGCATGTCGCTTTCAATAACTCAGTTGGTAGAGTAGAAGTTAAAACTGTCATCCTTAGGCTGTCGGCTCAACTCCAACTCACACAAACTTTATGTTTTAATGCAGAATCTGTCATTTTATATGAGCATAAAAAGAGGTTTTTCCCTGACCAGGAATCGAACCGGGTCCGCGGGGGTGAACACGCCGAATCCTAACCACTAGACAACCAGGGACAAAGCTACTGAGTTTACATGACAAGATCATTTTTCAAAGTCTGCACTCCTACTATTCTGACAATGTTTGGATGCATAGTGGACTTGGTATGCATGAGTGGAAAAAGGCCATAAAGCGAGTTATTTATCTTTCTCTTTGTTCTACAAAAAAATGAAGTTTGCAAGAGTCAGGGCTCTTTTTTACCATCTGGGAAAAGAGGGAACGCTGGTGTCACTAACACATGGAAAGAGCTGTTATAGTATTCCCCATTTGTCTCCTTAATGTTTCTGACATTTTAGCCACTCATTTCTCTCTCTACATGAAAACACTCTAGAAAACTTTCTCCAAAAAATACGGAATGTTATTCTAAGTACTCAGAAAATAGTCTTTTCCTCCCCCTTCTGACGCGTGAACTTATAGACGCCCTTGATTGCACGGTGTCTCTGTAATTGACAGGGGAGAGAGCGTATGCCACTCCCTCTCTCCCTAAGAGTACAGCCAATTATGCTCTTCTAGACTTCCGGCCACAAATGGCTGTGACACCATCAGTTTCAAAGTTAAACAAAACTCCTATAGTACTAATAAAAGCTTCACACTCACCTCAGCTGGGACATGGCAGACACTGAAGGAAACTCCTCACTTCATTCTCTTCATCTGACCAGTCATTAAGCTCCACTGGTTTCTTCACTGTTTGGAGTTTCAGCACTTCTAGCACTTGTAATATTAGAATAGAATCCCTTTATTTACTAAAGGTACACAGAAATGTACACCGGTACACAGAAACTTACTGTATGTAAGAGTGCAATAGTTCAAAGCTGTATTAGTGCAGATAAATACAACTACAGTGCCATTGCAGCTTTTAATGCTGTTTCAGTATCAGGGTCTTCAGGAAGGCTCCACCTGGCAACCCTGAAGTGCCTTGCTATGCTTAAAACTACACACACACACACACACACACACACACACACAAACAAACACAAACACTTAACAAGGTGAGTTCTGCTTATTTGTTATTGGAGATTTGTTAAGAAGGCTGATCGCCATTTAAAATTAGGTTTCACAAACTGTAATTGTTACACTGGTGAGTTTGAGGTAGAGATGCACTTTCATTAATACTGCTTACACTTTGTTTCTTTACAACACGCATGGACGTGTTGAAGCATCTCATAAGCATGGAACACTAATACTCAGAGCACTGGAAGGTTGAAAACAGAAGCTATCTGGCTCACACAATGTTTTAAATGTGCCAAGGGAAATTCCAAGTGTGGCCATCCTTGAGTGGAGTGGAAGATAAATATGTTTTTTTTGTATTTCAAAGCGGCTGTAAGAGTATAACAGGCAGTTTAGAACATGTCAGTCCCTCCATGTAATTTGAGAGAAAATATCCTATGAAGATTGGACCAAGATTCCTGCAGAGTATTTTCAGCACATAGTGGAAACTATGCCAGAAAGAATTGCTGCAGTTCTGGAGGCCAAAGAAGGTCCAACATGCTATTAAATGGGTGTACTTAAGCCAACTGTGTCCTATAATAGGATATTGCTGGAATGTATGTGGATGTTGTTGGAATGGCCGCAGAGTTGCGGCAGCAGTACAGGTAGTCTGTGATCCTTTCCCCATCCGAGTGAGTTTGCCCTATTGCATGGGGTCGAGTTGTGATGTGAATGTTTAATTACACAGGATGGATTGTGGGCGACAGAACCGAACAGCCTTCAGGATTCAAGTAGAGAAAGGGGAAACTTCTCCAGCCTTTGAGTTAATCACAGGACTATTGCATAGCAATTAGGGATAACAGAACAGCTTTCGGGGGGGTTTGGGTGGGTTGCCTTATCCGCCCCTTTAACAGAGTAGTCACAATTCAAATTTCCCTTGTTCCATTGTTTACAAGGCATTATACATGTGGTTTATTTATAGTGCACGGAGTAATATGCAGCAAGTCTGGTCTGTCTGCTTTGGAAGAGAAACATTTGGCCAAAAGAGCAAGACACAGCCAGGAGGATGATTGCTAAGAGCACATCATAATATGCACCTTAAAGCTGTGCTCTACAGCTAGGTCCTGTTCCATGACTGCATATATAAATTTACTACTGACATTGCCATTTATATCTGGCCATTTACAGTGCACTCTTGCTCAGTGCAGCACTTGAAGCTGATTTTCCATTGTGTAGTTATTATGTTCAAGAGATGTTTGACCCGGTCAGGGTGACACACTTTAGTGAGGGCAGCAGTATCCTAGAGGACACTACAGACAGTGACGGAGACATTTCAGAACGCGAGGTGAGAGGTTGAGTTTTTTGTTACTCTCTCTACGACATACTACATACTGTTATGCTGTGACTATAGAAACATAAAGCAAAGTAAAATAAAGCAAAGTAAATTTCCACAAAATGAAGTAAGGTAAATTCCCACAACATTTCCCCCCTTTATTCTATATCACACATTATCACACATTTATTCAGCAAATAGCACTACGATGTCTTCGTGTGGATCACCAGCACCGCCCATCTTGGGGAGCAGAATGTCTTCACTGAGCTGCGGTTGGTCATTGGCATGGCCGCTGAGTGCTGGCATGGTGAACACACTAGAAAGATGTCTGACACGCAATGACAAAAAAGGAGGTAAACACAGAAGAAGAAGAAAAAGAAGAAGAATGAGTAGCAGAATGGGCAACGCTACAGCCGCTACTGGAACTGTAGGCTGCGGAGTGAAGGCAGATCACATATGATTCATATAATCAGTAATATTAGCGCTGAGATCTGGAATGTAAAAACAGCAGGAAGTGTTAATCATTTTGCACACTCCTCCTTCCTTCATGGTTAGGAGATTTAATACCATTCTATGTTGAAGCACTGCTGCCCTTATCACTTGTTGTTCTATCTTTAAGGCACTTATTGCTGCTAAGGTGTCATTAACTACTTGCAGTAACTGATAAGCTAAGCCATTGATCTTTTGCAGGGCTGCTACTGTGCCACCGCCCAGGAAAAGGGACCAACCAATGGTTTCACCCGGAGTGGTCCATGGGTCCCTCAGAATTCTACCACAATAGTCTGTGCTGGTTATGTCTCTCCTCACCCTGTGCTGCTTGGCATGGGGAAGTGTATACACCTGCATCCTTGGGCGCACTACAGCTGGATAACAACAACCAGTCCAGTTCTGTGGCAATTCACCATAGGCCACCGAACCACCGACCCACATTACATTCCAATACCCCTGCAGGGTTGTCATGGAGCAATTCCACAGGGAACTGCTATTGGAGTCACTGCAAGTGCCATTGCTGTGCACCTGCACATAATCGATGCATCTGGACCAGACTTCCGGCACCTGCTGCTTCATCTGCTATACAAATATCTCACCCTTACTAGCTGCCACATGCAGCATCATTTTCGGTGGTGCGGGGTTAGTGGGACTGGGACAGTTTGAGGTCTGGTTAATAACCTGGCACATAGAGATTGTCATATTCACTTCTCCTACGTCTGCGTTTTTCAGAGGGATCACAGTCCTTGGAACACTGGTGTGCTGGCACACCAGGTACTCTTGCTCGATATGTTGGGCATGCACAATGGCTGACATACACGCTGTATTTTGTTGGCATTTAGCTGCTAATCATTCTGCTTCAGTGGCGTTGGGACCCTGAAATGGTAACAAGTCTTCTCATAAGTCATGGGATTCTTCATCCATATTAATATTCAGTCTATGTTCTGACTGTGTTAGCTGTGTCTGATTTTCTCTACCGTCTCTTGACGGTTCCGAGTGTCGAAAGGGTAGGCCTTGCCGTTAACACCCTACTCAACACAGTTCCGACCTAGTCTGTTTGGGTGCTGCTGCTTGGAGTTGGGGCTGGTGTCGGAGCCTTCTTACAGTGTGTATGATGTACCCAGGTTCCTCGTCCTTCTATTTTGACAGCAGTGTGGGTTGTTAACAGGAGGTTCTAGTTGTCTCCACCTGGTGCCTTCAGTGGCGGTAGCCCCTGACTGAATTTCCCGTAATGTGGCCTGCGGGGTAGCAGCGGTTTCCTGTATTGCTTGCACAGCGGTTTTAGTTGCAGCTGCCTTTGCTACTCTATCTGCAAAAGTATTCCCCTTACTGATTTGGTCTTCTGTAGTCCTGTGAGCTGCACACTTAACAACTGCAATTGTCTTTGGCAGCGAAATGGCTTCTAGCAAGATGGTGATGTCTAATATATTTACCCGAGCTTGTCAGGAATTGCCTATGTTTCCATATGGCTCCAAAATCATTAACAGTTTTGTCTGCAGCTAGTTTGCATGCTTCCGTCAGTGCTACTAGTTCAGCAGCCTGCGCTGAATAGGAGGATGGTAATACTTCTGTTTTAAGTATTTCATGATCTGTTACTACCGCGTATGCTCCCTATTGACCCCTGTGTCATCCCTGCATGCTGACCCATCCACATAGAGGCATAGGTCTGGGTTACTTATGGCTTCTTCAAAGAGATCAACCCGCGGTATATATACTTCAGCTAAGACTGCTGTGCAGTCTTGTGGATCTCCATCCTCCTCCGTAGGAAGGAGTGTAGCTGGGTTCAGTGTTATACACCTTTTGACAGTTATATTAGGCATATCTAAGAGGGTGGTGTGGTATCTCAGCTACCACTGGGCTGATAAGTGTGACACTCTTTGGTCCTGCAGTATTCGGTGTAATGCGTGTGGGACTAAAACAGTAAGAGGGGAGTATGCCACTATGGTTTAGGTAGCGAAATTATGGCTTGTGGTCGGTTTTGAGTTAGCTTGTGTGTATTTCCCCCTTTAATGATATGCCCCAAGAACGTCACTTCCTCCTTACAATTCTGTAATTTTGCTCTACTAGGTCAGTTACATGTATGTTACATCTGAAATATTTCCATGAGCTTTTATGCAACATACTAAACAAAGGTTAGGAACAGGCTAAGTCAAATCAGGCCAACTCTCAGCAGGTCAAAAGTACTTAAGACTGCAATCTATGATCTAGTATTTTATCAAATTTTATCATAATTGTAACACAGGGAGGCTTGGCAGGATACAAAAGAGGAGCAATGATGCATACAACGATGTTTATTTAGAGACATGGAAGACAACGTAGCACTAAGGCTATCGTGGGATCAAACACTGACAACGTTAACGTTTACACAAAGGACTTATATACGCAAACAATAACAACACAATGAAGGGCAGCCGTGAAACACAAGGGACCATGGCCACACGGATGAACACACACACACACACACACACACAAGCAAACACACGGGGAGACGTTTGGGGGGGGGGGGGGGGGCGTACCGTGACAAGAATATGTTCACACATGCTCGCTCGCTCGCTCTCTCTCTCTCTCTCTCTCTCCCCATCCTTTCAGCCTTTGGGTTTCAATAATACCCCCAGGGCAGACAGAGCCACTATTCAAGCAATGTAATATTCTTTAATATTCTACTCTGGCTCCTCCTACCTCTGCAATGACATCCTCAGCTTTTATTTCAGTGGGTGGCGTGTGATGTCATAATGCAGCCGCATCAATTAAGCGATTATGATGTAGTCAAAGAGCAGATTTTTCAAATGAACAATTTCTGTGACCCATTTTTAGACTACAGATCACAGATAACGGGTACACTAAATTTATTATGGGTCAGTGCGGTAGTTACAATTGCAATCCAAGACGCAAGGAACATGTTCCTTCTGAGAAATATGAAAAGGAAAAGCACGGGATATTTGGTAAATATGGGAAAAAGAAAAACAAAAAAACACGAGCCCAGATCCCTGCCAGAATAGAGGATGACTTCTTGGATGAACTGTGTGTGTGTGTGTGTGTGTTTGTCTGAGAGAGAGAGATCTACGTAGAAGTGTTCTAAGTATCTATACAACGCTAATAAGACATTTTCTGTTACTTTTTAAACAGATACTAGACCAAAGTATTTATTGAAAAATGACTTGCCTACTGAGAGAACTGAATCAGCCATGGTAAGTAAAGTAGAACCAAGACAAATGATTTAAAGCCATACTGAGGCAAGGGACAAAAGCCACAAAAAATGGAAAAACAGCTATGGTGAACAGTGATGCTAATTTAATGCTTGTACTTAAGTACACTGAAATGTCTCTGAATATAAATTACAAATGCATTTCAACAAATGTTGGAGAAATTAATTAAAAACACTAATGTCAATTTATTTAGAATATATTTAGGACACATACATTTAGCATATGCAATCTTTGTCAATTACAGGAAAAAAAAATACTGTTGGTGGGTTTTTTGTTTGTTTGTTTTACATTCTCCTTACTATAGAATTAACAGTCGACTGTTCGGTGACTTTGCATGCTGAATTGTAACACTGATTATTAGTATAATTGTGGCGAGAATCAAAATCAACACTAGCTAAAATGACTGAATGCATTGGAATTTATTATTCCAATAGCACAATTTGAATGGGTCTACGGTACCTTAGTGTGTCAGGTCCTGTTATTTCTGTTGAACATTTGATGTTTGGGGGCACATTTTTACATCATTAGGCCTGCAGGCTATGTGATTACGGCTATGCGATAAAAATTGTATTTGTTTCCTTTCCAGTCCAATACAAACTATAAATTCCAAATGCATCAAAATGTAATTAAAGTCATATTTCAATTAAATGTATTTAAATACTGTTCAACAATATTTCTACTTATATCTACAGGTGGAACTGAAGTCTTTCAAAAAGATAGAACCTCCAGATATGAATTTCAAGATGATGCTTCCTGAAAAGACTCCTTTGAATCAGATTTACGATGACAATGACTGGGATGAATGTATTGAGGACCTGGAAGCCATGTTTGCTAGAGTGAGAAAGTCTGCAGTGGAGCAGAGCAATCCTAACACTTGTTTTCCATAAATTCTCACAATGCTATGAACTATGCATTTCAAGTAGATGTAATTAAATATTGCTTAACACTGTTTCTCTTCATAGTTGGAACTGAAACTGAATTCTTTCATAAAGATGCAATATGATTTCTGTGAACATGATATGGGCCAACTGATTGAGGAGATGGAATCCACAGTTGTTAGAGTGAGAAAGTCTGCAATGCAGCAGAGCAATCCTAACACTTGTTTTCCATAAATACTAACAATGCAATTAAATATGCATTTCAAGTAGATGTAATTAAATATTGCTCAACACGGTATTTGTGTCTGCAGGTATTAGACGCCGTACTTGCTAGGGAGGATATGGATGCATAATCTCTGACGACAGCAATAAACAGCATTAAAAATACTCTGACATTTTTCAGTCTAATCCTTGCCTATCTTGTCTGCAACACAGTCAATTATACCATGGATAGTAATTATATGTTATTTTTTTTGTCTCAGAAACATTCTGAATGTAATATTTCCTACAGCCTTTAAGATACAATCACCATACTTGGCACCCACACTATTTTTTCCCTCGATGTCCACTTACATCTGTGTGGCTTAACAATCACAATTCATTTTTACACAACCAATTTCCAACTTCTATATATATATATCGCTCGGAATTCAACAGACACCTGTTGCTACTGCACCTTTGAGACGGATGTAAGATAAATGAGCTCCTTTATGATTGGCTGCCCTGTATTGTGCTTCATTCAAAAGGTACTCAGAGCTGAAATGCCTGAGAAAGGCAATTTAAGTGGGTGTGCTAAACCTCTATAGGCTGAATAGGCAGAGATAGGTCAATAAAGTGTTCTTGTGACATTAGAAATACAAATTTCAAAAGGGGCATTTTTGGCAGCTTAACTGACATAGTTAAGAATTTTAACATTTAAAATATATATATTAAAAGGAGAATGTTACTTATTTCACTCTGACTGTAAAACAGTGCATATTGTGTTAAATGGGATTTCCATCCCATGTTTTTAAGGCTGCCTTATGTATAAATAAATAGGCAAGAGTAGGTCAGTCTTCCATTCTGTATCACATACCTACCCTTGATAACACCGTGGTAACTGGAAAAAAAACAACCCTTTTTACTCAGTTGTCACTACTTCCAATAGACTTCACGCTAATCTCATAGAAGTCCACCCCTTTCCGTGTCCTCCGGAAACAGCACTACCGTTGTGTTGTGACAGGATTTGTTCCTGAAGTTGTATGCATTTTCTAAATTTGCACCGCATTTCTAAAGTGTGTTACCACTTTGATGAATATGCTTTGTGTATTTGCAGCACGATGGGTTTTTCAGGACACCGTAATTTATGCATGTTTAATTCCATCTTTTATTCACGTACTAAGCCCAACTCTATATAAAAAATTATTTTTGGGATATTTTCATTTATGATTTTCCCCTTTTTGTTGTTTGTTTGCTTTTTTACTTTCATTTTTTGTAGGGTAGCATTGGGGCTCCCACAGACACTTGTGTATATAAACATATTAGGGGAGATTTTTTCATTGGTTTGTATATGTTTGTGAAGGAATGCACATAGTTCTTATGTTTGAACCACTTTAAAGATATTTTTTGACTTGTATCAAAAAGGAATGCAAGCATTTATTCATATCAACATTTTCCTTGCAGAATCAATTCAAAGACGATGCAACAAAATAGTTTTGCTTTTCTATTCTGTACTTTGTTTATTGACAGGTAATTCAAGCCTCAACTTTTTAGGGTGCCTCCCCATAATTGCTCAGCTCTTCTGTGTAATAAAAGCAGGATTGGTTTGTATATCACATTGGTGTAGGTCGTTTTCACCTGTTATATAAAGAACATTCTAATGTCTTTGGGGGAAACGAACCAAATTAGTCCTTTATAATTGTAATTATATATTACTTTGCTTCATTAGAAGTTTGTGATTATTCCTGTTTTTCATCAACTTAGGTACCGTGATTTACTGGGGTAGGTCAAATTAAAAGATAATTGCCTGCTTATATTAGGTAAGCAAAGTTTTTTATGTCATAGTTTTCACTTACTATGATTGGGACAATACATCTTTTACATGAGGATGGATTTTATCAAAGCTTATATGGATCTGTATGCCATGCATAGGACGCTTATGCTTTATTTAGTTCACTAAATACAAGCAGTTCATTTTTGTTTTAAATGTTGATGTTCCACCTGCTCCATCAGACCCTCTGCTTTGACACTATGTCCACCTGGTGTACATCAGTAAGCACAGCCTATAACAAGGTATGTCTTAGCCACTTGTAATCTTCTAAGCATTAACTTTCACAACATTTTTATGACAATGTTAGTCTTTATAGTTTCCATAACTAGGTGCTTCACTGAAATCAGCTCCAGTGTTTCATGTTGATGTCTTTCATTTTTCATACATAGTCATGTATATATTTGTGACATGCTACATTTGTTACTGTTTTCACTTGAACAAGGAAAATCATACTCAAAACAGATATATAAGTGGACAGTCAGGGTGAAATAAGTAACATTCTCCTTTTAATGTTATATTTAAAAATAATATTAAAGGTCTTAAGTATGTCAGTGTTTTCGTTAGTCTTTTGGCCAATGTTTTTTTTAAAAAGAGATAAGGAGATACCAGAACAAAATAGAAAAGCAAATAATAGAGGAAGATGGCATGGGATGGAGGGATGGAGGGATGATAAAAGACAGGGGTAGTAACGGATAATTTATTCTATTCTCTCAGCTATTCTCTTTAACTAATTCTGAAGTCTGCATCTTTATTTTCTATTTGAATGTTAACTTTACGACTAGCTGATTGGGGTTTAGGAACGACACTAGCGTTGATTTTGATTCTAGCCACAGTTCTAGTAATAAGCAGTGTTACAACTCTACATGCAAAGTCACTGAACAGTTGACTGTTAATTCTGTAGTAAGCATAATGCAAAAAATACAACAACATATTTTGTTGTGATTGAAAAAATTACGTCCTAAATACATGCGTTGTAAATACATTGACATTAGTATTTTTAATTAATTTCTAACATTCAGAGACATTCAGAGGTGTTTCTATTAAGCCCAGAGTCAGCTAGGTCTCCACTCTCTAATTACTCAATGAACCTCAATGGTCTCCCAATCACATCTTCTCTAACAGTTAAAGATCTTGGAGTTATGGATCCCAGTCTCTCGTTCGAAGCTCACGTAAATAAATAATGTTTCTAGGACCCCCTTTCTCCACCTTAGAAACATTTCAAAGATTAGGAGCATGCTCTCCACACATAATGCAGAAAAGGTAGTCCATGCATTTATTACTTCAATATTGGACTACTGTAATCCCTTATTATCTAGCTGTGCTATTAAGTGCCTAAAGTGCCTAGCGAGTTCAAAATGCAGCAGCCATAGTTCTTAATAGAGCTAGAAAATTTGATCACATCAATCATATCTTAGCTACTTTAATTTGGCTCCCAGTAAAATTTCGTATTGATTATAAACTACTTTTAATCATTCCAAATGTGCATTAGACTTTACAGTAACCTAAGACAACCCTTTTGCATGAAGGGAACTGGTAACTATGCTCACCCTCCATAATGTGCAAAAGATATTTAAAGTGTAGGACAGTCGAAGCATTATGTGTGCGTGTGCGTGATGTTATTAACGTGACAGTAAAAGCTTACCATTTTTAAACGGGGGCTGATCGACTTTCCACTTATGCAAGACTTATGTCAAGAGTACATGTCAAAAATTAGAGACGAAATGAGGTGCTAAATGCCGCAATTAGGCATACAGCAGTCAAAGGCAATTTGGAAACACACTTAGAAAACAAAGATCATGATCTTTGATCATGATCAAACTTTCAAAAAGCTTATCAACGTGACGAGAATGTGAGGTTTAGGTTCATCTATAGTGTTACAGTATCAATGTGAAATATGGATATCGAGGTCAGCAGCACGTAAGAATGTATATGTGTGAAACATCTTCGTCGCCATAAATGTTGTGTTGTTACATAATTAAGCAGTCCATCCAGTTTCATTTACTTGATTTATTAGCAACCTGTGTCCACTGTCTAACTCAAGTATTTTTATTTTTATTTCCTCCATGTTGTTTATAATAGGCCTACAGTAAGAAATCCTTTTAACTGATTAATAATTAAAAAATATCTTTCTTGACTATAAGAATATAGCTTAACCACTAGAAAGATTAAACATCCAGTGAGTGTGTATCCTGGCATGTTAATGTAAAAGGCAGCTCCTACTGGATTTGGGGAAAGATTAGTAAAAGATTTCAAGTATCTGCAAAGCAGAAAACTGCCTATTCAACAGGCATAAATGATGTGCTACCGAAGTAGTTGTGTTATTTGCATAGCCTAATTAATATCATTAGATCAAGTTCTATATTACCTATATTGTTATATTACAATTTTGCTTTTGCTTTTTTGCTTCACAATTGTTACACATAATTGCTGCACCTGATACAAGGATAGGAATTTCAATTTATTCATACTGGATATAGGAATCATTAATGGCTGCTGAGTGAAGCACTTTCATTGAAAATTCATCCATCAATTTTTTTTTTTTTTTTTTTTTTTTTTTTTGTAACCAGAAAAAGGGCACATCAGCCAGGAATACATTCCAGCTCTGTTTTAGAACACTGGCTGTGATTCATTACATTTTGGCAATTGTGAAAAGAAACTGGATGATACTTCTAAAAGTAATTGTGTTTGCAGTTTATTTGCACAGTTACATGAACAACACTGGTAGCATAGTCAACAGGCTTGATGGTTTTCCAGTGCACGACACCATGATACCAGGGCTGGCCCAAGCCTGTGTGGGGCCCTATGCAGAAATCTGAGCTGCCACTGACATAACATTGGTAAAAAACAAATAGAAATAAATACATGGTCTTTGGCACCCTCTTGGCGGCCTTAGCAGGCTCTCATTTTGCTTATATGGTGGGACAATTGTTCTGCTGTTATCCTACCTATTGAGCAGTCCTACCTAGATTTAATGCACTTATGTACATCACCCTTAGTCCAGGTTTCTGGTGTTTATTTTAGATGCATTTTTAGTTGTATATATTATAATTAGGCTACTGTGGACAATTGTATACCGTATAGCTACAGCACCTGTACTTCACACACATGAAGTAATCGGATCTAGAAGGTTGCAAACCCTATTAAAATATTAGGTTTATAGTATAATATTTGAATCAAACAGACAAAGCATTAATCACAATCATTTGCATGATGATTAAATCTTGAACCAAAAATGTATCAGAGAGCTGTAGTGTTTTTCACAGACACACACCCAATTAAACTGTGCTTGACCATTTCTTGCTCTCTATATCATTCTCTGCAGTTTACTGAGAAAGACCTGACACTGGGTAATGCCATTGTCTATTCGAAGGCCAAAACAACAACAATCTTGGTTATCAAAGATTCACTCCACCCTGACCACAGCCTCTTCTTTTAGAAGCTATGAAAAAACCACCATCGCAGCTTGTGAGTACAAATCTAGCCTCTTAAAAATACTCGCCTGGAATTAAACCTAGTAGAGTTCCACAACGAGGTGCAATTTGTAAAAGGACGTCTTTTTCTCTCAGAGTTAGAAATCTGCAGAAATAAATACATCAGTTAAATTTTTAAATATGTAGGTTAGAAATCCAAGTATAAAGAGCAGATATATTATCTGTGCTAATTAATGAATGTATTTAAAGTATACATTTAGTAGGCCTAAAAATAGAACTTGTATGTAAATCATATCTAAATATTTTTATTTAGAGTAAATTACATGCGACATATTGAAGATTTTGATTTTTTTGGCCCGCTACCACCACACCGCCTCATCGGGAACTGTTACACTTTATTTTTTATTTATTTTTATTTATAACTTAAAAATAATCACCTGGAATGTAAACTTAGCCGAGGTCCACAACGAGGTGCAATTTGTAAAAGGACGTTTTTTTTCTCTCAGAGTTAGAAATCTGGAGAAATAAATATATGAATTTATTACCCCCCATCAGTGGACCTTTAGAGCTTTATTATTAAAAATAAGACAGACAGATGAACAGACAAACGCAAAATGTATATATAATATTTTTAAGTATTCGCCATCTGCACCATTACAGGAATGATGTGTGTGTGTGTGTGTGTGTGTGTGTGTGTGTGTGTGTGTGTGTGTGTGTGTATGTATGTATGTATGTATCTATGTATATGGTTATGTGTGAGTACATGTATGTTGGATTGTATATGTACACGTATTAGAGTGTGATATTTATCGTTTATGGATTGGCTCTGTATGGATTTTATCAAAGGTGTCCACTCTAGATTATTGTTTCTGTTATTGATTAATTCTGAGAATTATTCTATTGATATATATAATCTATCAATAGATTTTTCTATTGGGTGACACTAATATTATTTTTTGTTTTCCAGTTCATGAATATGTTTTTTTGTTTGTTGTTTTTTTGCAAGAATATTTTTATTATATCAATATAATAATGTTATACATAGTATCCTGTCATATTGGTTGATGATATGTCTCCTAGGAGACATAAAGATGGTGTTGGATGGATATGGTTATTTAAAGCATGGGATATGTTGGTGATGCACTATATTGGACTGTTTGCACTTGTGTAGCATTTTGTCTGTTGCACTGTTGTTTTTATGTTGCACCATGGCCCTGGAGGAACGTTGTCTCGTTTTTGTTGTGTACTTGTATATATACCTGAAATGACAATAAAACCACTTGAACTTGAACTCGAACTTGATGACGACTTGCCAAAATTGCTTGATAGGTGTGCTCTGCCACGTGGCATGAATGTAATTGTCAACTTTGATTTGAGTAAAGTATGCACAGATTGCTGAGCTTGTGAAACCAATTTTAAACATCCAATGTGTAGTATAATGTACTCTGTATTATTTTGTACTGAATGCATTGTAGGTCAGTGTTGCTGTCATGTGGTAATTATTGTTACACATTTTAATCCAAACTGCAGCGTCATGGGCTAGTAATAAATGTTCCTCCTATTGTCTCAATGGGAGAGTAACTGTGAGATTTGATTTCACTATTATTTTGTATATCTTAGATAATAGGTTTTTTGTATTAAGAATGTTTGTTTATAAATTCTGATATGGATGTAGGTATCGGAATTGATTTTTGAACACATAGGTGATCTTAGCTGACGGTATTGTAGGAACTGGGGGCTTTCTATAGCATATTTTGGGGCTAGTTGTGGGCGTGACATGAAACAAGTCTTAGGATAAATATGTTTAAGGTTTGTAATGCCTTTTTCTATCCAAGATGTAAAGTTTAATATTTTTGTTCATGGTAAAGCCTGGATTGTTCCAAATGGGAGAATGAATAGTTCGTGTGAGTGTGGAGTTTGATATCTTGTGGAATTTCCACCAAACTGTTAGTGTCATGGCCACCTTCAAACTGTTGAAACATGGATATTTTTGAATATGAGTCTGGGCACATTTGAAACACCTGCCGCAAACATTACTGACATTATATCTTGTTTATGTGATTGGCTGTGCTTCTCTAGCCACAAGTACTTTTTGATTTATTTATTTTTTAATTTGGTAATTTTATATATAACAGCAACAAATGACATCTTAAGTTTTATGACAAAATGTGCAAACAAGCTGGTCTGAGAGGTGTGTAGCGGGATATGACTCAGTGCATCTCTGGTGCTGCTTTTGATGAGTACAGTGTCATAAGTGTGTCTGTCCAGCAGCGCAAAGAGGAGATACAGCTTCTTCTCCCGGAGGTTTCCGATAAATATGTAGTTATGTTAGTATGTAATAGAAAGACAGCTGCCGATCCTCATAGTCTAGGTACATGCCCGCATTCCTGGGCAATTGTGTCAGGGGCAGAGGGTTCTCAGGCTTGGTGCAGGTGTACGACTTCTGGGTGTTCCTCCAGAGCACCCAGAAACCCTCACAGTGGGTTTCTCAACTTGCTCAGACTCAAATCTCAATATCGGCATCTGAACCGTCTTAGAGAGGAACAAAAAACACAACTCATTTGATTAAATTGTTCCAGTATAAATATGGTTATCAAACATGCTTTTAAAAATATACTTCCATGGAGATGGTGCCCTACAGGGTAGTGTTGGAACAGTGTGTACAGGCTTAGTGTCATGTTGTGGCCCCGCCCCCTCCTCAAAGATCTTGGTGTGTGTGTGTTCGTCTGTGTTGCCACACCCTCTCGTGCCGTTCACCTGTTCTCTGTTATGTGTAATCGGCTTGGGTGTATATATGTCTCGTGTGTCATAGTACGTGTGTTGGTGTTTGAGATGTGCATAGTATTTGAGCTTTGTTGTATGTTTTGCATGTTTGCAAAAATAAAAGTGCGTTTCATCGTGCCTCATCCCCGCATCCTGCTTATCCTCGCAACGTCACAACTAGACCACTTTAGATGTAACTTAGAACCTCCAGTGACCTCTGTATGTGTTTCTTTAGTTGTATGAGCTCCAATGGAGGACTCTGAATAGTTGACAATGGAAGAGGGGTATATCAGATTCACCCCTTCTGCCTCGGTGTGACAGATTAACACACTGCATTAACGTTTAGAAATAAAAACATATGGTAAACACAGTCTAGAAAATATTACCTTGTAACAATTCATTCAGTATATGAACTGTTTTCTGTGTCCTTATGTCTATAAATTAAAAGTAATAAAACATTTAAATGATAAATAAATTAAAATGAATGTATAAATGTTCACAAATAAGAAACTACATTGGTCTGCACTTTTCTCCACAGATTCAAGGAACTCATGAAAGTTGGAAGCTATAAAAACACATAATACAGAATTATAGACTGACTGATGTGTGAGCAGAAAGATCACTGTGATGTTCTCATATCTAAAGCACTCAAAGCATTGATGTTATGTAAATTAACTGTGATCTGATTGGTTTAAGGAAATAGATTCACCTACTTTGAAGTTCAAGTTTTTATCAAAAGGTTAGAACTGGTTGACTATACTTTGTCTGTCCTGCAACAGGAAATTTAAACATTTATATCCAAAGTATTACGCGATAGAAATCAATTCAAGACTACCCGTTATTGACCGCTAGATGGGGAAAGATACGAAGAAATAAATGAGTCCAGATCCTCCTGCCCGACTTTACGGTGAGACTCTGCTTTTACGTCATTAAAACGCTAAAGAAAAAAGGCCGCCATATTTGTAGTTCCAGAACGTGAAAAGGCGTCATTTTGTATGCCGAAGAAAGAATAAATACCATGCCATGCCTTGAAGACGACGAAATTGCAATTTATTTAGCTAGCCATAAGAATAAGAATAGCTGTTTAATTTACATAATCACAAATATATTGCATGTACATACAGCTACATTTCAGTCGATCAAAAATGTTTCACGTATTTATAACCGCAACTTTATGTTACAGTGGTCATATCAGAGATTTACCAATATAAAACGCAACAGGTGTCGTGTTCTGTAATAGAACATTTTAACATTTATATCCATATTACACATAACCAAGGTGTAATATAACCATATGTACTGAACAGACATAAACAGCCTGTGTATTGTGAAAATACATGTATGTGTCTTCTACAGCAATTACTGTGCCGTGCACACCTTAAGTTTGGCATGAAGTGTTTGCTTTTTCCAAAGCAAGTAGTATTAAATTATTCTCATAGAATAAATTTCACAAAGACATGGACTTCTCAGTTGACCGTAGAAAGATGGTTTTCTTTTTGTATTTAATTTCTTTAATGCGAATCATATGTAGGTTACCACTGCTAAGCTTCACCACTGTCAAGATAAGACCTCGAAAAGACGCAGAAATTTATTTTAATAACAGCTTCTGCTGATTTATTCAATAACTGTATGACACCGTTTGAGTGTACGTACCGACTGAAAACAAACTCAAATTATTAGAGACACTCTTACTGCGTCTCCACATTGAAACATATCAGTTAATTAGCTAGGCTGGCTAACTAGCTTAGCTTTATTAGCTAGCTAAGCTAATGGCGAAGAGGATTACGTTAAAGAACCCCCGGTCTACAGTTGTGCACATACAGGAAAATTAATGAATAGCATGGTAATACACGCATTTATTGGAACAGTTATGTAGCTAATATGCATTTGTAGTATGTGCGCCTGGCGTAGAAATGAGTCTTTGTTAGCCCATTAAGGCTAGCTTAGCTAGGCTAGTTCGAGCAAGCTATTGTTGGTTGCTATGACAACGGGCTTGGTGTATTTTGCGAGCTTGTCGGCTACATAAGACAAGTGTTTATCGCTTTGCTACTGCGATGAAATGTTATTATTGTAACACTCTGCCAATGCCAGATGTGTAGAATAATTCACTAGTGATGTTTACTTCGAGACTTTGACAGTTTTAAGATGGATAGAAAGCGAATGAGCCAGCTAGCTGTCCAAGCTAACATGCAACCTTCTGTACATCCTGGGTACTCCCAGCCCTTATCAGGACCCCACAGTTCCCTTTGAGAACTCCCTGGTATCACGATCATAACTTTGGACAACCAGTTGTCATTCTCAACTCATGTTTCAAATCATGTTTCAGATTTCTCCCTTGTAACATACGAAGGATTTGGCCCTTTCTTTCGCAGGAAGCTACCCAGGTGTTTTTGCGGTCTCTTGTGATCTCAAAGCTAAACTACTGCAACTTACTACTTGCTGGTCTAGTAGTACTCTAGTACTTATTGTTTATTGCACTTATCAATGTTTAAGGTAGACCTTATGTATTTTGTACTTCTTGTTAGGAACTGGTTCAAAGTGACAAGTCCTTCAGGTTCAATCTCCTCCAAGTTACCCTCTGCCCTCCGTCCTCTGTAGCCGGATCCGGGGAAGTCAAGAGATACTGACACCAAGGTAGTGAATCAAGAGAGTTCCACTTTATTGAGGAAAGCACAGAGTATATATGTGTCCTATATCTACTATCTAAATCTACAGGATGATGGAGAAAAGTGAGGCATGTTCTAAGGGTCTACGTAGAAAGGAAAGGGACAAGGTTATTAAAGATTAGATGTTCTCTGCATGAACGAGCCACGAGCTGTTCCCTTGCCCGCCATTAGCCACTCCTGTCCTTAAAGAGAGACGGAGAGAGAGAAAGAGAAAGGGAGGGGTAAAGGAGACAGGAAGAGGGAGCGGATGACCTAGGGCGACCAGCTTGTGGTCAAGCCGCCATGTCATGGCTGATAGGCAGAGACCTTGCGTTGGGTGCCTGAATAGAGAAAGGCTCCAGTATCTAACACTTCTAGGCATCAGCAGTAATCCCTGTATTTCTACAGTATTCTAGATCATTGCTATATTGGACTCTAACCTATTGGACTGGCTAGGATGTATTCTATGAATAAATAACAAAGCACTTTTGTAAGTCGCTCTGGATAAGAGTGTCTGCTAAATGGAGTAAATGTAAATGTCCAAGGAAAGCCGACACTAGCAGGCAAACCGAGCATTGCACAGGCCATATTTGAAATTCCCACAATGCTTTTCTCACCGAGCGTATGTCCGGGCAATAACGTCAGTTGGTCCTATTATCAGCATGAGGAGAGTCTTTCATATCAATAAATTCTGACAACACTTTGAAAGTGATAAGCAGTGGTTAGCTCGAAAGTTATTCATAAACAAGCACGTTGAAAATTACGAAACAAGAGACTTAGATCAGCTGTTGTCTCTATCGATGGTGTGGGTGACCCATGTGTTCTTAGGATGCAGGTAGGGTCTAACGCCTTCTGTGCTGAGTTGCTGTTTCCATATTTTAAAAATAGAACGCATTGTTAAACGGCATCTGTAATAGTTAAGGAAAGTGCGTTATAAGTATAAAGTGTTACAGTAAGTGTTTTGGCCCCTGACTGCCATTAGGACAAGCCAAGACAACCACTCACTACGTTAGCTTATCTACTTGTTAAATCAGCCTGAAATTAAGATACAGATAAAAGTGTTGATTTTTATATTAACATTTTAACAACTTCAGCCAAAGTATTCAGAATGTAAATGTTTGGCCTAGCAGGTATGTCCCACAACTGATGCAGAGAGTGCATGTCATGGCAGAGGGGATTCATGTTGGCAAAATGCCCTCCTACAAATTAGTCTCAAATACTGAAGCAAAAAAGAGGCCAAATTCATCTGATGGAAGTAAGTCTAAAAGGGCTTCTTGATGATGTTACCCTGGTGACTTGCATTCTTTCCAGATGCTCAACAACCACTAAAAGTAGTGCATTGCTAAAAACTTCTACTTGTTGTGCTGGAGGTGTTGAAAATATGGTTTCCTTGTCATTGTCAGTCTGATTTTATAAGGTTCTACGTGGGTATCGATAGGAGCTGAAACTGTGCATGTGTTGCCCCTCTGAGGAGATGAGCCAATGAGGAAGATGCCCGTGTTCAAATTTGGCTCTAGACCACGCTTTGAGCTGGTGCACTTTGTCAGCGGTTGAAGTTGCAGCAGCATTGGCGGAGTGGGACGCAATGGTGAGAAGGAGAACGAGAAGGATCTCAGCAGTGAGAAGCTGAACAACGGCAAGCAGCGGGAGGCCGGAGACAAAGCCTCTCCTCTCCCTTCTCTGACACAAACACAGTCACATGTTATATACTCACATAATCCAAAATCTAGCATCTTTTATTTGCTGTTAGCTGGCGAAGAGTAATCAGTATAGTCAGATTCCTTTAATGTAAACACTTGGGAAAATTCCTGGCATGAGATCACTTTGGACACAGGGAAGATCTGATAGTAAATATTATGACAGGGTGAGGTCATGACTGCTTAGAAAAGTTTATAATGAAGGTCATGAAAGGTCAGTTTTGACTAATTGCAAAAAACGCCATGTAAACATTAGAATGGGAAAATCAAGCGGTCTGAGCGAAGCGAACTGCGAACGAGGCATGGAACAGACTAGCCAGGACCAATATTTTGAAAGGGATCAGAAGAGGATGACATCAAGAATCATTCTGATGATCATGTGGCGCACGGTCAAGCAAATTGCAGCCAGATACAATGCTGTTGCTCCAACTAACATGTCTGAAGGCACACCATGGGTCCTCTGAAATCAGTAGATGTTTGAACAGAAGGGCTTACCTATGTATTGTGACCAAGTGCATCCCTTCATGCAGCTGCTTAAACTATGGCAGAAGGACACTTTCAACAAGACAAGAAACCCTGCCGCAAGGGTTGTATAATCACGGATTTGTTCCAGTATCAAGACAGCAAATTTTCAATGTTTCCCTGGCCTTCACAGTCCCCAGATCTTAATCCTATAGAACATCCCTGGGTAAAGGTATAACAGGCAGTTTAGAACATGTCAGTCCCTCCAAGTAATTTAAGAGAAAATATCCTATGAAGATTGGACCAAGATTCCTGCAGAGCATTTTCAGCATATAGTGGAAACTATGCCAGAAAGAATTGCTGCAGTTCTGGAGGCCAAAGAAGGTCCAACATGCTATTAAATGGGTGTACTTAAGCCAGATACACTGTGTCCTATAATAGGATGTTGCTGGAATGTATGTGGATGTTGTTGGAATGGCCGCAGAGTTGCAGCAGCAGTACAGGTAGTCTGTGATCCTTTCCCCCATCCGAGTGAGTTTGCCCTTTTACACGGGGTCGAGTTATGATGTGAATGTTTAATTACACAGGATGGATTGTGGGTGACAGAACCGAACAGCCTTCAGGATTCAAATAGAGAAAGGTGAAACTTCTCCAGCCTTTGAGTTAATCACAGGACTATTGCATAGCAATTAGGGATAACAGAACAGCTTTCGGGGGGGTTTGGGTGGGTTGCCTTATCCGCCCCTTTAACAGAGTAGTCACAATTCAAATTTCCCTTCTTCCATTGTTTACAAGGCATTATACATGTGGTTTATTTATAGTGCACGGAGTAATATGCAGCGAGTCTGGTCTGTCTGCTTTGGAAGAGAAACATTTGGCCAAAAGAGCAAGACACAGCCAGGAGGATGATTGGTAAGAGCACATCATAATATGCACCTTAAAGCTGTGCTCTACAGCTAGGTCCTGTTCCATGACTGCATATATAAATTTACTACTGACATTGTCATTTATATCTGGCCATTTACAGTGCACTCTTGCTCAATGCAGCACTTGAAGCTGATTTTCCATTGTGTAGTTATTATGTTCAAGAGATGTTTGACCCGGTCAGGGTGACACACTTTAGTGAGGGCAGCAGTATCCTAGAGGACACTACAGACAGTGACGGAGACATCTCAGAGCGCGAGGTGAGAGGTTGAGTTTTTTGTTACTCTCTCTACGACATACTTTTCATGCCAGGTACTATTGTCCAGTTCAGCCCAATTTAATTTACTGCCTTGTATTATCATATATAAATTGCTGAACATCTTATCACTCAGTTTCAAACATCCCCTCAGCTGTTTTAAGCCATTTCGGTTATTCAGAAGTACTGCTAAATGGATGTGGTGGGAAAATGAGAGCACATCAAACACAGACAGCTTTATGCATTGAGTAGTAAAGAGTAAAAGTTTATTGAGTTTGTAAAGGGAAAGAAATGTGAGTTCCACCTTCCAACTATAACTTTTCTAGGATACGTGATCAGCCATGGTGAAATCACTACGGATGATAAGAAGATCAAAGCCATCTTCCAGTGGCCCATTACTATTATAGTTAAAAAACTCCAGAGATTCTTGGGATTTGCAAACTTTTACCGATGCTCTCACAGCCCTCCTGAAAGGAGCAATGACCAAGCTACTTTGGAATCAGGAGGCTGATCAAGCATTCAGGAAACTGAAAGAAGCTTTTACCACGACTAGCATACGTCGTCATCCTGATCCTTCCATTCCATTTGTCGTGGAAGCTGATGCTGCTGTACTTTCACAACGATACGACAAGTCCAAGTTACAATAGATGATTAAATAGACAAGTGTATATAAAATAGATGATGGAATAAACAAGCCATACAAGACACAGTCATCCCAATGGAATGTCTGTCGGGAAAACATTACCTACCTTGTGCTGTGACCATCTGTTGAAGTGGGCTCATTCTTCGCTGGTTCAGGGCTATGACAAGCGATATTTATAAGTATGTTTCTTCATGTTCAATTTGCAGTCAAAGCAAGATGCCTAAGACCCTACCCACAGGAAAGCTCATGCTTCTTCCCGTACCAGAAAGTCCTTGGTCTCACATCACCTTAGATTGCGTTACTGACCTCTCTGTCCTCACTGTAGTTGATGGATTCTCCAGGGGTGTGTGGTTCATTGTGTTTCCGAGTATGCCTACAGCCTGCCAAACTGTGGAAGCCTTGTTTAACCAGGTGTTCCGTATATTTGGCATCCCAGAGGACATAATATCATATTGGGGACATCAATTCACATCTCGAGTTTGGGCTTCCTATATTGAACACATCGGGGTAGCTATTAGTTTTACATCCACAGTCAAATGGCCAATTCCTACATTGTTTTTATATGAACAATCCATCAGACCGGTCCAAGTTCCTCTTATTGGCAGAAATGGCCCAAAATTCACTTACTAGTTCATCCACTGGCTTGACTCCTTTTTATTGTATTTTAGGTTATCAGCCTCAAATGTCCCATGGACTTCCATATCAGCTGGTTTCCCCGCTGTGGATGAGTGGATGCAGCGGAGCGAAAGGGTATGGGAGGAAACAGATCAGTGTATTGTATGAGTTCTCTGAACGTATAAGGAAATTGCGGACAGGCACAGAGGGGAGAACCCGATATACCAACCTGGTGACAGAGTGTGGCTCTCTACACAGGACTACCGCAAGCCGGGGTCATGTCGCAGGTTAGGTCCCAAGTATATCGGTCCATATGAAATTACCAAGCACATTAATGAAGTCACATATCAACTCAACTTACCTGCTCACTTTTGTGTTTTGAGGTCATTTCATGTGTCCCTGTTGTTCCTGTTGTGGCCTTTGGATGAGATCACCCCTGAGGTCACTCCTGTATTAAGTATGTTGGTTGCTGTCATTAGAGTGTATTGTTTCTGAAGGTTTTTTTGCATTATGCAATGCCTCTTCGCAGAGTGTGATTTTCAAGAACTTTAGTAAGCAGATGACTTATTTGCATCACCTTTTTTGGTAGGACAAAGCCCATCCATGAGCCAAAGGAAGCTGAGGTAGGCCCCATTCCATGAAAACACAGGGAGTGTGTGAACCAGGATACCAACACAAGCATACATGCAAGCTGACACCTACCCTCCCCTTGGCCAGTGGTTTGGCCAGTAGACAACTAATGAAAAACATTTCAAAAGCGTTTATACAGAAGCCAATGTTCAAATGGCTCTCTGTGCAGTGAGGAAACATATCATAAGGAAGTGCAAATTCCACTAAAGTTTAAGTAGGATCACTGAATTCAAAGTCTAGAGCACTATTACACTATGACTTCTAACAATAGCGTAAAAACAGTAATGTCATTCGTTTTTAGGAAAGGAATGTAAAAGTTTATGAAATATTCTTAAAAAGAGGACAGTTTGACGAGGAGCTTGGTCTTGCACAGCTACCAAAACCCAGGACTGAACTAGGAGTCTTTTGATATTCAATCTAACACTCACCCAGCTGAGCTATTTCAGCTAGTGACTAAATACTTTTGCCTGGTTTCGATCAAAATGTTACCAATGAATGTAGCTCATGTTCATGTCAGAGGAAACTGTCACCTTTATCCCTGGTGAGCTAGTGGCTAGGATTCTCTTTCAAACTTAATTTTTATGTGGAATAAAAAGAAATATGAATACCTCTCTTTATGACCTCCTAATGCTCATGCATACCAAGTCCAGTATGCATACAAACATCGTCAGTATACTAGGAATACAGAGTTTGAAAAATGTTTGTCAGAAGCATCTGAGCTTTATTGCTGGTGGGTGAGTGGCTAGGATTCAACACTTTCACCACTGCGACTTGGGCTTGATTCCTGGTCGGGACGCTCTTTTTGCTCACTTAAAAAAGAAGCTTGTATGTGAAAAAACAAACTTCCTTTGAGTCAGATTTTAACTGACAGACTAAGGATAACAGTTTTAAATTCTACAGTCCTCCACTCTACCAACTAAGCTATTGAAGGCAACAGACATGTAATCCCATAAATCCAAACACCAGTATGTTGGCAAGAAACACGGCCAGTTATGGATGTTTGAATTGTTAAGTTCATTTGACACAATGTGTACAATCAATAACTACTGGTGCTAACTCAAAGTATGTTTCCCCCTTCAGTTTTATTTTATGCCAGAATAAAGACTTTCTGTCTTTAGAATTCTACATGACTCAAACTGAGATGCAGCAGATCACTTAGCTAGAACAAAGGGTCTTGTACTACAATAATGACTTTTGCTTTATTGCCCATAAGGTCCACCTCTTTTTTCTTTAACCCTCAGATCATCCCGTAGATGTTAGAATTATTCTAATTAAATTATAATTAACATTTAAAAAAATTCCTTAACATCACTCTTAAAATAACTTTTACCTTACAAATGATTTCTTTACCAGCAAATTTGAGTTGGTATGAATTTATCTATTAATTTTTCGTTATTATTTCATTAAATACATCCCCCCCCTGCCCCCTAAAAAAAGAATAACAGTCCAAATGAAAGGTCTAAATGAATCTTTGCAGTAACAACAGTCTTTTATGCTCTTCCAACCACCCCACCTCCCCCCAGTGGACACACCATGCTCCAGTACATGATTTTGGAGTGCTGTGCTATCTGTGCTCCCCACTAACTCTTCCTACCTGCTGGGGTTTCTCCTTCCTGGACCTGCCTTAAAATGCTTAAAATGACAGCACCTTGCCCTCCATTTACCTGCAACATTCTGCACTGTCACAAGCAATATTTATGTGCAGATTAGCAGATGAACCTCACCTGGATGATCCACATTTCATTTCTTTGTACTGTTATAATAATGAGTTACTGTATTTCTACCCAGGTGTTCTATCCAGGTGAACTGTGCTGTTTCTATCTCCTATGATGTCTTTGTGTAGGAATGCTGTAGTGTATCTTTCATGCTTACAATTTGTCAGCCATCCTCTATCCAACTCATCTTTGCCCAGGTTTATCCAGGGTTAACCGAAGGAGGATGAGTTCCCTTTTGAGTCTGACACCTTCCAAGTCCCTTCCACCATTCCAGTGAGTTTTTCCTACTGTCACCCTTGCCAATGTCATTTGGCTTATTATCAGTTGTCACAAGGTGTTAACGTTATTATGCACATGTATATAAAATGTGTATATACTCTATATACATAATATATATATATATATATGTATATAAAATGTGTATATACATAATATATATATATATATATATATATATATATATATATATATATATATATATATATATATATATATATATATATATATATATATTATATATTGCATTATTCTCTGCACCTTACATGTTATTTGCAGTTTGGATTGGATTATAAAGTGAATTTCATTGGTGAGTACTATATTTTTTGGTGACAAACTATAATCTTATCTTTACAAAGCAGTGACCAGAAAGGAGACCTTTGGTCTCCATGATAGTTAGAGACACACAGCCATTTAGCTTAGTTGAGGATAAAAGCTTCAGGGACTTGGTAGCAAAATTGGATTCAACTTATATTCTCCCAACTAGGAAGGTATGTGTGGTGACATGGATACATTATGAGAGTAGTATTAAAAATATATATAATTATTTTCTTCCTTCCCTTTAGACTGTAAAGGCCATGGTTGAGGCCAAATGTCAACAAGAGAAAGAGAAGGCCAAAGCTGAGGTCCAGAAAGTTCTTGCAATGAGTTTGACAGCAGACATGTGGACATCTCTTAATGTGGATGCCTTCTTGGCTGTGACCTGCCATTTTATAGATGACAACACATTTCTGAAGTCTACACTACTTGGTGTTGTGAAATTCCTGCAGGCGCATACGGCTGAAAATTTGGCCTGTGTGAAATCCTCTTTTATGGAAGAATGGGGAATAAAATAAAGTCACATGGTTACTGATGGCACATCTAATATGATTGCCTGTGGCAAATAGCTGAAGCTGCCTCATGCACTCTGCATTGCTCACACCCTGAATATAGTTGTTTAAAAGGCTCTTGAACTAACCCCAGTACTATCTGCCATTTGTACAAAGTCAAGGAAGCTGGTGGGCTATTTTAGAAGCAGCACAACTGCCAAAGTTAGTAACATTATTTTCACATTGTTTACATATTGTTTTATATTGCTACATGTGTAACGTTTACTGTTTTATTGTTAAAGGAGATGTGGGACCTTGTTCAAGAGCATATGGGAAAAAAAAAAAAAAAACTGAGGTTGAAACAAGGTGTTGGAGCGATTAGTAGAACTCAGGGAGCCTGTGGGGGCAGATTTGGCAAGCTTACAAACTGACATTCCTGCGCTGACCTCTGATGTGTACAGTAATGTTTGTGGGTGCCTTTCTATACTGTATTCTTTTCACAAGGCCACTGTGCAGCTGTCAGAAGAGAAAAAGGTATCTGGTTCAAAGTGGTGCCATTATTGAAAATGGTTTAAAAAATCTTTCTGGAAGAGGCACAGGGCACATATGGAGATCAAACCCATGACCATGGCATTATTAGCACCCCACTCTGACCAACTGAGCTAATCGGCCTTTCTCAGTTCCTTTTGCAGTTCTCGGTGCAGCAGGGAAGGGAACCTTTCCATGAAATTGTAGACTTGGTGTCAACAAGATTACGGCCACTTTTCGACCGAGCATAGGTGAAAGTTGACACATATTGTTCCCTCTGACAAATGGTTATTCTGCAGCCAACTTTTGAATTAAACTTCAAAAGCAAATGTGCAGAAGCTTTTGTTAAAGAGCAATTCAGTGCAGTTGTACACAGTGATGAAATCATCAATTGCAAAGTCCACTGAGCTTTATTGTTGCGAGTTACATAGTGCTGTCTATAACACCATGAAATCTGCCATAACAACAAAAATGTAATGTCTGATTCTGTGAGCCAAGGAATATAAACCTTTTAGGGGCATATTTAAAATATCAGATTTTCTGCCTGAGCACAGAGTAGGCATTTTTTTCTAGCTTTAACCATACGTCCTCTTTCTTTGGAAATCTGGGTCATTGCTGCATGAATAAGCAGAAAGATTTTGAGCAATTTTTTTGTCTGGGTCTAAGGGGCAATTTATTCAAACCAAAAGATGCTATTTTAGCTAGTTTGTCAAATGAACATGTCAAACCTACAGAGACAATGTGTCTAACTACAGAGCTCTGCACTGTTTAATTCTTGGAAGTATTTGAAGCCATAGAAAGTTATTCTGTAAGCATTGCTTAACTCATTAAAAAGAGACAGTTAGAGCCAACGGCTGCCAGATCGAACATAGCTCACATTTTATAGTGTTTGCATAGCATATCAGAATCTGCAAGAACTATTCCTGTCATTTCAGGAATAAGCTTTTTTGACTTCACAGCTAGATGAAATATTTAGGGTGGACACAGGATTTGGTATGATCTCCTAGAGAATTGCCATTCCACTGTGTCTTCAGCTTTTGTCTGATCTGCAAACAAGTCCCACTCTAGGAGAACTAGCTCAAGTGGTAGAGTGCTCTTTTAGTATGTGAGTGTTAGAGGGATTGATGCTCACATTCTCAAGTCTAGAATTTGTAGTTTTTTTCTATGATGAAATCATTTCTGATAGCAAATGTTTTCAGGACCTGCAGATATGCTTATGCCATGCACACATTACGTGACTTTTGAAGTTTTCAAATTGATGGATGGCTCACACTGCACAACTGTATGTCTTGGAATCTGGAGTGCTTAATTTGTGGTATCTCAGTGGCAGGCATAATCAGTGATAAACCACTGATATGTCAACTGGTCTTAACACAGACAGATTTAACTTACTCTGTGGAGACTGTGTCTAACTTAAACCTTTCCTTCAAATAGAAGAGATCCTTGTTGCAGAGGTAATGTTTTTACCTTTATATGGTTTTTCCACTCATAGTCATGCAACACACACAAATGCAAACCTCTCACAGACTGTCTCACACACATCCAGTTATTCATCTGAACACATGATGTTTCTGTCTCTGTACCGCTATTAGTTATGCAATGTTTCGTCAATACTAGCACTAACTGAACAGCGTTCTGTATAAATATGATCTTTATAACAGCTGCCATAACAGCAAAAATGTAATGTCTGATTCTGTGAGCCAAGGAAGTATTATTGATATTGTGAATATTTAATAACCTCCAATGCCAGCAAATTAAATTTTCACAATATTGTGAAAATTGTAAAGGATACTTTATTCATGTCCTCATTGCTAAAGATTGTATCGCTTTATCACAGCGATAAGCTAGTTAGCTAGCTAATAGTTGAGGTCAGCGAGTGTCAAACTCGGGGCTATAAACCATTCCTTGTGGAACCATTTCATTGTTCAGCTTTCAACTTTGATCGTTTAGGTGCTGGTAGTTTGTTAGCTAGCTAACTGTTCAGCAATAGAAAACCTACTTTTGTATGATTTAGAGACCCAAATTCACAAACCTGTGGGTTTTCAAATTGATCGTTCTCTCTAAATAAGCAAAATGAGTTAAGCCATTACTACAGCTATTGGACTGTTTGAACTACAATATTCGACTGTTCATTTATTGTTAATTAGATTAAATTAACTTTCAGAAACATTCTGTATTAATAGAAAGTAGTTTTTAATGACTGATTAACTGTGTATATTCAACATGAAGCTATTCATATAAAGTTTCAAGTTTGGTTTATTTGTAACATACATTTATTTGTCACTTTCATTTTTAGGCTGTAAAATGAAAGATCCTTGCTCACAATTTTATATATATATATATATATTACACACACACACTCCCTATTCAATGGGAAGAAACCAGTTCATGTCATTGTGAATTGCTGGTTCTGTAATCAAAACACTGAGGTTCCATATGGGAACAGAAACTGCTGGGACTGTCCATTCTGTGTGCAGTACAATGGCTTCTAAGAGGTATTGCTGTATTTGAGACATGGTGAGGACATATTTTAGTGAAAGTCTTCCAATGATGCACCCTTAACTGAACCATTTTATGCTGTTGCTGCTGTTAAAAAATGCAGAATGGTGATTATAACGAACCGATCCTTGCACAATATATGGAGCACCTCAACCATGGGGTCTCAGCTGGTGTCCCTGTGCTTGATGCTCCCAAGACTCAACCAGACACTGAAGATCAAGCAGCTGGCTTCCTTCACTCCCAGAAAGGAAGTAGGTTTTCCATTTGAACTGTTGCCTTCTTAGTTAAGACGTATGCAGGGTTTATTGCAACGCCAGAGTTGTGAAACTGTGCAAGGTAATGCATGTCCAGTGCTGGAATTAAGATAATAGCTCTAAATAGTCTCTGACTTGGGCAGAGATTGTGAGTGGGTCTTCAAGGGCAAACAGGATCTGATGGCCCACATGTAGTTTGATATTATTCCTAAATAACTAAGTTGACTAAGTTTACATGGCTATTTGAAAGAAGCTGATCATGTAAGCAGCAAAGACAGAATATCATTCTCTGACTAAGGATTTAGTTGACTCATGTTTAGCCCAACTAAACTGTGGTCCTGGCTGATTTTAGTTGGACTATTGAGCCACTGACTCATGCACAGAGTTCTCTGAGTATTTTGCAGTTTCTTAGTCTACTGAGTTCTTACTGAGTATAACGCCAACTTTGATGCATTTGTTTTCTTTTTTCTTGCAGTGTTAGGAGGTCATAACTGCTGATCAGAACTTTGGACAAGAGGGCTTATCCTCATGGCTGACTGACTTTCATGTACAACAAACAATCTTTTCTTATTTATTTTTTTCCAGTTGTAACAAACCGTTCTGCTGTTTTTTAACTTCTGTCAAATTTTTAATGGTTGTATAGGACAATTACGATGGAAATTGAGGTGTACAAGCACCACCTTGAACAGACCTACGAGTTGTGCGTGCCTGTCAGACCGCTGAGCAGTATGACATCCAGCACCAGAACCGACAGCTGCGGGCCCTGCTTTTCAACCACCAGCTCAGATGCAGCCAAGATGCGGACAAAGCATTCATTAAGGTGAGTAATTATTGTCAATGGTTGTCTTAGAATGGTGCTAAAGTGCTTAAGATACTTTTTGGCGATTCCATAGCCAAGAATTCTCAAGGTCACAACTAGCTGCATTCCTGTTGGGTGTGAATGACAGTTGCTCCTTCCCGGTTGATACAAAGTCACGATAGAAAAAAAGGCATACACAGAACTGCAGTGAACACTGTCCTTCAAGTGCATACAGTGTTTGAGCCTGCAATCCAGTTCATTACCCTGTCCAACAGCCTCCCAGGTTCCCCTCCACATCTTCCTTGTCAGAGATGAAAATTGATATAAAAAAAATGGGGAACAGTTGAAATGACTGAGCCAATACACTGCACATTTCACCTTGAATACTTTTGGTTACTTTTTTGTTCCTGGCTACCTTGCTTTTTTAAGCATTGATTATATCAAACACTGATTTATCTAAGATGAGCAAAGACCTGTTCTCTCTTGCTGCATTTTGTTGGGTTTTTTGTTTTTTTTTCCAAATGAAGCTGTTGTTTTCATTTTTGGTGGGTTTCATACTATCCACACCAGCTTCCAGGTTTCTGTCCTTTTACATACCAAGCAATCAGCTTCCTTTCTCTTTGCTACAGAGCACCTCTTTTCTGTCCACACCTGCTTGGCTGGTAGCTCTCAGAAGCCTTACCTTCCTCACCTGTGCTTTTCTGGTTGCGATGGCCATATGTGGGTCTGGATGTGACTCTGGAGACACATCCTCTCTCCACAACAGCCCGCACACTCTCAGCGGGGGAATCATCCCATCCAAAGAAGCCCACCAAAGTGACACTGAAGCCAAAGCAAAGAGCATCACCAAAACTATGCAAATGTGGAATGACCTGGTGGGTCTTCTGCCAGAGAGAGGCAATAGAGAATATCAAGCTGATCTGGTAGTCTGGAAGCAACCACCAGATGGCTGTTGCTTCTGTTGGCCTTTTGACTTCCATCAACATCTACTCAGGCAGTAAAAAGAAATGGTGTACTGGGAGGTAGTAAATCTTGCTAATCAGTACTTGTTTTTGGCCTGTGAAAATACAAACAAACAATACACATATTCAAACACTTCTGAACTACAATTGCTTATCAGGATTTACACAGGCTTATGTTCTTAATACCTCTTTGCTTACAACTTCATCAAAGCGGTTTTGTTCTACAGTATGTGCAAAGTCTACTTTCCCACACAGTTCACATCAGTCTTGGTTCGTCCTGCTGGCTCTTCATGTCTGTGAATGTGAAAAATCAAACTTTTTTGCTTGGCTTCAAGCAGTGATCCTTTGATTGCATCATTCATGATTCATTTAGGATTACAAGTGGTTCAAAATCCAGCCAGAGGTGTACTCAAGTGAGGTAATAAAATGAAATTATTAATGTAATAATATGATGGCAGGAATTGTAAAAGACCAAATTAGGCTTTGGAAGTAAGCAGGATGTGAGAATGACCAAATATGGCCTCTGTGGCAAGTCCGGGATTGAGGCCAGGATACCACCTAAAGATACAATTTTAATAAAAAATGGTTTTGTAACTTGATGAAAATGTATAAAGATTGAACCCACCTGAGACTGTTAGACATTCTGTGGACAATACCTCGTCTGTATGCAACATTGAGCTCAGAATAAAGATGGCACCGGCTATTCCCTTCAATTAATTACTTTATTTTCTATTTAAAGTGTACTTGAGAAAAGGACTGGAATGTAGGAAAAATCTAGGAACCACACAAGAATGTCTGGAGATAAAAATTCAAGGCTGCATAGCCATACCTTAATGTGAGAGATCTTCCATTTCAGAGTCTGCTGTGTGAGAGTCCTGTGCCTTTTTTCTCTAGCTTGGAATAGGACTGTTGCTTCTGCTTCTTAAGGTTTTCAATCAACAAGGACGGTGGCTCCACCTGCAATGAACCATGAGCTTGTTATATTGAATTGCACAAGACAGTAAATTAACTCTTGTATTCATTCTGTATGAAGTGCGCCTCACTTGAGATGTCAGCCAAAGTTTAGCAGTAAATATGGTTATCTGCAGTTAAGTGTGTTGCTATTGATAGACGTCTTCAGCTAAAAATAAGTCTTCCTTGACCCTACTACACCAAGCCCAGATACAACACAGACATGCATGTGCTGTAGTTGGCTTCAAAACATTCAATGAACTTGTCAGCAACATGGTCCAGATTCCTGCAGCATGTGACATGCGTCTGCACGCATCCTGCCCCCACAGTCTCTGCCTGGCTCCCCCCACCCTCCTCCACCCCCAGTTTGCTCTCTCATCCTGCCCACCAGCAGCTAATGTCCACCGCCGCAGCGCAGCACCTCCCACTGTATGCTGCATGCTCCTCTGTGTGCCTGTGGTAAAACCTCGCCAAGTTTAGTGTTCTAGCCACTGCACTCCCTTCCCCAACTCACACATCAATCTCAGAGGCAGATGGATTCCTGTCTCCCAGCCGCATCCCAACTTTTTGACCAGTACACATACTTGGATAAATGTTCTCTGTGAATACAAAACAGCAACATTTGTCTAGTGTACCGGAGACCTCTTGGAAGTTTTGTAGACAGATGAGGCCGGGCTGTGCTAGCTGAGAGAGACGATATTTGAGCTTGAATCTGACTAGCACATGCACAGAAGCATAGGGTATTATGAAGGCTCTGCATGATATCGTGACCCAAGGTTGAGCTTACAGTAGGTGGCCATATTGCCTCATATCAAGGGCAGTGTACGTTGGAAGACCATAGCAGAGACGTGTGACCGAACTATGTGCACGAGCGCATAACATGCCGCATTCCTTGTTTTCTCCCATTTTTGAGTGAAGCTAATTGATAGTGCCATCTGCCATCTCCTTTTAGAAAGCCAGTGCAGTGCCTTGGCTGTTGATGTGAGTTGTTTTGTCAAAGGAAAGAATTGAAAATGTGAGCGGTGATCTCCATGTAATACTTAGGCTTTAATGCCCTTTACCACTCATTCAGTGCTTGTCTGTGTTTATGTTTTCAGTGTTACAGTGTGATTTTATTTAGGTGAAATTTGTTTTCAGTCTATCTGCAGTAGTGCACTTAAAGGGCCAGGAAGGTTAGTGGAACACATTTGCTCTGCCTCTGACCTCACAATTCCACTGTAACAACAGTGTTCAATTCCGTCATTTAAAAAAAAACAAAACTTGGTTTGGTTTAAATTTGTTTAAAGATTTGTTTAAATTGTGTGTGCCAGTGTATGTGAGCGTGTTGAAGTCTCTCTGACCCTCCACACCCATTAGTGCGTTCTTCCACTAGCTTCTCTCTCGTTCCTGCTTCAATATTCAAGGGAGGATTGAGATCCATTCAGGTAATTTTGCAGTCTTCAAAAAATGCATTGAAAGACATTCCAGTAGCTCAGTGGTGCACCTGCGCGCCACTCTGCTCCCCAGTTCGGAGGATGCCAGCACCTATGTTTAGTCTTTTATGTTTAGTCTTTTTTAGTCTGTTTCTCTTTATTTCCTTTGGACTCCAGTGCTTTTTAATAATCTGTTTTGGACATGGTATGGCTGCTCCATTACCCAGGAGCCCATACAAAGGTTCATTTCTGCCTGCCTGCATAACTGCTGGAGGGAGGATTTTATGTCCAGAAAATGTTAAGATGGCAACAGCTCGGTGGGAGACAGTATGTGAGAATCACCTCTTAGGCTCATTTTACTGTTTCTCATGTAGAAGGAATTCCCTCACTATGTTCCCATTCTGAGCATCAAAGCCAACTGGGATGGGGGTTTTGTCACATTCTGAATTCTAGCTCATGTCATATTTTGTCAGCATTGGCTTTGATAGACTCAGGTTATCGGTACAAATTTACATTCAAGATTAGTTGTTTTTTACATATATATCCCCTCTCCTGCAATCATGGCTAATTAGCTGCATCCATCATTGTAATTGTTTAATTTTTCATGCTAGTTCATTCACCCTTGTATTAGTGCCATGCATGTGAAACAGACTCTTGAAAGGTTTTCTTTTTGTATCTTGCATGCCTAGCATAATAGGACATTCAAAATCCCTTGAAAATTTTAAACTTTTTTTTTTTTTTATGTATATATCTCCTCAACATTCCCAGTACAACTGCTGTAGAGTCCACGACTCAACTCTTGACTAAAGTCTTCACTCCGAGCGTCTGAGCCGGCTGCTGCGGCATACGCCACGCTGCTCTGTGACCCTCACTCTCCACTCCTCTCCTCTCCCAGCTTTTCCAGATCCCTCAGATGCAGACAGCCCAGCCTGCCATTCCAATTAACAGCGCTTCCTTTCGACCCGTGTCCAGCCAGCCCATCATGATGTTCCTGACACCCATGCCCTTCACCTCATCCCAGACCGGCCAGTACTACGTACTCCAGTACTACGTGCCTCAGGTACCCAGAGCAGAGAAAAGCGCCTGTGCAAATATGTACACAGTGTAGCAAATGGGTTGAAAATCTGTCTATAAACAGGTTGGCCAGCAATAAATAAACTGCTCCTAAAATGTGTAGATAAAAATATGTTTTATCTTGGAAGCAGAAATGAGAAGTTCTAGTTTAGTTTTTTTTCAGTGTAAAAACTAAATGTTTTTGTATTTTTTGTTTGTTTACTGCTTCGAATATCTCTTTTAGGAGTGTCCTATATGAATGGCCATGTCTGGTGCTAGGCCCTTTACTTCTGCTGTTCTGTTTCATTCTCAGTATCACCACAGTGGCCTTCCCTACGTGGGACATCCCCAGCAGTACTCCGTCCAGCCCACAGGACCCAGTACATTCTACCCTGGGCTCTTTCCTGCAGACTGCCCACTAGCATATGGTGAGTTTGGACTTCCCTTTCTCTACCCCCACCTGGGAAACCCACACGCGTGCTCTCACCGATAAAGAGACCTTTCTTCTGGGTATTCCCGCTGGCTGAAACTGCTTTTTCGTTTGCTCTCTAACTGAAACCAGTGCTTTTTTTTGGTCACCACTAGTGGCAGGGCCTTCATACTATCCTGGCCAGACCATATACACCAAATCTCCATCCATAATATTGCATACAGCTCAGCAGCCTCCACCCACTAAGAGGGTAAAGAAAACAGTGAGTATTCCCCCTGCCTCAGAGGTGAAATTAATTTAATTGTGGATTGACTTAATAGATGCAAATAACTTGCTGTTCGCTAAGATCCGTATCCGAGACCCTAACCAGGATGGCAAGGATATCACAGAGGAGATCATGTCAGGAGTAGGCATTAGCCAGAACACAAGCCCACCAGTGGGACGTCCCTGCACTACCCCTACTGCTCCACAGGTAAGCCATTCAGTCCCGCAGCCCGAGCCCCTGATCGGCTGCAGGCCGCTGCTTCGCGTGATCCACTCCACAGGTTAAAGTACTCTCTCATCTAGTCCTCCCTCATAATAAGCTCTGAGCTGATTGTTTGGTTGTTTGGCTGGCTTTCATTCTCTTGTCCTATTAAAAGCATCATACAATCAGCAACAAAATCTGATGGTGTAGTTTGATTTCCGGCCATTCTCTCTTCCTTCTTCAGTGATTCGGTCACACCGTTGACCCTCCTCCGTCATATTTGACTGGTTCCAGTAGCTTGTGTGATTGTGGCTGTTCTGATTTAAGAAGGCTTCTCAGATGTGTTTTGATGTTCCGACTTGCCGTGCCTATTCTTTCGTCTGCCTCCATCTTAGTTCTCCCTCACAGCCACTCGAATCCTCCTGATCTTCCCTCGTGTTCCCTCTACACAGACAGCCCACGTAAAGGCCCTGTAAGAAGGATTCAGCCAAACCCTGAGCACCTCAGCTCCTCTGAGGAAAGGCTTCTCTGTAAAGGGAACACTCACTACTGCGCCGTTGCACTTACTTTGTGTCCTCTTTCCCTAAATGTTAACAGTGTTCCTCTTTCCTCTCTTTCTCTATTTCTCCTGCCCATTTATTTAAGCACCCCATGCTTGTCTGCTATCTCTTGCTGTCTTTGTGTCTTCACCCCCCCCCCCCCCCCCACCTCCACACACACACACATTTTGTGCCTTTGCGGCTGGATCTTTTGCCCTCTTGTGCTTTCTCATTTCATCTCTCTCTCTCTTTGCCTCTTTCTCTACTCACTTCTCTAATTATGCTGTGCTGTGCTGTGCTGTGCTCACCCCCCCACCCTCATTGCCATTCCCCTTCTTCTGCATGTGTGTGCAGTATCTCTCTCTCTCTTTCTCTCTCCCTCTCTCTCTCCATCTTTTCCGTCTTTTGCTAGTTTTTATGTCCACACCCTCATTATCCTCGCATTTTCTACCTCAAATCCCAGCAGCTGAACAGCCAGGTAGCAGAGCAGGGGAATGTCAGTGTCGGCCTGGCCCTGGAGGCCCACTGTCCGGCGAAGGCTGCAAGTCCAGCAGCCGGAGAGGCGGTTGCCTCAGGCACGCTGACGCCCTCGTTGCCTTCCAGCACTGCTGCTCCTTCAGGCCTCACTCTCCCAGGCCAGGCTGTTATAGAGGCAGTCCAGGCCTGTGGAGCCTCCACTGGGGCAGAGCTGAAAGAGACTGGGAAGGAGCCAGAGGTCTTGCTGGAGGATAAAGTGGAGCCCATTTTACAGTCCAATCTTAGGCAAAGCTTGAGTCAAGGTAAATAACCACATGCATGACATGCTATGTTAGGACACTAAAAAGACACCAGACCGATTTGTTATGATTTACAGCTATTAGTTTATCCAACACCTGGAAGAAGCCAAAAGAGGACACTCCTGTGGGGCAGGCCCAGTGTCCTGACAGAGAGGTGATTCCTCTCTCCAGGTGCTCACTGTACCCCTCTCTGCATGCAGAGCCAGAGCTGAAGGATGGGAAGAGGCAGTATGATAGAGACTTCCTGTTGGCCTTCCAGTTCATGCCTGCGTGCATGCAGAAGCCAGAGGGGCTTCCTCCCATCTCTGATGTGGTACTGGACAAGGTAAGCCTGCTAAAACATTGGCCTTAGGGGACCTTTAAAACCATTCCATGGAGAGGGGCTGATGGACTTCGACTTGACTCTGTTGTTTTCTAGATCAAACAAAACAAGCTGCCCCTGCAGCAGGTGGGCCCTCGCATTATCGCCAGAGACCCAGGCTTCAACCCAGCCTCTGCAGACTTCAGCAGGGCAATTCCTGGAGGCAGGGGTGCACCGGTGGGTCTCTCCGCTCATCCCTTCTCTTCTGTCACAAATGAATGAGCGCCTGGTCATCTTATGTGACCGAGGTCTTTGTGACATTGTTACCGCCCATAATAAAGAGCACCCATTCGTTGCTTCAGCTGCTCAGTGTAGGCCCGAGACGGCTGCCTCCCCGCAAGATCATTACCAACGTGTCCGTGAATGACGAGGTGCAGCTGAAGAAGGCTGAGAATGCCTGGAAACCTGGCAGGAAAAGGGAGAACACCCAGAACCCCGAGACCCAGAAAACTCAGGTCAGCACCTCACTCCGCTGTGCCCTGTTTTCAGATTTCAGAGTCACAGCCTGTTATGGTGGTCTTGAAAGCTACTTAATTTTTTTTGCGATATGCTCTTCAAGAATTGGATATTTAAATTATAGAGTCGTTGTTTAATTGGGTGGGTGTGCGGGGAGTGTGCACGAATGTAGCTATGCAGGGGGACATTGGTTTCTAGTGTAAACAGGGGGTGTGATGATACTGAGGACCAGATCTTGTGTGCTTGTTGTTCCTTGTGTTGATTGTGGTGTTGATTTTGGTGAGAGAGTATTGTAGATATTGTAGTGTATTCTGTGGATGATCTTGTATATATTATAGGTTAACACCCAGTGGTTGTGTTCAAAATATTCTTGCAAATTTGTGTGCAATTCAGCATTTGGAGAGATTGACAGATCTTCATTGCATTGTCTGGTCGGTAGGGTTATTATTGGATCAGATTTGGTTATTATGTATATATTTTTTTTGTTTGTAGGAGTTATATATTGATTAAATCTAAAATTCTTGTAGCTGGTTCTAATGGGTTTTCTTTTAATTTGAATTTGGAGCACATGAGGGGTTTTAGTTGATAAGATTTGATAAACTGTTTGCTGCCAGTGCTACACTTCTCGGAAAGTGTGATTGATGTATGATGCCTTTATCGGTCTATATAGCAAAGTTGAGTGATTTTTGTTCATGACGAAGTTCCAAATGGCAGAGTAAATATTTGGTGAAAGTGAGGAGTTAGTCATTATGTGGAAGAACTGCTGAATTTAACAAAAGATTGGGATCTTTGTAATGGAAAGCTTAGTCGGTAGTCTGTTTTCCTCTCCAGGAGCTTTTCCAGAAGGTGCGCAGTATCCTGAACAAACTGACACCGCAGATGTTTAACCAGCTGATGAAGCAGGTGATGGACCTCACCATCGACACAGAGGAGCGCCTCAAAGGCGTGGTTGATCTGGTTTTTGAAAAAGCCATCGATGAGCCCAGCTTCTCTATGGTCTATGGCAATATGTGCAGCTGCCTGGCTATGGTGAGTAACATGTTCCCATACATTACTGCTGAAGTTCCATACAAAGGCAAATGCCACACAGAAGTGAACTCCGTTTGAACCACTCTAAACTGACATGGAGCTTTAATCAGCTTCTATTTAGTAACAGAACTCTCAACACTGTCTTATACCCAAGTGTTTCTCCTACATGTCTTTCCTGTGTAGTTAAAAGTGCCCATGGCAGACAAGCCCACCAGCACTGTGGGTTTCCAAAAGCTGCTGCTGAACCGCTGTCAGAAGGAGTTTGAGAAGGACAAGGTCAACGATGATGTTTTGGAGAAGCTGCGGCACCAGCTGGAAGCGGCCACTTCAGTAAGCAGCACTCCTGTCTAGTTTACCCGACTCACCAACCCACAGATCAGGAGAAAGGGGACTGAAATCGGCAGCAGTGCTGGGAGGCGGCCTGGTCGTTATCGGGTCCAAACGCGCTGTTTCTTGCTTTTGTCTTTGTTCTGGTTACTCCTCGCAAGGCCAGCGAGCGGGAGAGGCTGGAGGAGGATCTGGAGGAGGCGAAGGACAAGGCCCACAGGAGGTCCATCGGTAACATCAAGTTCATCGGGGAGCTGTTCAAGCTGCACATGCTGTCAGAGGCCATCATGCACGACTGTGTGGTCAAGCTGTTCATGAACCACAGCGAGGAGAGCCTGGAGCGTCTGTGCCACCTCCTCACAGCCATCGGCAAAGACCTGGACTTGGAGAAGGCCAGGGTAAGCAGGCCGCGGGCCTGGTCTGGGTTGATTTAATATTCTCAGCAGATGCTCAGCACTTGCATCGGTTTATCTTTAATATGTCATGTAAAGGTTTACGGCGCATGTGTAGATGAGTGCTAGTGTGCAGTGCAGCGGCTGTGCGGATTTTGTCCAGATTTGGTCTGTGTTGCGTTTTTCACAACAAGTACTTTACACATCGAAACTGGATGAAGAAGTTTTGGATATTGTATATTGACTGTCAATTTTGTCTCTAGTAGGAATGGCAGTTGTGATGTTGACAGTTCAGTCACCAACTAGTGTGACAGTTATTTGTGTTCAAGTTTCCTGGTCTTTTTTATTGTATTTTTTTTTCTCCATGCACGTTTTTAACCAAAAAACAAGCATGTTGAAATGTTGTTTATAAAAGTTTATAAAAGCCTGCACTCTGACTACAGGGTAGCCAACTAATTAGGATCATCATCTATAGTGCGACTAGCATGCTGTGCTGATATCAGTGTATTATTAGGCCTTGGCAATGATTTTAAAAGTGTCCAAGTTCATGTTGTTTAGTGAAGTTGTTAGTGTGGTTGTTAGCTCTGCTCCTACTGCAGCTGACAAAATGAAAGGCTTTTATTCAGGACTGGTCAGCTGTTAGAAGGTTTTGCTCTCACAGCCTCCTCCACGTTTGCCACCTCCTGCTGCTGCACCCTGGATTCCCCAAAGCCAAGTGCAGCTGATGACAGCACAGCTACACCCACAGTGGCAGTGAACTGCTTTACAGCACTGACCAACGTGCAAGGCAGCAGGGTTTACATAAGAGTCATAAACGTCTTGTGACATGAGTTCAGCTGAGAGCACACCTGATCGAATCGAAAGGTGAAGAATATCTGAAATTTGTCGACGTTTCTCTTACACTCTCTCTCTCTCTCTCTCTCTCAGCCAAAAATGGATCATTACTTTAAATATATAGAAAAGACAGTGAAGGAGAGGAGGGGTTCCTCACGCATTCGGTTCCTGCTCCAGGACGTCATCGACCTGCGACTGGTTAGAGACTCTGCCTGTGTTTGTGTGTTTGTGTTTGCCATTCCAGCGCATGGTGATGCAAAAGTATGCATCTGCTGATTTTGCTTTTCTAGAATAACTGGGTGTCGCGGCGAGCTGACCACGGGCCCAAGACCATCGAGCAGATTCATAAGGAGGCCAAACTTGAGGAGCAGGAGGAGCAGAGGAAGGTGCACCAGCAGCTGCTGTCCAAGCACAACAAGAGGCAAAGGTGTGGCCCTCAATTCCGTGACAGCCTTTTTCACCTGGCTGTGTGAGGCCGAGGACAAGTCCAAGGACAATCGACAGGAGGATGGACACATTTGCCAATGTGTGCTAAAAGACAATACAAGAATTCAAAAAAATAATAAAACTGTGTGACAAAGAAACAAAAGTTCTGACTCTAATGTATTTTTGCTTTTTCCTTTATGAACTGCAGACAAAATTATATTTAACATTTGCAGATGTTCAAAAGAAAAGACAGAGGTGAATATAGAAATAATATTATTTATTTTTTATTTTATTCTTCCTTGGCTTCTCCTGAATTCAGATAGGCTCTGCCCATTAGATTTCACTTTTTTGTTTGTTTGTTTTTTTATTTTTTTGCTAATTTCAAACCAGTCCTAGGATTTTCACACAATCTGAGTGAAATTGGTGTCAAAATATTTGCAAGAGTCTGAATCTCAATAATTATTTAAACAAAAACCTGACATAAAAAATACAGCTGTCCTCTTCCAGTCTAATATTAGTAGTACAAATTAGTAGTACAAAGGTCAGGCTTTAACTTTAACTTTAACTAGCTGTCACTCCTGAACGACATGTTCAGATTTCATGAAATTTAAAAGACTTATACCAGTATTGACTTTGAGGTAGCTTACCAAATGTAGCAGTTTTGTCAATATGGGGCATTATAATATGCAAATAACTTTCTCAATGACTGCTCTTCTGATTAAGATGAAATTTTGCATACTGCTTCTGTAAGCAAGCTGAAGGATTCCTAAGGATGACTCAAACATTGGCTAATGTTTTTCAGGTAATGGGCTAATCATAGAACTGGCTTCAGTGGACTTCTATAACGTTGATTCTTGTAGAAATAACTTTAAATTTAAATATCCTACTACTTTTTATGTTGCTGATGAACTGTAACACACTAGTCGTAGGACCTTTCTCCAATCTTCCCAAATTTGGTATCATAATGTTGATGAGACTGAAACATGTTGATATTTGTATGGTATATGGCACTTACATACCTATCAATCCTTCCAAGGTGTACTGATTCATTCAAAACAGCTGAAAAAAAATTAAGACTTCTTTGAGTAATTCTTATGAAACTTGACATGAGTATTGATTTATGGACTTTGAGCTAGCATGGGAATTATAGGACATTTTTGCCAACAGAGCCCCTCTGACATATGAAAAGGTATTAAAAAAAAAAAAAATGAGTCAATCCCATTGTGTACCAATTGTGCATGAGAAATGCAGTTTATACAGTGCAATACTTTGTGACTATTTCATAAAAAAAGTTCAATACGTTTCGTAAACCTTTTTTTAGCCTGATTTTTGATACCTAAATTAGTTGGGCAAATGCACCTTTCAAACAAGTCAGTGACCTTTTGATCTGGAGATACCTTTTAAATATAAAAAATGCAGATCTTCTTGTAAATAATGATCAAAAATATGTGTATTTAACTATCAATCCCCAAGAGCAGGATTTTTATTAATAGGCTAAAACTTAGCCATAGAGTGTTAGATTATCACCAAACTTCAATGGTGTATATGAACATACTGTGAATGCAAGTACATTTGGGGTGAACTGACCTTCTGGGGAAACTATATTTCTTAGTCATGTCGAATCAGAAAAATAATATTTATATAAAGCAATTCAGCAGAGAAAATTGAGAGATTGGTTTCAAAATACAACATTCCTGGAAACAAAACCTCAAAACCAACCACAAAGGCTGGTGAACTTTATATGGGATGTCATCAGCAACCAAGTTGTGCAGATGTGATAAAATGATTGGACCCCTTAATTGCCACCTGCAGCTATAATAAATGTAATTCTAATGTATGTCATGAATTCCCTAGATGAAGGAAGTTAGACATTTCAATAGCAACACACCTCCCTTGATGAAATGACTGGGTACAGAAATTAGTTGACCAGAAAGGCCAGAAAAATAGCACAACCACAGCCTTCAAACCTGACAACAAACCTGCTTAATGCTGACAGTTTTTTTTTTTTTCAAATACAAAATACAGACTCACTCTCAATAAATAACCATTTGATGAACTAATGCAGAATATAAATTAAGACAGTGACACAAGCTTTACTTTAGTTACTAAGCATTTAGGTTTGGGTGTTTTTAGTACTTGGTGGGATGGTTACGAGAAAATATTGGCATATTAGATAAGCAGAAAAATACTATGGATGGGTTCAACACATGATGTGCGTACTCGTTTGACTTTGGATCTATTGGATCCCGCCAATAACTGTTGAAAAGAAAAATGACCACCTGAATGCTAAAACATATAATGGAAATAAATGTCTTATGCAATACGAGAATTATGGAAATCGGGTCAGCTTTGGAATAGAGAGGAGCGTTAGGCACATACTAATAATATTAATACATTTTCAGAGACACACAATATCCATCCTGCCAAGGACAGGCAGTGATCAGTGAACCAGGCAGCCAGTAAGAGAAATAAAATCACCAAGAAAGTCAGGCTTTTTGCTGTTTGTTTTCAAAACAATGTCCTTGACAGAACACAAGATATGACTGAATGAGCAAAGTTACATTTACATAGAGCCTTTCAAAGAACATACAATGTTTGAACTAATAACAGACACCTGTTCATTTCAACACAATGGGAGAAATTACTCTGCTCACAGAGCTTAGTAACGCGTTAGATCAAAATTCGCTGCTGCTCTTTAAAACACTGAGCGTTTTTCTTAAAACACATAAAAGGTGCAAGATCACGCGTTGTCGTGTGAGCACCTCAGTCGTAAAAAGGGCTGAGTTGTCATGAATACGTTATGATCAGGAGTAGTCGGCCGTACTGCTGCGACATCCGGTCAAATCAACCGTCCTCTAAGAATCAGCGCAGTACTAGTTTTGGTAATAGCAGCATCTATGGACATAAACGGCGGCGAAACGGATGGTTTCTTTCTCGTCAACTTTATAGTCCATCACACCTGCTCCTATAGATCGGGATAAAATCTCCATACCAAAACCTCTGTGCATTGGCATGATGAAAATTTAGAGCACGCAAATCCTTCACTTCTGAAACAGCAGAAATTATGTAATTTTACGCAGATTTAAAAAAACCCTCAACGTTAAAGACTGCTGTTGACGGAGTTTTAATGTAAATATAGTAGGTTGGGGAAGTGTAACGATGAGCAGTGTGTGGAAAAGAGTGAGATTTATTAGGGGCAAATCCAAAGTCCAGGGTCAAATTATTAACATGGAAAGTCCGAGAATTCATGATAAACTAAAGTAAAGAAAAGTGCACGAAGACAAACCAGGGATGCAGGCTATAACATTGGGGCGAGGATAAACATTCAGGCTTATATTCACATGCACGGAAGCCTCGATTAACAAACAGCAGCTGGACTTACAATAAATAGCAGGGCTTAAAAACATGGTCAAATGAGCATTAAACCAGACACAAGTGCAAATTATGAGGGGTGCAGAAAACGAAACGAAGGAATGGAACCACAACAAGGGAGTAAATGAAAATAAAGACACTAGACAGGGAAACCGTGGAGACATGAACGCTAGGAGGGTGGTCAGTGGTGACAGGAAGCTTGTTTCAGTCATGGATGTCTTTGGCAAAATGAATGCAACTAAAATGCTTTCCTCATGTGTCCTAATAACCAAATAATAACCAAGTTCTTCTTTATTTCTAAATAATATGCCTTTCGGAAATTGTATAACTGCTTGTGTTATATTACTTTCTTTTATTCAGAAACACAGGAGACTCAGGTGAAAAGTGTGATGGAAATTATACACTTATTATTATATCCTAAAACTTGTCTCACCTAATCGTAGTCATCAGTTTATTAGATAAATGCATACCTATTTTTATGTTTGTGTTTCACATGTTCCATTCCTTTTCTCTTCTTTGAAAGAAAAATTCCTTAACTTAATCAAAGACTAGGATTAAAAAAATAAAATAAAATAAAATCATAGACAGGTCAGCTGAGCCCACTCCCTTGTCGTAATGTCCCCATATTGACAGTTAAATACCACATATTAAATACAATAGAGACTGGAGTGTCTTGTTTTTCTCTGAACATTCCACAGTGCATCTAGAATTTTAATAGTTGTTTATTTCTGCTCAGTTTTTCTGCTCTTATTTTAATTTGTTTTTGTCTTAAGGAGAAAAAAAAGGCGACAAACGAGACCTGTGACCCCAGGGGGAAATCGTGGATCAGATGCCTCACACCAAGTCACTGTGTAAACAACACCAGGTTCATGTTTTAGTGTGAGGAATGAGTGCAGGAGTGTTTTGAAAGAGCAAATACAAACACTAACAAGAAGAGAACAAAGAAAACAGGAAGGAGAAGCTCCTTTCCTTTTTGAGTTACTTACTGAGATCATTCTCATAGCAAGTTCATTACACCTTGTGTACTTGTTGTAGTGCAGTTTGCTGTTTCTATATTGGCTGAGAGAAGGAGCAGACCTGTTCCATTTACATTTAAACAACAGAATCTTGTCAGTGGAGGATGTACTTTCTCAAACCTTTTTAACTGGTATCTCGCCTCTGTGTCTCTCTGTGTTCGCAGGACAGGGACCACTGCACGCCTCGCACCAGAACACCTTTCCAGTGATGACTCCCCTCGTGTGGAATTAGTTCACAGCTGTTTAGTCTTATACTTATCCACAACTAGGATTAGTCCATTTACTATTTCTTAGAAGTGGGGATCAAGAACATTGGAAGACGTGAGTAGTTTTTTGGAGCAATACAGATCAATACATAAAAACAGGCAAATGACCTGGTTATACTCAAATACATCCATAAACATATCAAACAAAGTAATGCTTAGGTATGAATTTTCTTGACTTCGTGACCTATTATGAAGCTTAACTTGTTATGAACTGACACGTGATAATGTTCACACATTTAGCTGCAATTCTTTGTTTAACTTCAGAGGGTTAAATGGAGCTCACCCAGATGATGGTGTTGACTGCTTCAAGGATTTTCACTAGAAGTTATATAACTGCAAGTTATATTACCGATGTCTAAGTGTATGCAGCGCAGAATTCTTTATTCGTAATGTAATACATGTCCTATTTCATTCTACAAGATAAACAGGTTGGAAAATATTTGTGTAAAATAGATTATGATTATTTTTGGAACATAAAGCCATGCAAACATTGTAAGTGGACATCAAGGAAAAATATAAAATAAAAGAATAGTATAGCATACAGTTACAGGGTATGCCTGTTTTCATTGATTACTAGGGAAGCTCTTTGTCTCCCTCTTGTGGCCATTGTTGTCTGAGCCAACAACCATATCAGCATAAGTGACATGAAGTTACAGAAATTAATTAAAACTAAAACGTATTTTTATAAACACGATTTGACAGTGTGTTTTACATATTCTGGTTGAATATGACATTTATGTGTACAAGATTATAAAAAACACAATCATACATTTACCTGATACTTATATCCAAAGTGACTTACGAGTGAGTATAACTTGAGCAATTGAGGGTTAAGGGCCTTGCTCAGAGAACCAACAGTGGCAACTTGGCAGCAGTAGGGCTGGAACCAGTAAGCTTCTGACTACAAGTCAAGTATTTTAACCAATGGGCTACCACTGATCACTGCTGCTGCTGCTGACCATAAATGTTAGAATTTACAATGTTGGATACTAAACTATTTAAAAAACATTTTGAAACATTTATTTATTTCATTTCCCCTAACCTTTGACAGCACGGCTAGTCCAGACCTCTGTATATGCATCTTCTTACCCCTTCTCTCTGCACAAAGAAAATAAAAGACATTAAGAAGAGACTAATTGCCCAAAGGATAAAAAAATTAAATGACATTTATAATGATAAAAGGAAAAAGTAAATAGATAACAGTAGATGTGTTAATATAAAATCAAAAGTCATCTAAACAGAACTCAATGCAATAAGTGTGTTTTGAGATGTTTTTGTTTTGTTGTTTGTTTGGGGTTTTTTTCCTTTCAAGTGCTAATGCCATCATGGGTTGCTAGACCTTGAAGACATTTAAAGAATAATAAAATAATCTTCAAATGTTTTTATAGTTATGAAGTTATAAAGCCTATAAAGGCGTTTGACCCTGATTTTGCTGTAAAAAACAGATGTGTTCACACTGCACAACTGCACTGCTTTATGTGATCTCCTGCTCACATCTGGCAGACACGCTTATCTATAGCAACTTACAGTTTCAACTATATTACAGAGCTAGGTCCATATAGCGGTAGGAGTTTGATTCAGTTCAGTTCAGCTCACTCAGGCTTTCATTTCTATTGTCTTGTCTTCAAGTTTTGTTTCATTGTCCCTAATAAGTCCAAATTGTGCTTGTCTACTCATGTCTCACTGTCCTCCTTTGCTTGATGTCACAACTTCATTGATACCTAAAGTGAATGTTGGAAATATCACATGTTCTTTGAGTAGGAATCAAATATCATTGCACTAATACACTGGACTGATAGTGGACTCTGATGAGGTACACCTACCCCTGATGTCGTGATGTTACTGAGCCTCATCCTGTCTCAGATGCCTTGGCTACTCCCATCATCCCCTGATGTCCCCTGTTGTAGCCCACACCACCTCCACCCCAACCAACTACTCTCTGTTGCCCTTAATGGACGTTCTCTTGCGACTTGGGTCTCGGACACATGCACACTATCGGGACAAGACTAGAACCTCCAGAAAGTTGGTCTAAACATTAAATGCTTATTTCATTTTTTAATTTATGTCTCTCTTTAAACAGCCAGAGGAGGATGGGGCCCCCTTTGAGTCTTGGTACCTCTCAAGGTTTCTTCCTCATGCTCTAGGGAGCTTTTCCTTGCCACTGTCACCCTTGGCTTGCTTACTGGGGGCTTGGACTTGGACATTTGAAAGCTGCTTTGTAACAACACCTGTTGTAAATAAAATAAAATAAAATAAAATTTTAAAAAGCACTTTATAAATAAATTTTGAGTATTTGATTTTTATATGTAATCTTAAAATTTATAAGATAACTAAAATTTGTTTTTTAATCATTACATTTTTTCACTTAAAACAAAAATAGAATTTGGAGAGTCCCAATAATCTAGAAAAATCAAATCTCATCATTACAGTGCCAACAACACATCAACATCACCAGACTTCAAAGCACTTGTCTAAGAGGAAGATTTGTATGCCTGTAATTCTGTTGTTGAAGAGCCTATAAAATCAAAATAGACTTTTAAATTTGAAATTTTAAACTCAAATAAATACAGCCTTATTTTACATGCCTAACACACACACACACACACACACACACACACACACACACACACACACACACACACACACACACACACACACACAGTTACCTCACAGTGTAAATATTGTTGTTGGTGGAGAAAGTATCATAGATCCTCTTTGCTGACACATCAGTGATGTCATTGTGACTGAGGTTGAAATTAGATGGATTATAATTACCACATTGTTCAGGATTCCCAAACACACCTCCCTCTACTAAATCACCGTGTAGTAGTACAAACACCTGTAGATTTATATATCAATGAATTAAATTAATGAACGAATGAATGAATAAACGAATGACTGAATTAGCAAATGAATGAATAAGCAAAGCAATAAATAGTATATTTGTGTCAGTGGACCTGAGTCATTAATGGCCAGATAATTATGCATTTTGACATTTTAAACAAATTATCATTTCTTTCAGTTCTTGTACACATGACTTGTTATCTATCAGGCATGAAACTGTAAATCATAAAGAGTCTGTTATGCCTTATTTCTCTTTTTAATGAGAACATGTGTTTCTACAAGCAGTCTGGATATTCTGTAGACCACAGAGGTCCATCCTGTCAAGTACAGGAAGTGATCAGTGAACCAGGCAGCCAATGAGAGAGGTCGTCATTTCCAAATAAAATCACCAAGAAAATCAAGCTTTTTGCTGTTTGCTTTTGAAAAAAAAAAAAGTCATTGAAGGAACACAGGATATGACTGAATGAGCAAAGTTACATTTATATAGAGCCTTTCAAGGAACATACAATGCTTTACAATGAACACACACAGCTTCTATGTTCAGTCACATGCCAGATTTTGTGTTAAATTGTGAGAAAAAGAGTAAAATGTGTTATATCTATGTTAGTGTTCACTGTGGACTCAACAATCAAGACTCTCTACACATCCCTCCTCCTGCTTGTCCACTCACTCCAGGATGTGGGCTTTGTGCTGGTGTGGGAACAGCAGCTGCAGGCAGTGGTCAGTGAGCTGACAGTGGCTAAGGTCCAGTTCTGACAGCCCTTCAGAATGTTCCAGAAACAGCGCCAGTGACGTTACGGCAAAGTAGACGAGCTTCGACCAGCTCATGGGAGCACTACACATCCCCAACATTAAGCAGCAAAACCCCAGAGACCTTCTGCCTGTACTGGCCAGACCTGATACAAGGATAGGAATTTCAATTTATTCATATTGGATATAAGAATGATTAATGGCTGCTGAGCGAAGCACTTTCATTGAAAATTCATCCACCAATTTAAATTCTTTTTTTTCTTTTTTTTTTTTTTTTGTAACCAGAAACAGGGCACACCAGCCAGGAATACATTCCAGGTCTGTTTTAGAACACTGGCTGTGATTCATTACATTTTGGCAATTGTGAAAAGAAACTGGATGATACTTCTAAAAGTAATTGTGTTTGCAGTTTATTTGCACAGTTACATGAACAACACTGGTAGCATAGTCAACAGGCTTGATGGTTTTCCAGTGCACGACACTGTGATACCAGGGCTGGCCCAAGCCTGTGTGGGGCCCCATGCAGAAATCTGAGCTGCCCCTTCATAACATAGATAAAAAACAAATAGAAATAAATACAAGGCCTTAGCACGCACTCATTTTGCTTATACGCCGGGACAATTGTTCTGCTGTTATCCTACCTATTGAGCAGTCCTACCTAGATTTAATGCACTTATGTACATCACCCTTAGTCCAGGTTTCTGGTGTTTATTTTAGATGCATTTTTAGTTGTATATATTATAATTAGGCTACTGTGGACAATTGTATACCGTATAGCTACAGCACCTGTACTTCACACACATGAAGTAATCGGATCTAGAAAGTTGCCAACCCTATTAAAATATTAGGTTTATAGTATAATATTTGAATCAAACAGACAAAGCATTAATCACAATCATTTGCATGATGATTAAATCTTGAACCAAAAATGTATCAGAGAGCTGTAGTGTTTTTCACAGACACACACCCAATTAAACTGTGCTTGACCATTTCTTGCTCTCTATATCATTCTCTGCAGTTTACTGAGAAAGACCTGACACTGGGTAATGCCATTGTCTATTCGAAGGCCAAAACAACAACAATCTTGGTTATCAAAGATTCACTCCACCCTGACCACAGCCTCTTCTTTTAGAAGCTATGAAAAAACCACCATCGCAGCTTGTGAGCACAAATCTAGCCTCTTAAAAATACTCGCCTGGAAATAAACCTAGTAGAGTTCCACAACGAGGTGCAATTTGTAAAAGGACGTCTTTTTCTCTCAGAGTTAGAAATCTGCAGAAATAAATACATCAGTTAAATTTTTAAATATGTAGGTTAGAAATCCAAGTATAAAGAGCAGATATATTATCTGTGCTAATTAATGAATGTATTTAAAGTATACATTTAGTAGGCCTAAAAATAGAACTTGTATGTAAATCATATCTAAAAATTTTTATTTAGAGTAAATTACATGTGACATATTGAAGATTTTGATTTTTTTGGCCTGCTACCACCACACCGCCTCATCGGGAACTGTTACACTTTATTTTTTATTTATTTTTATTTATAACTTAAAAATAATCACCTGGAATGTAAACTTAGCCGAGGTCCACAACGAGGTGCAATTTGTAAAAGGACGTTTTTTTTCTCTCAGAGTTAGACATCTGGAGAAATAAATATATGAATTTATTACCCCCCATCAGTGGACCTTTAGAGCTTTATTATTAAAAATAAGACAGACAGATGAACAGAGAAACCCAAAATGTATATATAATATTTTTAAGTATTCGCCATCTGCACCATTACAGGAATGATGTGTGTGTGTGTGTGTGTGTGTGTGTGTGTGTGTGTGTGTGTGTGTGTGTGTGTGTGTGTGTGTATGTATGTATGTATGTATCTATGTATATGGTTATGTGTGAGTACATGTATGTTGGATTGTATATGTACACGTATTAGAGTGTGATATTTAGCGTTTATGGATTGGCTCTGTATGGATTTTATCAAAGGTGTCCACTCTAGATTATTGGTTCTGTTATTGATTAATTCTGAGAATTATTCTATTGATATATATACTATCAATAGATTTTTCTATTGGGTGACACTAATATTATTTTTTGTTTTCCAGTTCATGAGTATGTTTTTTTGTTTGTTGTTTTTTTTGCAAGAATATTTTTATTATATCAATATAATAATGTTATACATAGTATCCTGTCATATTGGTTGATGATATGTCTCCTAGGAGACATAAAGATGGTGTTGGATGGATATGGTTATTTAAAGCATGGGATATGTTGGTGATGCACTATATTGGACTGTTTGCACTTGTGTAGCATGTTGTCTGTTGCACTGTTGTTTTTATGTTGCACCATGGCCCTGGAGGAACGTTGTCTCGTTTTTGTTGTGTACTTGTATATATAGCTGAAATGACAATAAAACCACTTGAACTTGAACTCGAACTTGATGACGACTTGCCAAAATTGCTTGATAGGTGTGCTCTGCCACGTGACGTGAATGTAATCGTCAACTGTGATTTGAATAAAGTATGTACAGATTGCTGAGCTTGTGAAACCAATTTTAAACATCCAATGTGTAGTATAATGTACTCTGTATTATTTTGTACTGAATGCATTGTAGGTTAGTGTTGCAGTCATGTGGTAATTATTATTACACATTTTAATCCAAACTGCAGCGTCGGGGGCTAGTAATAAATGTTCCTCCTATTGTCTCGATGGGAGAGTAACTGTGAGATTTGATTTCACTATTATTTTGTATATCTTAGATAATAGGTTTTTTGTATTAAGAATGCTTGTTTATAAATTCTGATATGGATGTAGGTATCGGAATTGATTTTTGAACACATAGGTGATCTTAGCTGATGGTATTGTAGGAACTGGGGGCTTTCTATAGCATATTTTGGGGCTAGTTGTGGGCGTGACATGAAACAAGTCTTAGGATAAATATGTTTAAGGTTTGTAATGCCTTTTTCTATCCAAGATGTAAAGTTTAATATTTTTGTTCATGGTAAAGCCTGGATTGTTCCAAATTGGAGAATGAATAGTTCGTGTGAGTGTGGAGTTTGATATCTTGTGGAATTTCCACCAGACTGTTAGTGTCATGGCCACCTTCAAACTGTTGAAACATGGATATTTTTGAATATGAGTCTGGGCACATTTGAAACACCTGCCGCAAACATTACTGACATTATATCTTGTTTATGTGATTGGCTGTGCAAACAAGCTGGCCTGAGAGGTGTGTAGCGGGATATGACTCAGTGCATCTCTGGTGCAGCTTTTGATGAGTACAGTGTCATGAGTGTGTCTGTCCAGCAGCACAAAAAGGGGATACAGCTTCTTCTACTGGAGGTTTCCGATAAATATGTAGATATGTTAGTATGTAATAGAAAGACAGCTGTCCATCCTCATAGTCTAGGTACATGCCCACATTCCTGGGCAATTGTGTCAGGGGCAGAGGGGTCTCAGGCATGGTGCAGGTGTACGACTTCTGGTTGCTCCTCCAGAGCACCCAGAAACCCTCACAGTGGGTTTCTCAACTTGCTCAGACTCAAATCTCAATATCGGCATCCGAACCGTCTTAGAGAGGAACAAAAAACACAACTCATTTGATTAAATTGTTCCAGTATAAATATGGTTATCAAACATGCTTTTAAAAATATACTTCCATGGAGATGGTGCCCTACAGGGTAGTGTTGGATCAGTGTGTACAGGCTTAGTGTCATGTTGTGGCCCCTCCCCCTCCTCAAACATCTTGGTGTGTGTGTGTTCGTCTGTGTTGCCACACCCTCTCGTGCCGTTCACCTGTTCTCTGTTATGTGTAATCGGCTTGGGTGTATATATGTCTCGTGTGTCATAGTACGTGTGTTGGTGTTTGAGATGTGCATAGTATTTGAGCTTTGTTGTATGTTTTGCATGTTTGTAAAAATAAAAGTGCGTTTCATCTTGCCTCGTCCCCGCATCCTGCTTATCCTCGCAACGTCACAAGTAGACCACTTTAGATGTAACTTAGAACCTCCAGTGACCTCTGTATGTGTTTCTTTAGTTGTATGAGCTCCACTGGAGGACTCTGAATAGTTGACAATGGAAGAGGGGTATATCAGATTCACCCCTTCTGCCTCGGTGTGACAGATTAACACACTGCATTAACGTTTAGAAATAAAAACATATGGTAAACACAGTCTAGAAAATATTACCTTGTAACAATTCATTCAGTATATGAACTGTTTTCTGTGTCCTTATGTCTATAAATTAAAAGTAATAAAACATTTAAATGATAAATAAATTACAATGAATGTATAAATGTTCACAAATAAGAAACTACATTGGTCTGCACTTTTCTCCACAGATTCAAGGAACTCATGAAAGTTGGAAGCTATAGAAACACATAATACAGAATTATAGACTGACTGATGTGTGAGCAGAAAGATCACTGTGATGTTCTCATATCTAAAGCACTCAAAGCATTGATGTTATGTAAATGAACTGTGATCTGATTGGTTTAAGGAAATAGATTCACCTACTTTGAAGTTCAAGTTTTTATCAAAAGGTTAGAACTGGTTGACTATACTTTGTCTGTCCTCCAACAGGAAATTTAAACATTTATATCCAAAGTATTACGCGATAGAAATCAATTCAAGACTACCCGTTATTGACCGCTAGAAGGGGGAAGATACGAAGAAATAAATGAGTCCAGCTCCTCCTGCCCGACTTTACGGTGAGACTCTGCTTTTACGTCATTAAAACGCTAAAGATAAAAGGCCGCCATATTTGTAGTTCCACAACGTGAAAAGGCGTCATTTTGTATGCCAAAGAATGAATAAACACCATGCCATGCCTTGAAGACGACGAAATTGCAATCTATTTAGCTAGCCATAAGAATAAGAATAGCTGCTTGATTTATATAATCACAAATATATTGTGTTATGCCTCTTTTCCCAGTTAACACTCTTTTTATTACCTCAAACTTATGCTTATTTTGCATCTCTTCTAGGTATTTTAGCAGTATTCTAGTTCAGTGGTATCTTTGTCTCTAACCTACTGTACTTGCTAGGATACAGTAGATGACAAAGTATTTTTGTAAGTCACTCTGGATAAAAGCATCTGCTAAATGCCAAAAATGTAAATGTAAATGTAAATGTAAATGGAGGGTTGTATTAATACAGAATCCTGTTGTTGTGAAGCATAGTGTCATAGCATTTAAATTGATACTGTATGTATATCAACTTGGCAGCTCAGCTCAGCCAATCAGATTTTAAGGCCAGATCTCTCTATGGCTTTTTATACTTCCAGCCAGCTGCTTCAGCAGTGCGCAGTGCTGTTGCACAAAGTCCAGGGAAGCGTCTCCGTTGCAGAGGATGTCTGCTCAGTCAGCTGTAGCAGGCAGTCTTCACGCAGGAGCACTCAGAGGCCTGGATCAGCTTCTTTGAGACCGACATCCCGAACCATGGAAAACTGTCCTATGAATACGGTTATCGATTTCAGCAAGAGTGCTGAACATGTGGAGACTCACTCAACCAGCCAAAGAAAGCACAGTGGACTAGCTAAAAAAGTGCAGAATCTGGTTACTGAAAATGAGCGTGATTCCTGGACAGCTATTTCCCAAACCCAGAGATTCCCGATATGGCAATCAAGAAATTCAGCAATGACTACACCAAGAAGCCTTATGATGACGCCTGTTGAGGAAATCTGTTTGAATCTGGACACCCTATTTGCCACTCCACGAAGTTCCAAGTGTTCATTTTCAACTAGAAACAGCCCTACTTCTTTACTGATGTGTTTTGACCTACCTGGTGTGCCCATTTATGAGCTGGACCACACTTTGACTGTCCGGGACAAAGCTAGAAGTTGCTCGCCTGATCTTAAAATGGACACAAATCCACAAAGCCGCAAGTGTGCATCTGCGCCTTCGGCTGGACGCGGAGCTGCTCTCTTGCCCTCTGCTTTGGACTTTCTGCCACACGATGTTCCTCCTTCTGAGCCAGCCCAATCTCGGACCTTCCTGGATGAAGCTAACAGTACAGTAACAGAACAGTAACAGATGAAGCTCTTACTTGACCTGGATGAACTGAGTGTGAGGACGCCTGAGCCGTTCGACCTGGAAGAGCAGGACAGCTGTCGTGGCAGTGTAGCCTCCTGGCCTGCACATCCGTGGTCTGAAGACAGCCCTTGTGCAATGCTGAAAACCAGCCTTAACCTTGACTGAACATTTCAGTTAGCCTGATATCGCAATAATATCCCAATATCTTATGGTATTTCAATAAAAAGCATGAATAAAAATCACAGCAAGCCGTATAGTTACTGTAGGACATATACATACACAGGGGCAGCTGTTATAAATGGGCTAGTGGGGCTAAATCCTAATCATAATCATCAATACCATATTCTTACCATTCAAACCTTCTTATATGTAGTTAAGAAATGCATTGAAGCAGATTATTTTGGACTTCTGTGGACCCAAGAACAATAGCATCACTTAAAGGTCATAATAAAAATACAAATTGGCTAAGATGGACTGATTTGATCTAGCCACAAGCTGCAGATTCACACAGCCTATCTAGCAAGCACATTCTGACATATTACATACACTGAAATCAGTGAAATACTCCACTAATTAGATCTTCTTGGGCTAATTTTTTTAGGCCCACAATGTCAAGCTCCACCTTCTTGATATCTACATTTCAGTACTGTTTGAAAAGGACTGGCTATAAAAAGCAAATCACTGACTATAAAAATGTAGAAATGTAAGAAAACACATGGAGGGCTCATTAAGAGTGAGTACATTCATAACACGTGGTCAGTGTTTGTAGTCGTTTTTGTTTATCTAAATGTATCCTAGTCTGTTTATGCCTGGGAACAACCGCAAAGCATTAGTTATCTAGCTTTCATTGCTTAAAGCCAGAATGTTTATATTTTTCTTTGGTTGCCTGTTTGTTTTGTTTAGTTGATGATGTTAAAAACATCTCTGCCACATATTTGCCATATAAAAGATAAGAGAAATATATGTTTCAAATATGATGTGAGCATTCTACGACATTAAAAGTCGCATCCGTTTTTCTTTGTTTCAATAGGCCTTTATTCTAACAGTCATATATGCTAGCATAAATAAATAAAATGCTGAATTGCATAGATCATTGAGTTAAGGCTGCTGTCCTTCCTCTGAGTGTTGTGGAGCCTTTTGGAAGTGCCTCATTATTGCTGAAGAAACCCTTATCTCTACAATATAGCACATTTCCAAGCAGGAAATAAAATGTAGGAATATCAAATGTGCAATCATGAGGTTTATAATTTTTGGTTCCTATATAGATGCAAATGATTCTGAAGCCAAGCAGACGAAACGGTGCTTGTCCAGTTTCTCTGTTCACTCTGATTTCCAGACCTAAGAGGTTCAGTGTGAGAAAGGTAGATGTGTTCAACACTGCACTGAAACCTCAATGGTGGACATTTCCATCAGATACTCTTATATCAGCTTGTATTGAAACAAGCTGGTGATATGGAGCTGAAATGATAGCTCTTCATCATGAAAACAGAGGGACTGGGCTTGACAACATGACATGATTTATAGGGGGCGTCAGGGTGGGCATTGACCATATGCCTGTCACATTTGGTCCTTTATATTGATTGGTTGTCCTTCCTGCAGCAGTGGTCTTTGGGCCACCTCCCATCTCAACCCCCTCACAGGCTGATGCTTTTATCCAAAGCAACTTACAATTACAACCGAGTACAACTTGAGAAACTGAGGGTTAAGGGCCTTGCTCAGGGGTCCAACAGCTTGGCAGTGGTGGCACTTGAACCAGCAACCTTCTGATTATAAGTCAATTACCTTAACCCCTGAGCTCGGACAGTTCAAGAGGAAGGTCAGCTAGTTCACTATGTGACATTAAATCACTTCAGTGGTGTATAATTATGCTGGAGTGACTTCTCATCATGTTTATTGGCAGAGACATTGAATTTGACATTTTTGGAGTAGGTATTATAGTTAATGGACTGGAGTAAGTTCCATTACGTAAAATTGTATTTTGAATGAATGAATTGAACAAATGCAGTTTGTCACATTTTTTACACTGAGGAAGTAATAAACTACTTCTGATTTCACACAAATACTTAGTTTTACCTGGATTATATTTTTTATGGGTGTAAAGCAAACTGTTTTGTATTTGGCATTCAACTCATTCAAACAAGTCTTCTGTTTTGTTTAGCTGTGTAACGTTGAGCGGTAAGGAGGCAGACATGTGCGGAGAAGAGCGAGATTTAATAGGGGCAAATACAAAATCAGTCGTTTAGGCAGTCCAGGGTCAAAGAGCCAACACAGAGAGCGAGGCGATACATGATTAAACAAAACAAACACACAAAGGCACGAAAGCAAACAGGGAAGCAGGCTATAACTAAGGCTAGGGAAAACTCAGAGCTAGGAAACACGGAGCACAAACCAACACAACCATACGAATAAACATGCAAACATTCAATGAACTAAACACATAGACCAATCAGTCAAAATTCAATAATTCAAATGAACAGCAAAATCTAAGGGAACAAGGCAGGGTTTAAATATATTCAACTTCACAAAACTAGAAACGAAGGACAGGTGTAAGCAATCAAACAAGGTGAGGACAAAATCAAACTATGGAACGGAACAGAGCTAAACACAAGACAGGGAAAACACGGAACACCGAAGATGAAAGGGACTGATCGTGACAAGTTGTTTATTTTAAGAGACTTTTCTTATTCTTTTTGTATATTTCCAATTGCTCTTTAATAAAGCAAAGTATTACTTATCTGAAAAATCAGTTAGTTGATGCCATAATCGAGAGAATACTCGATTACTAAAATATCCTATAGCTGCAGGCCTAGTGTGCATATATAAAATATGGCATTGAAATAAATGGAACCAATGCTAAAGTATGGCTCTGAAACAGAGAAGGTCTCTTCTGTGATAAGCTCTGGAAATAAACTGATGCATACCGACATTTGTAATGTAATGTAAACCTGACATTACAAATGTAAACCTGGAATTACCGTTACAGTATCTGAACCATAACTGCTGCTGATGCAACAAAATGGTCCAAAATTAATTATGGAAATAACAGAGCGCCCTTTAACTTCATCACCACAATGGCTGACACATGGCAGTTTCATAGAGGAAGCCTCTTTCTGTCCTCTGCATTCTTATGAATGACACTAATATAGTACACACAAATATTTGCCAAGCAAAAAGACACTTAGAATGATACTATCAGCAAATCAAAGATGGCCCAGAAGCTCCAGGTGACCATGAGTTGATACTGTACCTTGCTGCTGGCAGGAGTCCACAGACAGCAATGAATGCATCTGTGTTTTGTCTGCTGCAGGTAAGTAGGTCAAGAATGGCTCACCTAGTGTGTGTGTGTGTGTGTGTGTGTGTGTGTGTCTGTGTCTGTGTCTGTCTGAGTGCATGAGCGTGTGCAGTACCTTGCAGGCCACACGGTGGGGACAGAGCATCCCAAAGCCCAGAGGAGGCTGGATAGTCCTAAGCAGGGCCACCACGTCCAAGTGCTTTGTGAAACCCTGTGAAGAATGCTGGAGTGAGAAAAGTGGACGATGAAGAGAGACGGCAAAGCGAGACATGGAGGTGGAGCTTACTTATGTAGGTGGGGCTTACTTATGGAGGTGTATCTTACTTATGGAGGTGGGGCTTACTTATGGAGGTGGGCCTTACATGGCTTCGGGATCATACTCTGACCAGATCCTTTTGAACTCATCCAAGTGATGCAATCCCAGAATCGACCAATCATGTGTCAAGTAGTCAAAATTGTCCACGATGACAGCAACAATGAGATTGATAATCTGGGAAAGGTGATAAATGGACACAGCAAATAAAGAGGAATGTAAGCATCTGAATTAAATTCACATGAAAGTAAAAGAATTGTGCATTACCAAGAAAGCACAGAGCATGAAGAAGCTGATGAAATAGATGATGGCAAAGTTGCTGCCGCAGGTGAATTCCTTGCCGGGCTCGTAGTCCGACTCTGGATCACAGCGTTTCCCTGGCAATCTGGCCAACATAATCTCCTGCCAAGCCTCGCCCGTGGCACACCTATGTACGCACACACACACAAACACGAGCACACACGCACACAGGTGGGGATGAGACTCATCCAACCTGAGTGCAGTTTTGTCTACGCTCCCGCGGGCTGTGAGGTCCACAATGACTCCACTGCTGTGCCTCCTGCTGGCTCCTCTGCTCCAATGTCTGCTAGGGAGAAAGACAGTCAGGCAAGCACCATGTCCCTGAGATGCCTGCACAGCAGTGGGTTCATATTCGGTGCTCTTCAAATGACGTGTATTTGTATGTTCACACTCATCAGAATCTGTATTCCCTCCCCCACCCACCTGCATGCCAATCACAGCATAGATGAAGAAGATCATGGCGATGAGCAGCGCTACATAAGGGAGGGCCTTTGGGACAAACAGAAGAAAACAGAAGAAAAAAATCTCATTTGAATTCTCAGCTTTTGTGTGTTCAGGTAGAGAGAAGAAACTGAGGGGTTTTTTGTTGTTGTTGCAGTGACCATTGACCTAAAGAGATTTCACAAAGGTCCAGAGGCGTGTGCGGATGCCCTCCCCCTTGCTGAGCATCTTAACCAATCTCATCACACGAAACAGACAGAAGAAAGCGATATACACCCGAGAACTGTCTTCAGAGCTCTGTGGAAAAGGAAGTAAGAGAGGCAGAGGCTATATAAAGAATTTCTATGAGTAAGATTATCTGATTGCTGTGCCTAATGTCTAGTAGATCTCCAAGTTTATAAACTTGCAATAATATCACCTTCTGGACAGTCTTAAAAATTCAATTGCAGTGATGATTATGACAAGTATATAGTTGTAAATAATTTTTGCTGATTACTGATTATAAATAATGATTCTAATGAAATAATAATCTAAAATACTAATGAGAATATTTCTGAGAAATCATACGATACTGTATGGCAGGTATGCCACTGCCATAGTTTCCCCACCCTGACATCATGGTTGCCGTGGTGCTAGTGCCATGTGGATTTGTTGTTCTTTTTTGTTTCCACCCTGTAATATGCTTTGTTCTAACTGTTCTTAACACCTGTTTTGAGTTTTCCCCTAAGTAACCTGTCCTGCTGTGGTGCTTGTTCCTCTACTTCTAGTCATGTTTTCTGGTTTTATGTCTCAGTCTCAATGTTACAGCCAATACATTTTCTATACTTCTATATTGATAGTAACAGTATGAAAGCAGACTGGACACTCACAATGAACTCTGTAACCACAATTTCCACCACACTCCCCACCACAATGAGAGCATTGAAGAAATTCCAGGCATCCATGAAATAATGCTGGGGACAAGACAAATGGCCAAATAACTAGCTTCAGTTACAGCATGACATAGCATGAATAGTGGAGGAGTGTGATGATGACAAAACCCACGAAGATGTTCCTCATGAAGAAGGCAATGATGATGATATAGACGATGAAGAAGATGGATATCTCCACGCGGTAGTTGTAGAATGAGCCATGGTTCTCCCCGTTGGCATCGATGGCCTTGTAAAGGAGTCTGAGGGAAATCATGAAACAGAAGAGAACAAGTGTAACCCAGGGGAGGAAATATGTGCTTAGTTGACCTTTGCCCTTTGACATGGGATCACATCATTGTGGAGACTTACGTGGGTCAAGCCTCAAAGGTGGAGACAGTGAAGAGGGCCATCATGCCCATCAGCACGTTATCAAAGTTAAACTCGCTGTTGAGCCAGAAGTGCTGGCGCATGATCGGGTGAGTCACATCACCATCTTTATATACCACAAATGTGCCTCTGCATTACATGCAAACACACGCACACACACACACACACACACACACACACACACACACACACACACACACACACACACACACACACACACTATGAGAACAACACAGAATCAATGAATCATTGCCATTTGATAACACACAGACACCTTCCCTAAGTAGTGCTTACTTGCACTGCTTCAGTGTGTGTTTTGCCTCATCTGTGCGGCAATAAAATTTGCCCTGCGATACAAAATGTAACATTTACTCTCAACAGCACCCACAAGAGCACCTACTTTGTCAAAAGTGAGACAAGTCATAAGTGCAATTCATGTATTGCTGGTGTCATTACGAAGTAAGGGAGGTGCAGGGGGTGGTACGTGTGCACGGGGAGCAGAGAGCACCTTAAAGAGCTGGACGCCAACGCAGGCGAACATGAACTGAAGCAGAGCGGTGGCAATCATGATGTTCCCGATGGTCCTGATAGCCACGAACACACACTGCACCATGTTCTGGTCAGACGGGCAGAGAGGCAGTTATCAGGGATGGCAGGAGAGAGGCGTGTGGCACGCATGGGCACAGGCACAACGGGCAGTACCTTGAGTCCCTTTGCTCTGTTGATGGCTCGGACAGGCCTGAACACTCGTAGCACTCTCAGGATCTAGTAAAATGTTGTGATCTATATTGTCAAATGCTGCACGCAGTTCAAGCATTATAAGCACAGAGACCTAACCAAGGTCAGAAGCCAACAACAGGTCATTAACTACTTTATTTAGTTCTGTTTCTGTACTGTGATTAAGCCTAAACCCTGACTGAAAAACTTCATGTATCTGGTACTGATTCAGATATGAGCTTAGCTGCTGAGCTACAGCTTTTTCTAGGATCTTGGAAATAAATGTAAGCTTTGAGATCAGCCTGTAGTTTGACAGCTGACATGGGTCGACGTTAGATTTATTGATAAGTGGTCTGATTACTGGTAATTTGAATGGTTTAGGGATGTAGCCAAGGTTCAAGGAGGAGTTTATTAAATTTAGAAAAGGTTCAATTACTTCAGGTAGGATTTCCTTAAGAAAGTGTGCAGGCAGTGAATCTAGTAAGCATGTGGAGGATTTTGAGCGCAAGATCAAAGATGTAATTTCTGTAATTTTCTAGGTGTAAAGGATTCTAGAGTCACAACTAATAAGGCGATTTTTTAAATTGCTGTGATTCATTACATTTTGGCACTCATAAAATGTAACTGGATCCAAGTTCTAAAAGAAATTGTGTTTGCAATTTATTTGTACAGTTACTTGAAAAACCCTGGTAGCGCAGTTAACAGGTTTGATGATTTTCCTGTGCACAAAACTGTGATGCCAGGGCTGTCCCAAGTCTTTATGAAGCCCTAAGCAAAAATCTGAGTCGCCATTGCAATAGCATAGGACATAGATGTCAAACTCAGGGCCGCAAGCCAAATCTCGCCCACAGTGTAATTATATTTGGCCTGCGAGAAAATACTATATGTCTACTAGAGCTGGCCCACCGGTAGACAGTGAATTCACCGCTAATACTACAAATCCCAGAATGCTCTGCTGGTGCATTGGCGTGTCAATCAGGACCCACAAACGCCCCCTCCTCTGTTGACATTCATTAGCAACCTCATGCCACCAGCTGCACAACTTGCAGCTTCAGGGTCAGGGCCATGTCATCACAGACATGTATGTTGCAGTGAGGGCTTTTAAAACAAAATTGTGCCTGTGGCCAATTTTATGGCCAAACCATAAAAATGCAGAGCTCTACTGCCATGTTCCCAAGTGCACAGTTTGCTGAAAAACTCAAGTTACTCAGTGCCGAGTGACCTGGCAATTTGCTGACTTTGATGCCCAGAAATGTAGGTTTTAACTGCTTAGTAATCCTTTTGCAGTTGATATGGAAAGCCCACCAACTAACCTCCAAATGGAGCTGCTTGAACTCCAGTATAGTGACACGCTGAAGTCAAAGTATGACGCTGTGGGCGCTGCACAGTTTCCACATTACATCCATGACACAATGCCCCAGCTGCTCCAATGCTCTCTATGTTAGGCAGCACATATCTGTGTGAGCAACTATTCTCCTTGATGAAGATGAGAAAAACATCACACAGGAGTCGTCTCACTGATGAACACCTTCACTCAATCCTGAGGATTTTCTCAGCTCAGAGCCTGACCCCAAACATTGATGAGCTAGCATCCAAGAAGAGATGTCAGGTATCTGGCTTGGACCAGTGTGCATCAGAGTAGATCAGAGAGTAGCAAACTGAGCTTGAATGAATGTTTTCTTTATGCACTTTTCCTCGCTACTCCAAAGCATGGACTTGAATGGGTGGATTTTCATTGAAGGAAATTATTATTATTATTATTATTATTATTATTATTATTATTGTTAGCCTGTGAAAAAAAAGGTTACCATTGAAATTTAACTCATAAGGCTACAAATAAAGAAAGAGGCATAAGATTTTTAAAAACATTTATTTAAAAAATGAATGCCACAGATGTCTTTGATTTGACATTTGATTTCACGTGTGTCTATAGTATTAAACTTTGCTTGTTCCAGATTCAATGTTTAAGCAAAACATTGTCCAAGTTTTTAATTTTTGCCCACTGTGTATTTGAGTTTGACTCCCCTGGCATAGGACAATAAATAAATAAATACAATGACAATGTTCCCCAACTCTGATGATTTTTTATTTATTTTTTTCAACAGGACAATGCTCCATGTCACACAGCCAGGTCAATCAAAGTGTGGATGAGGGACCACCAGACCCTTTCATAGCCAGCCCAATCTCCAGACCTGAGCCCCAATGAAAACCTTTGCAATGTAATCAAGAGGAAGATGGATGGTCACAAGCCATCAAACAAAGCCGAGCTCCTGGAATTTCTGTGCCAGGAGTGGCATAAAATTACCCAACAGCAATGTGAAAGACTGGTGGAAAGCATACCAAGATGCATGACAGCTGTGATTAAAAATCAGGGTTATTCCACCAAATATTGATTCTTGACTCATCCAAAGTAGAAATATTAGTACCGTGTTGTTTGTAAATGCTTGTTTTCTTTGCATTATTTGTGGTCTGAAATTTCTGTAACTGTTTTGTTATTTTGACCATTAGTCATTTTCATAAAGAACATGCTCTAAAATACAATATTTTTATCTGGAATTTGGAAGACATGTTGCCAGTAGTTTATGGGATAAAACAAAACTACTCAGCCTGGTCAAACTCATACACATCAATTGTAAAACTAGAGAAACTGATCATTTTGTAGTGGTCTCTCATTTTTTTCCAGAGCTGTAAATACATTTAAGTGCTCTGGGGAGCCAATTGGTGGCCACTTGGAGACCTAAGCAGGCGTTCATTTCGCTTATATGGCGGGACAAGTGTTCTGTTGTTATCCAACCTATCGCAGTCCTACAAAGAGTTAATGCACTTATGATTTCTGATGTTTATTTTAGATGCATTTTGGGTTGTACATGTAACCGGGTGATTATCGGTTGTGCCTACACAAAGCTGGTGGAACAAATAGGTCGTGGTACCTTTAAAACCACCAGGTGGTGCCATCGCGATAACAAGCGGGATTAACATGTTTACCAATAAACGAACAAGGAACATTTTGCTCCTGTGAGTTGCCTTTTTGTGAGTTTTAAGAAAAAGGTGAAAAAACCTTGGATTATTCCCTTACCAACACAGTAAAGATTTAAGATTTGTTTTAGCCGTCTAACAAAAGGGTTGTTGAATGATTTTGTGGGTGTGTGCGTGCATGAGTTGTAAGATAAAGGTTGGAGTTTTCCATCAGTGTTGCAGGTTCACCTTCCATGAACCTTTCTATCTGTTTAGGACCAACCGGAAGGCAGTTGTTTTGGGACTTTATTTTAGTTTAGTTTGTTGACGCTTCTGTAATAAGGGACATAGAAAATAATTGTATACGGTCAGTGGAAAAGTGAATATGTTCTTTTCTGTTTAGTTAGTTTGTGTAGCTACTGTGAGTGAGCGCAGATAAGTTCCAGTGTTTAGCCTACGTGTGTTGTGGAGTTTAGCACATGTTAACAAAGTAAGTACAGGCACAACAGGTCAGCGATCATTTTAGAAGATGCTTTCTAATTGTAATCCTTCACACTACAGTGTGGAAGCATAGTTTGTTTTTTTGTTTTTTTTTTAAATTTCCAAACAGCCACTGACATATTATGTGTACACTAGCTTGTGTGTACTACAGGAAGTTTAAAAAAGAGAAATACATATATTTTCAATTGATGTGCCTGGTTTCCTCTTACTCTCATGTATGTATAGGAAAGGAATGTCCCATTGGGTCTCAAATATTCACAGGCCATAAAACTTGCTACCAGGAGTGGAGTATTCCAAGTAGCTAAGAGGAACTAAAGGGTTTTTTTTTTTTATGTGCAAGTATAGAGTGAAGTACCTAATGCGGTAGTGCTGAAGAGCAGGTTGGCATTTAGTGGGAGACCGAGTGGTGTTCTGGTGTCTGGTTACAACTGTTTTGATACCACGTCAGAGCTACAGAGATCATCGTTGTGACGCAACAGGACAACGACAGGAACTTTAGGCCAGAGGGACTGTGCCAGCCAACTCATCATCAACTCCTATCCTTCACCAAGCTCGTAGTAGGGACTGTAAAGACTGAAGTTTGTACAGTATCACAGTCAGGTGAACAAGAATCACAGTTGCAAGAACAAATTAGGGAGTTGCATACTAAACATGAGGAAGCTATGGCTACGATAGATTTTATGTTTATGTTCCCATGGAGAAGCATATTCCCCCATTTTGTGGCGAGCTTGAGAAAGATGGTAGGCCTGTCGATGATTTCACTGAAGATGTCGACCAGATGATAGGAATCAGTCTGACCATGACCAGTATGATTTTATGTCCCTGCTAAGAGGTCTGGCTCTAGAAGAGGCATGTATGTGCAGCAGTGCTGACCTTGATAATGCTAGTGACTAGTTAACCTACCTCAGAGAAGCATTTTCAGACAATCACAGTGTACCCCAACTGTTGCATTGTTTTTACAGCTGTAAACAGCAGGAGGGTGAAGACATAAGAGAATTTTCACATGCCTTGGCGCAAGCCCTTAGCTTGCTACTGAAGTGGTGTCGTAGTTGATGAGAGATTGGCACTAAGGGATCAGTTCATAGAGGGAGTCAGATTCTTCTCTTAGGAGAGAGCTTTGCAGATATGTGCAAAACAACCCAGAATCCTCTGTGATGGAGGTGCGGGAGGAGGCTTATTTGTGGTTTCTAGAGGAGTCCTTAGTTAAAGCCAAAGCTGTAAAGTTGAGAGGTGGTAGTAGTACTAGTCGAGCACAGTGTGCAGCTCATAAAGTGCAAGAACTAATGTCAGTCACTCTGGAGGACGTCCTTAAAGTGATAGCAGAGCCGTGCCATAGTTGAATTAACTAAAGCAGCTAAAGACCTCACAGTACAGAAAAGTAGTACTGCTAGCAGACCGAATTCACAGTCAAAGTATCCGTTGGATGTGCAACCAGTCTGTTTCAAATGTGAGGTTCCAAGGCATATTGCAAAGAACTGCCCACAGAAGTGGAGCATAAGAAATGCAAACCCAGTGTTCTCTAGCTCCCAGGGAAACGAGACCCCCCAGTTGTTGTTCCCCCAGATTGCCTGACTCACCCCATTTACTCAGCTAGTACACAACCCTCCTGTGATCAATTATTGCAGTGTGTTATTGGAACATGTCCTCTAGTAGAGCTCAAGATTTGCAATGTTGTTACTCCTTACCTGTTGGAGAATAATAATCAAGTGAGTACTCTTACGGAGCAATTTTTCTGAATGCATTTATATGGGGAAGATGAGGATATGTTGCCCACTATAGGTTGTGTTAAATTGACAGCCACTAATGGGCTCAATACACCATACCCTGGGTATCTCGAGCTGGAGGTTGAGGCAATGGGCCTAAAAATTCTATTTGTAATCCTTTACACTACAGTGTTGGCGGCATTTGTATTCTGTATAGCTACAGCACCTCTACTTAACACTCATGTTGTAATCTGATCTAGAAAGTTGCCAGCCCTTTTAAAATATTAGGTTTATAGTATAATAGTTGAATTAAACAGACACAGCTTTAATCGCAATTATTTTCATGACGATTAATCTTAAACCAAAAAATGAGCTCACTGAGAGCTGTAGTTCTTTTTACAGACACACCCAGTAAAACTGCTTGATCAATTCTTGATAGCCACTGACCTATAGGATCAATAGACTAGTACAACCAAATAACCTTTAATGTGTTGCTTTACTGCAACGCATTTTAGAATTGAGATGTTAGTGTGTTCTGTTCTTGAAAAGGTTACAAAAGCAGCTGGATAAAGCTTTGATTGACATGCTAGTCATGGACTAGAATCTAATATGGTTATAATAAATTAATTCAGGACAAGTGCAGCATAATACATTTTTTAAATTAACATTAGTATAAAAATGTGGGTTCTTTGTTTTATTCTTAGACATATGATGGTGCCTCAATAATGCTTAACATTAACCTGCAATAAAGAACAGGACCAGCTATTCTCTTGTACTAATTCTGAAGTTTGCATCTTTATTTTATATTTGAATGTTTAACAGCTGACTGGGGATTTAGGAACAACACCCTCCCAGGGCAAGGCCTTCACCAAAGGCATGACCATGGCCAGTGACTTGGGCGGGTCGGCGGTGTTCTACACGACGCTTGGGGCAGACACTTGGGACTGAGCGGTCTGCATGTGGACGAGTCTAAGTCCTGCACAGTCACGCAGGTGATGACGTTCGCCTATTGGCTCACGCCGCAGCTGGAAGGTGGGGCTAAGGAAGGGGAGGAAGGATTAAACCACAAGATGAGCAACAGCAGGGAAACTGTTAGGAAGGATTTCATAATGGATTTAAAAAGACTTGAGTTGCAGTGGAGCAGCAGGTGGAACAGCAGGGGTGTGAGAGGTCACGGCAAGGGCACCTGGTGGGCGGGACCTAGGCATCGGTGTCGTCCTCGTCCTCTTGAGTCGCTGGGGATGGTGATGTTGCTGACAGCCAGGCCAGGCGTGAGATGATGATCGGCTGTGACAGGTCGCCGATGCCTTGCATGGCGGAGGAAACAGGCCTGGGACAAAGGGGCACGTCAACACTCAACACACACCGCACACTCGAGTGAACACACAGCCTATCACCAAATTGTGATGCCAAAGAGCCATCCAGCACTTGTTAGAACAGTTGTACCCACTATGCAGACCGACATACTAGACCAGTAGGTCTCAGTTCCAGTTCTAGGGTTTCCTTGCGTTGTATTAGTGTGGGGTTTTAGCCTTAATGCTAACCATGTCGTCCATGTCCTCTCTAAGGTTCTTGATGTACGCACTGGGGAACTCCTTGGCCCTGGCTCCCATCTCAGCCTCACACTCCTTGCGAGACCTGAAGCAGCCAATGAACACTTTGCGGTCATTGAGCATCATGCCATTAAGTTTCTCAATGGCTCTCTCCGAAGCCTCGCCGCTCTCAAAGTGTACAAAGCCGTAGCCCTTAGAGCCGTTCTCATCACAAATCACCTTGCAGGAAAGGAATGGCAAAGTTGCAGAATGTGTCATAAAGGGCTCCGCAGTCAATAGACTTGTCCAGGTTTTTGAGGAAGATGTTGCCAATTCTGCTCTTCCTCAGAAAGGGGTCTTTCTGGGACCACATAATGCGCATAGGCCTGCCTTTGATGACGTTAAAGTTCATCATATCCAAAGCACGCTCAGCATGGCTGCTGAAGGTTCACATATGCATATCCAGGTGAGCAACTGGTCATCATGTCCCCACAAACTCGGATGGAGACAATTAGACCAGCAGGGCTCAGTTTCTCGAATAGCATGGCCTCCGTAACGTCTGAATGAAGATCACCTACGTACAACAAGGCCATCGGAGCACTTGGAGCACTCGGATTCATCTTTGTGAGGGACGTCGTTGAACCTTTCTGGAAATCGTAGGTGAAAGTAGTAAATGAACAAAATAAAATATTAAACGACTTAACCAAATAATCTAAATACACAAATTATACAACAGTTTTCCAAAAAGCAACAACAATTCAACAGAGCCAGGGAAGTGTCGATTGACCAAAGCGATCAAAGGAACACTTTAGCTTTAGAATTCAGATGACAGATGACAACTTAGTTGTTACGTAAGAGTTATTTTATGTAAATGTTTATTTTTTAATATTATCCAAATGCCATTTATTTATTTATTTTTATCGTTAATGATTAATTATTCAATTATTTAAACTGATAGCCTTAATAACATGAATGAGAGGCTTGTTTCTCTACTAGCCTATTAACTGTACTAGACTTTAACAATGCCTTACATTTCAAAATATTACCCAGTTAAAGTATTTTCCAAAAATCGTCCATATGCTGGTCACACTGGATCATTTACCACATGGCTCAAAATAAATTCTTTTACATTGATAAGCACAGCAACATTCATGGCAACAAAAATCTATCACATTAAAGATAGTTAATGGGATTAAATCAGTTTGCCTTGAAGAAGGCATTTGTTCTTTGACGTTAAAAATACTCGCCTGGAATTAAACCTAGTAGAGTTCCACAACGAGGTGCAATTTGTAAAAGGACGTCTTTTTCTCTCAGAGTAAGAAATCTGCAGAAATAAATACATCAGTTAAATTTTTAAATATATAGGTTAAAAATCCAAGTATAAAGAGCAGATATATTATCTGTGCTAATTAATGAATGTATTTAAAGTATACATTTAGTAGGCCTAAAAATATAACTGGTATGTAAATCATATCTAAATATATTTATTTAGAGTAAATTACATGCGACATATTGAAGATTTTGATTTTTTTGGCCCGCTACCACCATACCGCCTCATCGGGAACTGTTACACTTTATTTTTTTATTTTTTTTATTTATATCTTAAAAATAATCACCTGGAATGTAAACCTAGCCGAGGTCCACAACGAGGTGCAATTTGTAAAAGGACGTTTTTTTTTTCTCTCAGAGTTAGAAATCTGGAGAAATAAATATTTTAATTTATTACCCCCCCATCAGAGGACCTTTAGAGCTTTATTATTAAAAATAAGACAGACAGATGAACAGACAAACGCAAAATGTATATATAATATTTTTAAGTATTCGCCATCTGCACCATTACAGGAATAATGTGTGTGTGTGTGTGTGTGTGTGTGTGTGTGTGAGTGTGAATGTGAATGTATGTATATGGTTATGTGCGAGTACATGTATGTTGGATTGTATATGTACACGTATTAGAGTGTGATATTTAGCGTTTATGGATTGGCTCTGTATGGATTTTATCAAAGGTGTCCAGTCTAGATTATTGGTTCTGTTATTGATTAATTCTGAGAATTATTCTATTGATATATAGTCTATTAATAGATTTTTCTATTGGGTGACACTAACATTATTTTTTGTTTTCCAGTTCATGAGTATGTTTTTTTGTTTGTTGTTTTTTTGCAATAATATTTTTATTATATCAATATAATAATGTTATACATAGTATCCTGTCCTATTGGTTGATGATCTGTCTCCTAGGAGACATAAAGATGGTGTTGGATGGATATGGTTATTTAAAGCATGGGATATGTTGGTGATGACGACTTGCCAAAATTGCTTGATAGATGTGCTCTGCCGAGTGGTATGAATGTAATCGTCAGATGTGTTTTGAGTAAAGTATGTACAGATTGCTGAGCTTGTGAAACCAATTTTAAACATCCAATGTGTAGTATAATGTACTCTGTATTATTTTGTACTGAATGCATTGTAGGTTAGTGTTCCTGTCATGTGGTAATGATTATTACACATTTTAATCCAAACTGCGGCATCGGGGGCTGGTAATAAATCTTCCTCCCATTGTCTCGTTGGGAGAGTAACTGTGATATTTGATTTCACTATTATTTTGTATATCTTAGATAATAGGTTTTTTGTATTAGGAATGTTTATAAATTCTGATATGGATGTAGGTATCGGAATTGATTTTTGAACACATAGGTGATCTTAGCTGATGGTATTGTAGGAATTGGGGGCTTTCTATACCATATTTTGGGGCTAGTTGTGGGCATGACATGAAAGAAGTCTTATGATAAATATGTTTAAGGTGTGTAATGCCTTTTTCTATCCAAGATGTAAAGTTTAATATTTTTGTTCATGGTAAATTCTGGATTTTTCCAAATGGGAGAATGACTAGTTTGTGTGAGTGTGGAGTTTGATATCTTGTGGAATTTCCACCAGACTGTTAGTGTCATGGCCACCTTCAAACTGTTGAAACATGGATATTTTTGAATATGAGTCTGGGCACATTTGAAACACCTGCCGCAAACATTACTGACATTATATCTTGTTTATGTGATTGGCTGTGTTTCTCTAGCCACAAGTACTTTTTGATTTATTTATTTTTTAATTTGGTAATTTTATATATAACAGCAACAAATGACATCTTAAGTTTTATGACAAAATGTGCAAACAAGCTGGCCTGAGAGGTGTGTAGCGGGATATGACTCAGTGCATCTCTGGTGCTGCTTTTGATGAGTACAGTGTCATGAGTGTGTCTGTCCAGCAGTGCAAAGAGGAGATACAGCTTCTTCTCCCAGAGGTTTCCGATAAATATGTAGATATGTTAGTATGTAATAGAAAGACAGCTGCCCATCCTCATAGTCTAGGTACATGCCCACATTCCTGGGCAATTGTGTCAGGGGCAGAGGGGTCTCAGGCTTGGTGCAGGTGTACAACTTCTGGATGCTCCTCCAGAGCACCCAGAAACCCTCACAGTGGGTTTCTCAACTTGCTCAGACTCAAATCTCAATATCGGCGTCCGAAAGGTCTTAGAGAGGAACAAAAAACACAACTCATTTGATTAAATTGTTCCAGTATAAATATGGTTATCAAACATGCTTTTAAAAATACACTTCCATGGAGATGGTGCCCTACAGGGTAGTGTTGGAACAGTGTGTACAGGCTTAGTGTCATGTTGTGGCCCCGCCCCCTCCTCAAACATCTTGGTGTGTGTGTGTTCGTCTGTGTTGCCACACCCTCTCGTGTCGTTCACCTGTTCTCTGTTATGTGTAATCGGCTTGGGTGTATATATGTCTCGTGTGTCATAGTACGTGTGTTGGTGTTTGAGATGTGCATAGTGTTTGAGCTTTGTTGTATGTTTTGCATGTTTGCAAAAATAAAAGTGCGTTTCATCGTGCCTCGTCCCCGCATCCTGCTTATCCTCGCAACGTCACAACTAGACCACTTTAGATGTAACTTAGAACCTCCAGTGACCTCTGTATGTGTTTCTTTAGTTGTATGAGCTCCACTGGAGGACTCTGAATAGTTGACAATGGAAGAGGGGTATATCAGATTCACCCCTTCTGCCTCGGTGTGACAGATTAACACACTGCATTAACATTTAGAAATAAAAACATATGGTAAACACAGTCTAGAAAATATTACCATGTAACAGTTCATTCAGTATATGAACTGTTTTCTGTGTCCTTATGTCTATAAATTAAAAGTAATAAAACATTTAAATGATAAATAAATTACATAAAATGTATAAATGTTCACAAATAAGAAACTACATTGGTCTGCAATTTTCTCCACAGATTCAAGGAACTCATGAAAGTTGGAAGCTATAGAAACATAATACAGAATTATAGACTGACTGATGTGTGAGCAGAAAGATCACTGTGATGTTCTCATATCTAAAGCACTCAAAGCATTGATGTTATGTAAATGAACTTTGATCTGATTGGTTTAAGGAAATAGATTCACCTACTTTGAAGTTCAAGTTTTTATCAAAAGGTTAGAACTGGTTGACTATACTTTGTCTGTTCTGCAACAGGAAATTTAAACATTTATATCCAAAGTATTACACGATAGAAATCAATTCAAGACTAACCGTTATTGACCGCTAGATGGCGGAAGATACGAAGAAATAAATGAGTCCAGATCCTCCTGCCCGACTTTACGGTGAGACTCTGCTTTTACGTCATTAAAACGCTAAAGAAAAAAGGCCGCCATATTTGTAGTTCCACAACGTGAAAAGGCGTCATTTTGTATGCCAACGAATGAATAAACACCATGCCATGCCTTGAAGACGACGAAATTGCAATCTATTTAGCTAGCCATAAGAATAAGAATAGCTGTTTGATTTACATACTCACAAATATATTGCATGTACATACATCTACATTTCAGTCGATCAAAATGTTTCACGTACTGGGAACCGCAACTTTATGTTACAGTGGTCATATCAGAGATATAATATAAAATATAAAACGCAATAGGTGTCGTGTTCTGTAATAGAACATTTTAACATTTATATCCATATTACACTGCAGAAATCAATTCAAGACTGTAGAGTCGTCGTACCAAATGACGTAAACTCAATATAAACCGCTGACTTAATTTAATGAACAGTATTAAGATAATGAGTGAGTACAGCGAGTCTCATCTTACTGATGCCTGTTCTAACTGAACATAGGCAGACTCCTGCATGCTGACTGGTCTAGTCACCAAACACCTGCAGCTATGGCAGCTCGTAGCAGGCAAACAGGACAGTCATTTATTCAAATGATTTACACTGACAACAGTTCTGGAATGTTACCCCTGCTGACATCAGAATTAATAAGATTCAAGTTCAGCAAATGTTAGCGCATTTGACAATGGGACAGAGACGGAGCAGGACGAAAATCCACCCTCTGCCGACTGAACAAGAGCAGCAGAGGATGAGCAATGACTGGCCCATTAGACCAATCTTGAAGCGTGTGGAATTCTGTATAGAAAGTGCGTTATAAGTATAAAGTGTTACAGTAAGTGTTTTGGCCCCTGACTGCCATTAGGACAAGCCAAGACAACCGCTCACTACGTTAGCTTATCTACTTGTTAAATCAGCCTGAAATTAAGATACAGATAAAAGTGTTGATTTTTATACTAACATTTTAACAACTTGAGCCAAAGTATTCAGAATGTAAATGTTTGGTCTAGCAGATATGGCCCACAACTGATGCAGAGAGTGCATGACATGGCAGAGGGGATTCATGTTGGCAAAATGCCCTCCTACGAATTAGTCTCAAATACTGAAGCAAAAAAGAGGCCGAATTCACCTGATGGAAGTAAGTCTAAAAGGGCTTCTTGATGATGTTACCCTGGTGACTTGCATACTTTCCAGATGCTCAACAACCATTAAAAGTAGTGCATTGCTAAAAACTACTACTTGTTGTGCTGGAGGTGTTGAAAATATGGTTTCCTTGTCATTGTCAGTTTGATTTTATAAGGTTCTACCTGGGTATCGATAGGAGCTGAAACTGTGCATTTGTTGCCCCTCTGAGGAGATGAGCCAATGAGGAAGATGCCCGTGTTCAAATTTGGCTCTAGACCACGCTTTGAGCCGGTGCACTTTGTCAACGGTTGAAGTTGCAGCAGCATTGGCGGAGTGGGACGCAATGGTGAGAAGGAGAACGAGAAGGATCTCAGGAGTGAGAAGCTGAACAGCGGCAAGCAGCGGGAGGCTGGAGACAAAGCCTCTCCTCTCCCTTCTCTGACACAAACACAGTCACGTGTTATATACTCACATAATCCAAAATCCAGCATCTTTTATTTGCTGTTAGCTGGCAAAGAGTAATCAGTATAGTCAGATTCCTTTAATGTAAACACTTGGGAAAATTCCTGCCATGAGATCACTTTGGACACAGGGAAGATCTGATATTAAATATTATGACAGGGTGAGGTCATGACTGCTTAAAAAAGTTTATAATGAAGGTCATGAAAGGTCAGTTTTGACTAATTACAAAAAACAGCATGTAAACATTAGAATGGGAAATTCAAGTGGTCTGAGCGAAGCGAACTGCGAACGAGGCATAGACCAGACTAGCCAGGACCAATATTTTGAAAGGGATCAGAGGAGGATGACATCAAGAATAATTCTGATGATCAAGTGGCGCACGGTCAAGCAAATTGCAGCCAGATACAATGCTGTTGCTCCAACTAACATGTCTGAATGCACAGGTCATCGTCCCTTAGCACATTTGGATGACCTGTTCAGATGACCTGTTCGAGTGTCATTGCTGTCTGAGGCAAACAGAACGGCAAGGCTCCAGTGGGCAGAAGAGCAGAAAACTAAACAGTGGAACATAATCTTGTCAGATGTATCCAAAATTCTGTTGCACTATGATGATGGGAGGGTAAGAATTTGGCATAAGCAGCATGAAATAACGAGTCCTTCCTGTCAGGTGTCAGCAGTTCAAGCTGGTAGAGGTGGCATAAAGGTGTGAGGAATGTTTTCTTGGCACACCATGGGTCCTCTGAAATCAGTAGACATTTGAACAGAAGGGCTTACCTATGTACTGCGACCGAGTGCATCCCTTCATGCAGCTGCTTAAACTATGGCAGAAGGACACTTTCAACAAGACAAGAAACCCTGCCGCAAGGGTTGTATAATCACGGATTTGTTCCAGTATTAAGACAGCAAATTTTCAATGTTTCCCTGACCTTCACAATCCCCAGATCTTAATCCTATAGAACATCCCTGGGTAAAGGTATAACAGGCAGTTTAGAACATGTCAGTCCCTCCATGTAATTTGAGAGAAAATATCCTATGAAGATTGGACCAATATTCCTGCAGGGTATTTTCAGCATATAGTGGAAACTATGCCAGAAAGAATTGCTGCAGTTCTGGAGGCCAAAGAAGGTCCAACATGCTATTAAATGGGTGTACTTAAGCCAGATACACTGTGTCCTATAATGGGATGTTGCTAGAATGTATGTGGATGTTGTTGGAATGGCCGCAGAGTTGCGGCAGCAGTACAGGTAGTCTGTGATCCTTTCCCCCATCCGAGTGAGTTTGCCCTATTACACGGGGTCGAGTTATGATGTGAATGTTTAATTACACAGGATGGATTGTGGGCGACGGAACCGAACAGCCTTCAGGATTCAAATAGAGAAAGGTGAAACTTCTCCAGCCTTTGAGTTAATCACAGGACTATCGCATAGCAATTAGGGATAACAGAACAGCTTTCGGGGGGTTTGGGTGGGGTGCCTTATCCGCCCCTTTAACAGAGTGGTCACAATTCAAATTTCCCTTCTTCCATTGTTTACAAGGCATTATACATGTGGTTTATTTATAGTGCACGGAGTAATATGCAGCGAGTCTGGTCTGTCTGCTTTGGAAGAGAAACATTTGGCCAAAAGAGCAAGACACAGCCAGGAGGATGATTGGTAAGAGCACATCATAATATGCACCTTAAAGCTGTGCTCTACAGCTAGGTCCTGTTCCATGACTGCATATATAAATTTACTACTGACATTGCCATTTATATCTGGCCATTTACAGTGCACTCTTGCTCAATGCAGCACTTGAAGCTGATTTTCCATTGTGTAGTTATTATGTTCAAGAGATGTTTGACCCGGTCAGGGTGACACACTTTAGTGAGGGCAGCAGTATCCTAGAGGACACTACAGACAGTGACGGAGACATCTCAGAGCGCGAGGTGAGAGGTTGAGTTTTTTGTTACTCTCTCTACGACATACTTTTCATGCCAGGTACTATTGTCCAGTTCAGCCCAATTTAATTTACTGCCTTGTATTATCATATATAAATTGCTGAACATCTTATCACTCAGTTTCAAACATCCCCTCAGCTGTTTTAAGCCATTTCGGTTATTCAGAAGTACTGCTAAATGGATGTGGTGGGAAAATGAGAGCACATCAAACACAGACAGCTTTATGCATTGAGTAGTAAAGAGTAAAAGTTTATTGAGTTTGTAAAGGGAAAGAAATGTGAGTTCCACCTTCCAACTATAACTTTTCGAGGATACGTGATCAGCCATGGTGAAATCACTACGGATGATAAGAAGATCAAAGCCATCTTCCAGTGTCCCATTACTATTATAATTAAAAAACTCCAGAGATTCTTGGGATTTGCAAACTTTTACCGATGCTTCATATGGAATTTTAGCAGCATTGCAGCTCCTCTCACAGCCCTCCTGAAAGGAGCAATGACCAAGTTACTTTGGAATCAGGAGGCTGATCAAGCATTCAGGAAACTGAAAGAAGCTTTTACCACGACTAGCATACATCGACATCCTGATCCTTCCATTCCATTTGTCGTGGAAGCTGATGCTGCTAACATCGGGGTAGGAGCTGTACTTTCACAACGATACGACAAGTCCAAGTTACAATAGATGATTAAATAGACAAGTGTATATAAAATAGATGATGGAATAAACAAGCCATACAAGACACAGTCATCCCAATGGAATGTCTGTCGGGAAAACATTACCTACCTTGTGCTGTGACCATCTGTTGAAGTGGGCTCATTCTTCGCTGGTTCAGGGCTATGACAAGCGATATTTATAAGTATGTTTCTTCATGTTCAATTTGCAGTCAAAGCAAGATGCCTAAGACCCTACCCACAGGAAAGCTCATGCTTCTTCCCGTACCAGAAAGTCCTTGGTCTCACATCACCTTAGATTGCGTTACTGACCTCTCTGTCCTCACTGTAGTTGATGGATTCTCCAGGGGTGTGTGGTTCATTGTGTTTCCGAGTATGCCTACAGCCTGCCAAACTGTGGAAGCCTTGTTTAACCAGGTGTTCCGTATATTTGGCATCCCAGAGGACATAATATCATATTGGGGACATCAATTCACATCTCGAGTTTGGGCTTCCTATATTGAACACATCGGGGTAGCTATTAGTTTTACATCCACAGTCAAATGGCCAATTCCTACATTGTTTTTATATGAACAATCCATCAGACCGGTCCAAGTTCCTGTTATTGGCAGAAATGGCCCAAAATTCACTTACTAGTTCATCCACTGGCTTGACTCCTTTTTATTGTATTTTAGGTTATCAGCCTCAAATGTCCCATGGACTTCCATATCAGCTGGTTTCCCCGCTGTGGATGAGTGGATGCAGCGGAGCGAAAGGGTATGGGAGGAAACAGATCAGTGTATTGTATGAGTTCTCTGAACGTATAAGGAAATTGCGGACAGGCACAGAGGGGAGAACCCGATATACCAACCTGGTGACAGAGTGTGGCTCTCTACACAGGACTACCGCAAGCCGGGGTCATGTCGCAGGTTAGGTCCCAAGTATATCGGTCCATATGAAATTACCAAGCACATTAATGAAGTCACATATCAACTCAACTTACCTGCTCACTTTTGTGTTTTGAGGTCATTTCATGTGTCCCTTCTTAAGCCTGTTGTTCCTGTTGTGGCCTTTGGATGAGATCACCCCTGAGGTCACTCCTGTATTAAGTATGTTGGTTGCTGTCATTAGAGTGTATTGTTTCTGAAGGTTTTTTTGCATTATGCAATGCCTCTTCGCAGAGTGTGATTTTCAAGAACTTTAGTAAGCAGATGACTTATTTGCATCACCTTTTTTGGTAGGACAAAGCCCATCCATGAGCCAAAGGAAGCTGAGGTAGGCCCCATTCCATGAAAACACAGGGAGTGTGTGAACCAGGATACCAACACAAGCATACATGCAAGCTGACACCTACCCTCCCCTTGTCCAGTGGTTTGGCCAGTAGACAACTAATGAAAAACATTTCAAAAGCGTTTATACAGAAGCCAATGTTCAAATGGCTCTCTGTGCAGTGAGGAAACATATCATAAGGAAGTGCAAATTCCACTAAAGTTTAAGTAGGATCACTGAATTCAAAGTCTAGAGCACTATTACACTATGACTTCTAACAATAGCGTAAAAACAGTAATGTCATTCGTTTTTAGGAAAGGAATGTAAAAGTTTATGAAATATTCTTAAAAAGAGGACAGTTTGATGAGGAGCTTGGTCTTGCACAGCTACCAAAACCCAGGACTGAACTAGGAGTCTTTTGATATTCAATCTAACACTCACCCAGCTGAGCTATTTCAGCTAGTGACTAAATGCTTTTGCCTGGTTTCGATCAAAATGTTACCAATGAATGTAGCTCATGTTCATGTCAGAGGAAACTGTCACCTTTATCCCTGGTGAGCTAGTGGCTAGGATTCTCTTTCAAACTTAATTTTTATGTGGAATAAAAAGAAATATGAATACCTCTCTTTATGACCTCCTAATGCTCATGGATACCAAGTCCAGTATGCATACAAACATCGTCAGTATACTAGGAATACAGAATTTGAAAAATGTTTGTCAGAAGCATCTGAGCTTTATTGCTGGTGGGTGAGTGGCTAGGATTCAACACTTTCACCACTGCGACTTGGGCTTGATTCCTGGTCAGGGGACGCTCTTTTTGCTCACTTAAAAAAGAAGCTTGTATGTGAAAAAACAAACTTCCTTTGAGTCAGATTTTAACTGACAGACTAAGGATAACAGTTTTAAATTCTACAGTCCTCCACTCTACCAACTAAGCTATTGAAGGCAACAGACATGTAATCCCATAAGTCCAAACACCAGTATGTTGGCAAGAAACACGGCCAGTTATGGATGTTTGAATTGTTAAGTTCATTTGACACAAAGAAGAAACATTGCATTGTACGAGTTGGAGATGTTCAGCTACCAACAGATATCTCTTGATTACATTTGGATGCATACTGGACTTTGTGTACAATCAATAACTACTGGTACTAACTCAAAGTATGTTTCCCCCTTCAGTTTTATTTTATGCCAGAATAAAGACTTTCTGTCTTTAGAATTCTACATGACTCAAACTGAGATGCAGCAGATCACTTAGCTAGAACAAAGGGTCTTGTACTACAATAATGACTTTTGCTTTATTGCCCATAAGGTCCACCTCTTTTTTCTTTAACGCTCAGATCATCCCGTAGATGTTAGAATTATTCTAATGAAATTATAATTAACATTTTAAAAAATTCCTTAACATCACTCTTAAAATAACTTTTACCTTACAAATGATTTCTTTACCAGCAAATTTGAGTTGGTATGAATTCATCTATTAATTTTTCGTTATTATTTCATTAAATACATGCCCCCCCCCCCCGCCCCCTACAAAAAGAATAACAGTCCAAATGAAAGGTCTAAATGAATCTTTGCAGTAACAACAGTCTTTTATGCTCTTCCAACCACCCCACCTCCCCCCAGTGGACACACCATGCTCCAGTACATGATTCTGGAGTGCTGTGCTATCTGTGCTCCCCACTAACTCTTCCTACCTGCTGGGGTTTCTCCTTCCTGGACCTGCCTTAAAATGCTTAAAATGACAGCACCTTGCCCTCCATTTACCTGCAACATTCTGCACTGTCACAAACAATATTTATGTGCAGATTAGCAGATGAACCTCACCTGGATGATCCACATTTCATTTCTTTGTACTGTTATAATAATGAGTTACTGTATTTCTACCCAGGTGTTCTATCCAGGTGAACTGTGCTCTGTTTCTATCTCCTATGATGTCTTTGTGTAGGAATGCTGTAGTGTATCTTTCATGCTTACAATTTGTCAGCCATCCTCTACCCAACTCATCTTTGCCCAGGTTTATCCAGGGTTAACCGAAGGAGGATGAGTTCCCTTTTGGATTGGATTATAAAGTGAATTTCATTGGTGAGTACTATATTTTTTGGTGACAAAGTATAATCTAATCTTTACAAAGCAGTGACCAGAAAGGAAGAGCTGGATGAGGCTTTGGTCCCCATGATAGTTAGAGACACACAGCCATTTAGCATAGTTGAGGATAAAAGCTTCAGGGACTTGGTAGCAAAATTGGATTCAACTTATATTCTCCTAACTAGGAAGGTATGTGTGGTGACATGGATACATTATGAGAGTAGTATTAAAAATATATATAATTATTTTCTTCCTTCCCTTTAGACTGTAAAGGCCATGGTTGAGGCCAAATGTCAATAAGAGAAAGAGAAGGCCAAAGCTGAGGTCCAGAAAATTCCTGCAATGAGTTTGTCAGCAGATATGTGGACATCTCTTAATGTGGATGCCTTCTTGGCTGTGACCTGCCATTTTATAGATGACAACACATTTCTGAAGTCTACACTACTTGGTGTTGTGAAATTCCTGCAGGTGCATACGGCTGAAAATTTGGCCTGTGTGAAATCCTCTCTTATGGAAGAATGGGGAATAAAATAAAGTCACATGTCTGGTTACTGATGGCACATCTAATATGATTGCCTGTGGAAATAGCTGAAGCTGCCTCATGCGCTTCAAAAAAAAAGAAACTGAGGTTGAAACAAGGTGTTGGAGCGATTAGTAGAACTCAGGGAGCCTGTGGGGGCAGATTTGGCGGGTTTACAAACTGATATTCCTGCGCTGATCTCTGATGTGTACAGTAATGTATGTGGGTGCCGGTCTATACTGTATTCTTTTCACAAGGCAACTGTGGAGCTGTCAGACCTCAGTGGCAGGCATAATCATATCCCAACACATTTCAGACTAAAGGATTTGTACTCCCTGGCACTGCCAGACACCTAACTGGCTATAACTTGATGGGGAGGATGCAGGTTGTCTGCATGCCTCTGGAATTGCTTCTTTGACCTATTCACACAGCGATCGAGAGCCTTACACTAATGCCAGAGTCCCTCTGATTTCATACTTTTCTCTGCATTGTCCAAGATTTGTAAACAAGCACAAATCCATGGGTAAAGTTTTGTAATCAAGAACACACTCTCATGTACTTGGAACATGTCTTAGCAGATTGTGATTTACAAGCAATGTTATAAGCAACACAAGTTCAAACAGGTGGTTTGTTGACAAGGGGTCATTCATCAAACAAAACCCACATGGCCCATATGGGGATCGAACCCATGACCTTGGCATTATTAGTACCATGCTCTGACCAACTGAGCTAATCGGCCTTTCGCCTTTCATTTTTGCACTTTTTGGTGCAGCACTGAAGGGAACCTTTCCATGAAATTGTAGACTTGGTGTCCACAAGATTACGGCCACTTTTTCGACCGAGCATAGGTGAAAGTTGACACTTATTGTTCCCTCTGACAAATGGTTATTCTGCAGCCAACTTTTGAATTAAACTTCAAAAGCAAATGTGGAGAAGCATTTGTTAAAGAGCAATTCAGTGCAGTTGTACACAGTGACGAAATCATCAATTGCAAAGTCCACTGCGCTTTATTGCTGCGAGTTACATGGTGCTGTCTATTACACCATGAAATCTGCCATAACAACAAAAATGTAATGTCTGATTCTGTGAGCCAAGGAATATAAACCTTTTAGGGACATATTTAAAATATCAGATTTTCTGCCTGAGCACAGAGTAGGCATTTTTTTCTAGCTTTAACCATACGTCCTCTTTCTTTGGAAATCTGTGTCATTGCTGCATGAATAAGCAGAAAGATTTTGAGCAATTTTTTGTCTGGGTCTAAGGGGCAATTTATTCAAACCAAAAGATGCTATTTTAGCTAGTTTGTCAAATGAACATGTCAAACCTACAGAGACAATGTGTCTAGCTACAGAGCTCTGCAAGGTTTAATTCTTGGAAGTATTTGAAGCCATAGAAAGTTATTCTGTAAGCATTGCTTAACTCAATAAAAAGAGACAGTTAGAGCCAATGGCTGCCAGATCTAACATAGCTCACATTTTATAGTGTTTGCATAGCATATCAGAATCTGCAAGAACTATTCCTGTCATTTCAGGAATAAGCTTTTTTGACTTCACAGCTAGATGAAATATTTAGGGTGGATGCAGGGTTTGGTATGATCTCCTAGAGAATTGCCATTCCACTGTGTCTTCAGCTTTTGTCCGATCTGCAAACAAGTCCCACTCTAGGAGAACTAGGTCAAGTGGTAGAGTGCTCTTTTAGTATGTGAGTGTTAGTGGGATTGATGCTCACATTCTCAAGTCTAGAATTTGTAGTTTTTTTCTATGATGAAATCCTTTCTGATAGCAAATGTTTTCGGGACCTGCTAATACGCTTATGCCATGCACACATTACGTGACTTTTGAAGTTTTCAAATTGATGTATGGCTCACACTGCACAACTGTATGTCTTGGAATCTGGAAAGCTTAATTTGTGGTATCTCAGTGGCAGACATAATCAGTGATAAACCACTGATATGTCAACTGGTCTTAACACAGACAGATTTAACTTACTCTGTTGAGACTGTGTCTAACTTAAACCTTTCCTTCAAATAGAAGAGATCCTTGTTGCAGAGGTAATGTTTTTACCTTTATATGGTTTTCCCACTCATAGTCATGCAACACACAAATGCAAACCTCTCACAGACTGTCTCACACACATCCAGTTATTCATCTGAACACATGATGTTTCTGTCTCTGTACCGCTATTAGTTATGCAATGGTTCCTCAATACTAGCACTAACTGAACAGGGTTCTGTATAAATATGATCTTTATAACAGCTGCCATAACAGCAAAAATGTAATGTCTGATTCTGTGAGCCAAGGAATTATTATTGATATTGTGACTATTTAATAACCTCCAATGCCAGCAAATTAAATTTCACAATATTGTGAAAATTGTAAAGGATACTTTATTCATGTCCTCATTGCTAAAGATTGTATCGCTTTATCACAGCGATACGCTAGTTAGCTAGCTAACAGTTGAGGTCAGCGAGTGTCAAACTCGGGGCTATAAACCATTCCTGTGGAACCATTTCATTGTTCAGCTTTCAACTTTGATCGTTTAGGTGCTGGTAGTTTGTTAGCTAGCTAACTGTTCAGCAATAGAAAACCTACTTTTGTATGATTTAGAGACCCAAATTCACAAACCTGTGGGTTTTCAAATGTATCGTTCTCTCTAAATAAGCAAAATGAGTTAAGCCATTACTACAGCTATCGGACTGTTTGAACTACAATATTCGACTGTTCATTTATTGTTAATTAGATTAAATTAACTTTCATAAACATTCTGTATTAATAGAATGTAGTTTGTAATGACTGATTAACTGTGTATATTCAACATGAAGCTATTCATATAACGTTTCAAGTTTGGTTTATTTGTAACATACATTTATTTGCCACTTTCATTTTTAGGCTGTAAAATGAAAGCTCCTTGCTCACAATCATTGCTACAGTTTGATCAAATTCAGTTATATATATAAACTCCCTATTCAATGGGAAGAAACCAGTTCATGTCATTGTGAATTGCTGGTTCTGTAATCAAAACACTGAGGTTCCATATGAGAACAGAAACTGCTGAGACTGTCCATTCTGTGTGCAGTACAATGGCTTCTAAGAGGTATTGCTGTATTTGAGACATGGTGAGGACATATTTCAGTGAAAGTCTTCCAATGATGCACCCTTACCTGAACCATTTTATGCTGTTGCTGCTGTTAAAAAATGCAGAATGGTGATTATAACGAACCGATCCTTGCACAATATATGGAGCACCTCAACCATGGGGTATCAGCTGGTGTCCCTGTGCTTGATGCATCCAAGACTCAACCAGACACTGAAGATCAAGCAGCTGGCTTCCTTCACTGCCAGAGAGGAAGTAGGTTTTCCATTTGAACTGTTGCCTTCTTAGTTAAGACGTATGCATTGTTGATTGCAGTGCCAGAGCTGTGAAACTGTGCAAGGTAATGCATGTCCAGTGCTGGACTTGGGCAAAGATTGTGAGTGGGTCTTCAAGGGCAAACAGGATCTGATGGCCCACATGTAGTTTGATATTATTCCTAAATAACTAAGTTTACATGGCTATTTGAAAGAAGCTGATCATGTAAGCAGCAAAGACAGAATATCATTCTCTGACTAAGGATTTAGTTGACTCATGTTTAACCCAACTAAACTGTGGTCCTGGCTGATTTTAGTTGGACTATTGAGCCACTGACTCATGCACAGAGTTTTCTGAGTATTTTGCAGTTTCTTACTGTACTGAGTTCTTACTGAGTATAACGTCAACTTTGATACATTTGTTTTCTTTTCACCGAACAAAGCCTTCAACTTTGACTGTGGTGACATGAAATCCAGATGTGCAGAGTGTTTTTTCAGTAATGCATCTTTTGCCCGTGCATTTTGATTGCAGTGTTAGGAGGTCATAACTGCTGATCAGAACTTTGGACAAGAGGGCTTATCCTCATGGCTCTCTGACTTTCATGTACAACAACAAACAATATTTTCTTATTTATTTTTTTCCAGTTGTAACAAACCGTTCTGCTGTTTTTTAACTTCTGTCAAATTTTTAATGGTTGTACAGGACAATTACGATGGAAATTGAGGTGTACAAGTGCCACCTTGAACAGACCTACGAGTTGTGCGGGCCTGTCAGACAGCTAAGCAGTATGACATCCAGCACCAGAACCGACAGCTGCGGGCCCTGCTTTTCAACCACCAGCTCAGATGCAGCCAAGATGCAGACAAAGAATTCATTAAGGTGAGTAATTATTGTCAATGGTTGTCTTAGAATGGTGCTAAAGTGCTTAAGATAGTTTTTGGCGATTCTATAGCCAAGAATTCTCAAGATCACATCTAGCTGCATTCCTGTTGGGTGTGAATGACAGTTGCTCCTTCCCAGTTGATACAAAGTGACGATAGAAAAAAAGGCGTACACGGAACTGGTAGTGAACACTGTCCTTCAAGTGCATATAAGTGCATACAGTGTTTGAGCCTGCAATCCAGTTCATTACCCTGTCCAACAGGCTCCCAGGTTCCCCTCCACAAAGCAAAGACCTGTTCTCTCTTGCTGCATTTTGTGGGTTTTTTTTTTTTTGTTTTGTTTTGTTTTCTTTCCAAATGAAGCTGTTGTTTTCATTTTTGGTGGGTTTCATACTATCCACACCAGCTTCCAGGTTTCTGTCCTTTTACATACCAAGCAATCAGCTTCCTTTCTCTTTGCTACAGAGCACCTCTTTTCTGTCCACACCTGCTTGGCTGGTAGCTCTCAGAAGCCTTGCCTTCCTCACCTGTGCTTTTCTGGTTGCGCTGGCCATATGTGGGTCTGGATGTGACTCTGGAGACACATCCTCTCTCCACAACAGCCCGCACACTCTCAGCGGGGGAATCATCCCACCCAAAGAAGCCCACCAAAGTGACACTGAAACCAAAGCAAAGAGCATCACCAAAACTATGCAAATGTGGAATGACCTGGTGGGTATTCTGCCAGAGAGAGGCAATAGAGAATATCAAGCTGATCTGGTAGTCTGGAAGCAACCACCAGATGGCTGTTGCTTCTGTTGCCCTTTTGACTTCCATCAACATCTACTCAGGCAGTAAAAAGAAATGGTGTACTGGGAGGTAGTAAATCTTGCTAATCAGTACTTGTTTTTGGCCTGTGAAAATACAAACAAACAATACACATATTCAAACACTTCTGAACTACAATTGCTTATCAGGATTTACACAGGCTTATGTTCTTAATAGCTCTTTGCTTACAACTTCATCAAAGCGGTTTTGTTCTACAGTATGTGCAAAGTCTACTTTCCCACACAGTTCACATGAGTCTTGATTCATCCTGCTGGTTCTTCATGTCTGTGAATGTGAAAAATCTAACTTTTTTGCTTGGCTTCAAGCAGTGATCCTTTGATTGTATCATTCATGATTCATTTAGGATTAAAACCAAGTGGTTCAATATCCAGCTAGAGGTGTACTCAAGTGAGGTAATAAAATGAAATTATTAATGTAATAATATGATGGCAGGAATTGTAAAAGACCAAATTAGGCTTCAGAAGTAAGCAGGAAGTGAGAATGACCAAATATGGCCTCTGTGGCAAGTCCAGGATTGAGGCCAGGATACCACCTAAAGGTACAATTAAAAAAAAAAAATGGTTTTGTAACTTGATGAAAATGTATAAATATTGAACCCACCTGAGACTGTTAGACATTCTGTGGTCAATACCTCGTCTGTATGCAACATTGAGCTCAGAATAAAGATGGCACCGGCTATTCCCTTCAATTAATTACTTTATTTTCTATTTAAAGTGTACTTGAGAAAAGGACTGGAATGTGGGAAAAATCTAGGAATGTCTGGAGATAAAAATTCAAGGCTGCATAGCCATACCTTAATGTGAGAGATCCTCCATTTCAGAGTCTGCTGTGTGAGAGTCCTGTGCCTTTTTTCTCTAGCTTGGAATAGGACTGTTGCTTCTGCTTCTTAAGGTTTTCAATCAACAAGGACGGTGGCTCCACCTGCAATGAACCATGAGCTTGTTATATTGAACTGCACAAGACAGTAAATTAACTCTTGTATTCATTCTGTATGAAGTGCGCCTCACTTGAGATGTCAGCCAAAGTTTAGCAGTAAATATGGTTATCTGCAGTTAAGTGTGTTGCTATTGATAGACATCTTCAGCTAAAAATAAGTCTTCCTTGACCCTAATCCACCAAGCCCAGATACAACACAGACATGCATGTGCTGTAGTTGGCTTCAAAACATTCAATGAACTTGTCAGCAACATGGTCCAGATTCCTGCAGCATGTGACATGCGTCTGCACGCATCCTGCCCCCACAGTCTCTGCCTGGCTCCCCCCACCCTCCTCCACCCCCAGTTTGCTCTCTCATCCTGCCCACCAGCAGCTAATGTCCGCCGCCGCAGCGCAGCACCTCCCACTGTATGCTGCATGCTCCTCTGTGTGCCTGTGGTAAAACCTCGCCAAGTTTAGTGTTCTAGCCTCTGCACTCCCCTCCCCAACTCACACATCAATCTCAGAGGCAGATGGATTCCTGTCTCCCAGCCGCATCCCAACTTTTTGACCTGTACACATACTTGGATAAATGTTCTCTGTGAATAGAAAACAGCAACATTTGTCTAGTGTACCGGAGACCTCTTGGAAGTTTTGTAGACAGATGAGGCCGGGCTGTGCTAGCTGAGAGAGACGATATTTGAGCTTGAATCTGACTAGCACATGCACAGAAGCATAGGGTATTATGAAGGCTCTGCATGATATCGTGACCCAAGGTTGAGCTTACAGTAGGTGGCCATATTGCCTCATATCAAGGGCAGTGTACGTTGGAAGACCATAGCAGAGACGTGTGACCGAACTATGTGCACGAGCGCATAACATGCCGCATTCCTTGTTTTCTCCCATTTTTGAGTGAAGCTAATTGATAGTGCCATCTGCCATCTCCTTTTAGAAAGCCAGTGCAGTGCCTTGGCTGTTGATGTGAGTTGTTTTGTCAAAGGAAAGAATTGAAAATGTGAGCGGTGATCTCCATGTAATACTTAGGCTTTAATGCCCTTTACCACTCATTCAGTGCTTGTCTGTGTTTATGTTTTCAGTGTTACAGTGTGATTTTATTTAGGTGAAATTTGTTTTCAGTCTATCTGCAGTAGTGCACTTAAAGGGCCAGGAAGGTTAGTGGAACACATTTGCTCTGCCTCTGACCTCACAATTCCACTGTAACAACAGTGTTCAATTCCGTCATTTAAAAAAAAACAAAACTTGGTTTGGTTTAAATTTGTTTAAAGATTTGTTTAAATTGTGTGTGCCAGTGTATGTGAGCGTGTTACAGTCTCTCTGACCCTCCACACCCATTAGTGCGTTCTTCCACTAGCTTCTCTCTCGTTCCTGCTTCAATATTCAAGGGAGGATTGAGATCCATTCAGGTAATTTTGCAGTCTTCAAAAAATGCATTGAAAGACATTCCAGTAGCTCAGTGGTGCACCTGCGCTCCACTCTGCTCCACAGTTCGGAGGATGCCAGCACCTATGTTTAGTCTTTTATGTTTAGTCTTTTTTAGTCTGTTTCTCTTTATTTCCTTTGGACTCCAGTGCTTTTTAATAATCTGTTTTGGACATGGTATGGCTGCTCCATTACCCAGGAGCCCATACAAAGGTTCATTTCTGCCTGCCGGCATAACTGCTGGAGGGAGGATTTTATGTCCAGAAAATGTTAAGATGGCAACAGCTCGGTGGGAGACAGTATGTGAGAATCACCTCTTAGGCTCATTTTACTGTTTCTCATGTAGAAGGAATTCCCTCACTATGTTCCCATTCTGAGCATCAAAGCCAACTGGGATGCGGTTTTGTCACATTCTGAATTCTAGCTCATGTCATATTTTGTCAGCATTGGCTTTGATAGACTCAGGTTATCGGTACAAATTTACATTCAAGATTAGTTGTCTTTTACATATATATCCCCTCTCCTGCAATCATGGCTAATTAGCTGCATCCGTCATTGTAATTGTTTAATTTTTCATGCTAGTTCATTCACCCTTGTATTAGTGCCATGCATGTGAAACAGACTCTTGAAAGGTTTTCTTTTTGTATCTTGCATGCCTAGCATAATAGGACATTCAAAATCCCTTAAATTTTAAACTTTTTTTTTTTATGTATATATCTCCTCAACATTCCCAGTACAACTGCTGTAGAGTCCACGACTCAACTCTTGACTAAAGTCTTCACTCCGAGCGTCTGAGCCGGCTGCTGCGGCATACGCCACGCTGCTCTGTGACCCTCACTCTCCACTCCTCTCCTCTCCCAGCTTTTCCAGATCCCTCAGATGCAGACAGCCCAGCCTGCCATTCCAAGTAACATCGCTTCCTTTCGACCCGTGTCCGGCCAGCCCATCATGATGTTCCTGACGCCCATGCCCTTCACCTCATCCCAGACCGGCCAGTACTACGTACTCCAGTACTACGTGCCTCAGGTACCCAGAGCAGAGAAAAGCGCCTGTGCAAATATGTACACAGTGTAGCAAATGGGTTGAAAATCTGTCTATAAACAGGTTGGCCAGCAATAAATAAACTGCTCCTAAAATGTGTAGATAAAAATATGTTTTATCTTGGAAGCAGAAATGAGAAGTTCTAGTTTAGTTTTTTTTCAGTGTAAAAACTAAATGTTTTTGTATTTTTTGTTTGTTTACTGCTTTGAATATCTCTTAGGAGTGTCCTATATGAATGGCCATGTCTGGTGCTAGGCCCTTTACTTCTGCTGTTCTGTTTCATTCTCAGTATCACCACAGTGGCCTTCCCTACGTGGGACATCCCCAGCAGTACTCCGTCCAGCCCACAGGACCCAGTACATTCTACCCTGGGCTCTTTCCTGCAGACTGCCCACTAGCATATGGTGAGTTTGGACTTCCCTTTCTCTACCCCCACCTGGGAAACCCACACGCGTGCTCTCACCGATAAAGAGACCTTTCTTCTGGGTATTCCCGCTGGCTGAAACTGCTTTTTCGTTTGCTCTCTAACTGAAACCAGTGCTTTTTTTTGGTCACCACTAGTGGCAGGGCCTTCATACTATCCTGGCCAGACCATATACACCAAATCTCCATCCATAATATTGCATACAGCTCAGCAGCCTCCACCCACTAAGAGGGTAAAGAAAACAGTGAGTATTCCCCCTGCCTCAGAGGTGAAATTAATTTAATTGTGGATTGACTTAATAGATGCAAATAACTTGCTGTTCGCTAAGATCCGTATCCGAGACCCTAACCAGGATGGCAAGGATATCACAGAGGAGATCATGTCAGGAGTAGGCATTAGCCAGAACACAAGCCCACCAGTGGGACGTCCCTGCACTACCCCTACTGCTCCACAGGTAAGCCGTTCAGTCCCACAGCCCGAGCCCCTGATCGGCTGCAGGCCGCTGCTTCGCGTCATCCACTCCACAGGTCAAAGTTCTCTCTCATCTAGTCCTCCCTCATAATAAGCTCTGAGCTGATTGTTTGGTTGTTTGGCTGGCTTTCATTCTCTTGTCCTATTAAAAGCATCATACAATCAGCAACAAAATCTGATGGTGTAGTTTGATTTCCGGCCATTCTCTCTTCCTTCTTCAGTGATTCGGTCACACCGTTGACCCTCCTCCGTCATATTTGACTGGTTCCAGTAGCTTGTGTGATTGTGGCTGTTCTGATTTAAGAAGGCTTCTCAGATGTGTTTTGATGTTCCGACTTGCCGTGCCTATTCTTTCGTCTGCCTCCATCTTAGTTCTCCCTCACAGCCACTCGAATCCTCCTGATCTTCCCTCGTGTTCCCTCAACACAGACAGCCCACGTAAAGGCCCTGTAAGAAGGATTCAGCCAAACCCTGAGCACCTCAGCTCCTCTGAGGAAAGGCTTCTCTGTAAAGGGAACACTCACTACTGCGCCGTTGCACTTACTTTGTGTCCTCTTTCCCTAAATGTTAACAGTGTTCCTCTTTCCTCTCTTTCTCTATTTCTCCTGCCCATTTATTTAAGCACCCCATGCTTGTCTGCTGTCTCTTGCTGTCTTTGTGTCTTCACCCCCCCCCCCACCTCCACACACACACACATTTTGTGCCTTTGCGGCTGGATCTTTTGCCCTCTTGTGCTTTTTCTTTGCCTCTTTCTCTACTCACTTCTCTAATTATGCTGTGCTGTGCTGTGCTGTGCTGTGCTGTGCTGTGCTGTGCTATGCTCACCCCCCCACCCTCATTGCCATTCCCCTTCTTCTGCATGTGTGTGCAGTATCTCTCTCTCTCTCTCTTTCTCTCTCTCTCTCTATCTCTCTCTCTCTCTTTCTCTCTCTCTCTCTATCTCTCTCTCTCCATCTTTTCTGTCTTTTGCTAGTTTTTATGTCCACACCCTCATTATCCTCACATTTTCTACCTCAAATCCCAGCAGCTGAACAGCCAGGTAGCAGAGCAGGGGAATGTCAATGTCGGCCTGGCCCTGGAGGCCCACTGTCCGGCGAAGGCTGCAAGTCCAGCAGCCGGAGAGGCGGTTGCCTCAGGCACGCTGACGCCCTCATTGCCTTCCAGCACTGCTGCTCCTTCAGGCCTCACTCTCCCAGGCCAGGCTGTTATAGAGGCAGTCCAGGCCTGTGGAGCCTCCACTGGGGCAGAGCTGAAAGAGACTGGCGAGGAGCCAGAGGTCTTGCTGGAGGATAAAGTGGAGCCCATTTTACAGTCCAATCTTAGGCAAAGCTTGAGTCAAGGTAAATAAGCACATGCATGACATGCTATGTTAGGACACTAAAAAGACACCAGACTGATTTGTTATGATTTACAGCTATTAGTTTATCCAACACCTGGAAGAAGCCAAAAGAGGACACTCCTGTGGGGCAGGCCCAGTGTCCTGACAGAGAGGTGATTCCTCTCTCCAGGTGCTCACTGTACCCCTCTCTGCATGCAGAGCCAGAGCTGAAGGATGGGAAGAGGCAGTATGATAGAGACTTCCTGTTGGCCTTCCAGTTCATGCCTGCCTGCATGCAGAAGCCAGAGGGGCTTCCTCCCATCTCTGATGTGGTACTGGACAAGGTAAGCCTGCTAAAACATTGGCCTTAGGGGACCTTTAAAACCATTCCATGGAGAGGGGCTGATGGACTTCGACTTGACTCTGTTGTTTTCTAGATCAAACAAAACAAGCTGCCCCTGCAGCAGGTGGGCCCTCGCATTATCGCCAGAGACCCAGGCTTCAACCCAGCCTCTGCAGACTTCAGCAGGGCAATTCCTGGAGGCAGGGGTGCACCGGTGGGTCTCTCCGCTCATCCCTTCTCTTCTGTCACAAATGAATGAGCGCCTGGTCATCTTATGTGACCGAGGTCTTTGTGACATTGTTACCGCCCATAATAAAGAGCACCCATTCGTTGCTTCAGCTGCTCAGTGTAGGCCCGAGACGGCTGCCTCCCCGCAAGATCATTACCAACGTGTCCGTGAATGACGAGGTGCAGCTGAAGAAGGCTGAGAATGCCTGGAAACCTGGCAGGAAAAGGGAGAACACCCAGAACCCCGAGACCCAGAAAACTCAGGTCAGCACCTCACTCCGCTGTGCCCTGTTTTCAGATTTCAGAGTCACAGCCTGTTATGGTGGTCTTGAAAGCTACTTAATTTTTTTTGCGATATGCTCTTCAAGAATTGGATATTTAAATTATAGAGTCGTTGTTTAATTGGGTGGGTGTGCGGGGAGTGTGCACGAATGTAGCTATGCAGGGGGACATTGGTTTCTAGTGTAAACAGGGGGTGTGATGATACTGAGGACCAGATCTTGTGTGCTTGTTGTTCCTTGTGTTGATTGTGGTGTTGATTTTGGTGATAGAGTATTGTAGATATTGTAGTGTATTCTGTGGATGATCTTGTATATATTATAGGTTAACACCCAGTGGTTGTGTTAAAAATATTCTTGCAAATTTGTGTGCAATTCAGCATTTGGAGAGATTGACAGATCTTCATTGCATTGTCTGGTCGGTAGGGTTATTATTGGATCAGATTTGGTTATTATGTATATATTTTTTTTGTTTGTAGGAGTTATATATTGATTAAATCTAAAATTCTTGTAGCTGGTTCTAATGGGTTTTCTTTTAATTTGAATTTGGAGCACATGAGGGGTTTTAGTTGATAAGATTTGATAAACTGTTTGCTGCCAGTGCTACACTTCTCAGAAAGTGTGATTGATGTATGATGCCTTTATCGGTCTATATAGCAAAGTTGAGTGATTTTTGTTCATGAGGAAGTTCCAAATGGCAGAGTAAATATTTGGTGAAAGTGAGGAGTTAGTCATTATGTGGAAGAACTGCTGAATTTAACAAAAGATTGGGATCTTTGTAATGGAAAGCTTAGTCGGTAGTCTGTTTTCCTCTCCAGGAGCTTTTCCAGAAGGTGCGCAGTATCCTGAACAAACTGACACCGCAGATGTTTAACCAGCTGATGAAGCAGGTGATGGACCTCACCATCGACACAGAGGAGCGCCTCAAAGGCGTGGTTGATCTGGTTTTTGAAAAAGCCATCGATGAGCCCAGCTTCTCTATGGTCTATGGCAATATGTGCAGCTGCCTGGCTATGGTGAGTAACATGTTCCCATACATTGCTGCTGAAGTTCCATACAAAGGCAAATGCCACACAGAAGTGAACTCTGTTTGAACCACTCTAAACTGACATGGAGCTTTAATCAGCTTCTATTTAGTAACAGAACTCTCAACACTGTCTTATACCCAAGTGTTTCTCCTACATGTCTTTCCTGTGTAGTTAAAAGTGCCCATGGCAGACAAGCCCACCAGCACTGTGGGTTTCCAAAAGCTGCTGCTGAACCGCTGTCAGAAGGAGTTTGAGAAGGACAAGGTCAACGATGATGTTTTGGAGAAGCTGCGGCACCAGCTGGAAGCGGCCACTTCAGTAAGCAGCACTCCTGTCTAGTTTACCCGACTCACCAACCCACAGATCAGGAGAAAGGGGACTGAAATCGGCAGCAGTGCTGGGAGGCGGCCTGGTCGTTATCGGGTCCAAACGCGCTGTTTCTTGCTTTTGTCTTTGTTCTGGTTACTCCTCGCAAGGCCAGCGAGCGGGAGAGGCTGGAGGAGGATCTGGAGGAGGCGAAGGACAAGGCCCACAGGAGGTCCATCGGTAACATCAAGTTCATCGGGGAGCTGTTCAAGCTGCACATGCTGTCAGAGGCCATCATGCACGACTGTGTGGTCAAGCTGTTCATGAACCACAGCGAGGAGAGCCTGGAGCGTCTGTGCCACCTCCTCACAGCCATCGGCAAAGACCTGGACTTGGAGAAGGCCAGGGTAAGCAGGCCGCGGGCCTGGTCTGGGTTGATTTAATATTCTCAGCAGATGCTCAGCACTTGCATCGGTTTATCTTTAATATGTCATGTAAAGGTTTACGGCGCATGTGTACATGAGTGCTAGTGTGCAGTGCAGCGACTGTGCCTATTTTGTCCAGATTTGGTCTGTGTTGCGTTTTTCACAACAAGTACTTTACACATCGAAACTGGATGAAGAAGTTTTGGATATTGTATCTTGACTGTCAGTTTTGTCTCTAGTAGGAACAGCAGTTGTGATGTTGACAGTTCAGTCACCAACTAGTGTGACAGTTATATGTGTTCAATTTTCCTGGTCTTTTTTATTGTGTATTTTTTTTTCCATGCACGCTTTTAACCAAAAAACAAGCATGTTGAAATGTTGTCTATAAAAATTTTGCTGTCAGTGTTTTCTGTTGCTTGCCTGTTGCCTGCACTCTGACTACAGGGTAGCCAACTAATTAGGATCATCATCTATAGTGCGACTAGCATGCTGCGCTGATATCAGTGTATTATTAGGCCTTGGCAATGATTTTAAAAGTGTCCAAGTTCATGTTGTTTAGTGAAGTTGTTAGTGTGGTTGTTAGCTCTGCTCCTACTGCAGCTGACAAAATGAAAGGCTTTTATTGAGGACTGGTCAGCTGTTAGAAGGTTTTGCTCTCACAGCCTCCTCCACGTTTGCCGCCTCCTGCTGCTGCACCCTGGATTCCCCAAAGCCAAGTGCAGCTGATGACAGCACAGATACACCCACAGTGGCAGTGAACTGCTTTACAGCACTGACCAACGTGCAAGGCAGCAGGGTTTACATAAGAGTCATAAACGTCTTGCGACATGAGTTCAGTTGAGAGCACACCTGATCGAATCGAAAAGGGTAGAATACCTGAAATTTTTCTACGTTTCTCTTACACTCTCTTTCTTTCTCTCTCTCTCTCAGCCAAAAATGGATCACTACTTTAAATATATAGAAAAGACAGTGAAGGAGAGGAGGGGTTCCTGACGCATTCGGTTCCTGCTCCAGGACGTCATCGACCTGCGACTGGTTAGAGACTCTGCCTGTGTTTGTGTGTTTGTGTTTGCCATTCCAGCGCATGGTGATGCAAAAGTATGCATCTGCTGATTTTTCGCTTTTCTAGCATAACTGGGTGTCGCAGCGAGCTGACCACGGGCCCAAGACCATTGAACAGATCCATCAGTAGGCCAAACTTGAGGAGCAGAGAAAGGTGCACCAGCAGCTGCTGTCCAAACACAACAAGAGGCAAAGGTGTGGCCCTCAAATCTGTGATAGCCTTTTTCACCTGGCTGTGTGAGGCCGAGGACAAGTCCAAGGACAAGTGACAATTGCTAAAACACAATATAATAATTCAAAACAATAATAAAACTGTGTGACAAAGAAACAAACGTTCTGACTCTAATGTATTTTTGTTTTTTCCTTTATGAACTGCGGATAAAACTATATTTAACATTTGCAGATGTTCAAAACAAAAGGCAGAGGTGAATATAGAAATAATATTATTTATTTTTATTTTATTCTTCCTTGGTTTCTTCTGAATTCAGATAGGCTCTGCCCACTAGATTTCACTTTTTTTGTTTGTTTGGGTTTTTCCTAGGATTTTCACACCATTCTGAGTGAAATTGGTGTCAAAATATTTGCAAGAGTCTGAATCTCAATAATTATTTAAACAAAAACCTGACATAAAAATACAGCTGTCCTATTGCAGTCTAATATTAGTAGTACAAAGTAGTAGTACAAAGGTCAGGCTTTAACTTTAACTTTAACTAGCTGTCACTCCTGAACGACATGTTCAGATTTCATGAAATTTAAAAGACTTATACCAGTATTGACTTTGAGGTAGCTTACCAAATGTAGCAGTTTTGTCAATATGGGGCATATAATAATATGCAAATAACTGTTTCTCAACAACTGCTCTTCTGATCAAGATGAAATTTTGCATACTGCTTCTGTAAGCAAGCTGGAGGATTGCTAAGGCTGAGTCAAACATTGGCTAATGTTTTTCAGGTAATTGGCTAATCATTTTTCAGTGGGCTTCAAAGGATGTAATGTAATTTAGTAAGAACTGGCTTCAGTGGACTGCTACAACGTTGATTCTTGTAGAAATTACTTTGAATTTAAATATCCTACTGCTTTTTATGTTGCTGATGAACTGTAACACACTAGTCGTAGGACCTTTCTCCAATCTTCACAAATTTGGTATCAAAATATTGATGAGACTGAAACATGTTGATATTTGTATGGAGTATGGCCCCTACATACCTATCAATCCTTCCAAGGTGTACTGATTCATTCAAAACAGCTGAAAAAAAAATTAAGACTTCTTTGAGTAATTCTTATGAAACTTGACATGAGTATTGATTTATGGACTTTAAGCTAGCATGGCAATTATAGGACATTTTTGCCAACAGAGCCCCTCTGACATGAAAAGGTATAAAAAAAAAAAAAAAGAGTCAATCCCATTGTGTACCAATTGTGCATGAGAAATGCAGTTTATACAGTGCAATACTTTGTGACTATTCCATAAAAAAGTTCAATACGTTTCGTAAACCTTTTTTTAGCCTGATTTTTGATACCTAAATTAGTTGGGCAAATGCACTTTTCAAACAAATCAGTGACCTTTTGATCTAGAGATACCCTTTCAATGTAAAAAATGCAGATCTTCTTGTAAATAATTATCAAAAATATGTGTCTTTAATTATCAATCCCCAAGAGCAGGATTTTTATTAATAGGCTAAAACTTAGCCATAGAGTGTTAGATTATCACCAAACTTCAATGGTGTATATGAACATACTGTGAATGCAAGTACATTTGGGGTGAACTGACCTTCTGGGGGAACTATATTTCTTAGTCATGTCGAATCAGAAAAAATAATATTTATATAAAGCAATTCAGCAGAGAAAATTGAAAGATTGGTTTCAAAATACAACATTCCTGGAAACAAAACCTCAAAACCAACCACAAAGGCTGGTGAACTTAATATGGGATGTCATCAGCAACCAAGTTGTGCAGATGTGATAAAATGATTGGACCCCTTAATTGCCAACTGCAGCTATAATAAATGTAATTCTAATGTATGTCATGAATTCCCTAGATGAAGGAAATTAGACATTTCAATAGCAATACACCTCCCTTGATGAAATGACTGGGTACAGAAACTAGACCAGAAAGGCCAGAAAAATAGCACAACCACAGCCTTCAAACCAGACAACAAACCTGCTTAATGCTGACAGTTTTTTTTTTTTTTCAAATACAAAATACAGACTCACTCTCAATAAATAACCATTTGATGAACTAATGCAGAATATAAATTAAGACAGTGACACAAGCTTTACTGTAGTTACTAAGCATTTAGGTTTGGGTGTTTTTAGGACTTGGTGGGATGGTTACGAGAAAATATTGGCATATTAGATAAGCAGAAAAATACTATGGATGGGTTCAACACATGATGTGCGTACTCGTTTGACTTTGGATCTATTGGATCCCGCCAATAACTGTTGAAAAGAAAAATGACCACCTGATTGCTAAAACATATAATGGAAATAAATGTCTTATGCAATACGAGAATTATGGAAATCGGGTCAGCTTTGGAATAGAGAGGAGCGTTAGGCACATACTAATAATATTAATACATTTTCAGAGACACACAATATCCATCCTGCCAAGGACAGGCAGTGATCAGTGAACCAGGCAGCCAGTAAGAGAAATAAAATCACCAAGAAAGTCAGGCTTTTTGCTGTTTTTTTTTCAAAAAAATGTCCTTGACAGAACACAAGATATGACTGAATGAGCAAAGTTACATTTATATAGAGCCTTTCAAAGAACATACAATGCTTTCCAATGAACACACACAGCTTCTACATTCAGTCACATGCTGGATATTGTGTTAAATTGTTTGTCAGTGGCTTACTGCAAGGTGACTGTGTGTAAAATGGGGAAGAGTAACTCCACTCCAGCCTCCTCTATCTCACAGTCATGCAGAGTGAGCTGTGTGTGTGTGTGTGTGTGTGTGTGTGTGTGTGTGTGTGTGTGTGTGTGTGTGTGTGTGTGTGTGTGTGTGTGTATGTATGTTGGTATGTATGTGTGAGCTCTCTGGTTGACCATGGAGACGACTGTGCAGTCCTCGGTGCTCAGAGTCAGAGTGTGTGTCTGTGTGTCTGCTGTCAGGTCCAGAGCAGAGCTGCAGGAGAAGTCCAGTCTGTGCTGCAGAGCAGAGAGCAGATCTGCTGCTGCTGCCCCCTGCTGGAGGTCAGAGACACTGTAGCAGTGGAGCAGCCTCAGCAGCAGCCTGTCAACACTGAGAAAACAAAACACACACACACACACACACACACACACACACACACACACACACACACAGCACACACACACAGTGGCAGGGCAGTTAATTTCAGATTAATATAAATATTTCACCCGAATTTACCAATTACCATGGACTGTAATATGTTGATTACCTGACACAGGAGTCTCAATAAAACCTAAACAATGCTGGCACAAAATGACATCTTGGAAACTTTCCAAAACACACATAAATGAATATATAAGTGTATGTAAATGTATATAAGTTTTTATAACACGCCCAGTTTCCTGCTTATTTTCAGCCACTTTTTGGTAACTGCATTTATATTATGTCAAATGAGATTTTAATGCTTTAATTTCTGTGTATTAAGAAATGGTACTTGATCAATTTATGTTATTTATCCTCATATGGAAAGATTTGCTTCCATATTTTCCATATTTCAAATTTTGTGGGAAAAAGATGTCTGGAGATTTTACAGTCTCTTATAGCTTGCAAGTTATAGGACAGTGCCAGACCTGTGAAACAGTGCCACTTCATCCAGTGTTTAGATGACGTTTGATGCTTAGACCTCATTAGTCATATGCTAATAGTAACTTTGATACAATCTTCAATACAGTGTTGAATCAATGTGCTTTGCAATAGTGAGCTTTGATGCCTCAGTATCTAACATCCCATCACTACACTGGAGTTCTACCATATGTATTCTTTCTCTGCCTGTTCGTTTTCCATATTGTTCTCCGTTCCCGTGTTCTTAATATCTGTGTTATCTTACTTTTACCTCTATGTTTTCTTCTTCCTGGTTAGCCTCACTTTGTTTTTTGTTTATCATGTATTCTGGTAACCTGCTCTTGGATAATGTTTCTGCTCCTCCTAATAAACAAAGTTCGACGACAACACGCTTGTGTCTTGCCCTGCCTGTCTCAGCATTACAGCTAATCTAAAGGTCAAAGCATAAACTTCACTGGCAGATACACCTATATTTAAACATTACCACGTATGTACACAGTTTTCTAATTACATTTACATATTAACAAATAAGCAGACATCTAGTTTCTGGACATCTGAATATTTTCAAAAATTTGATTCTTTAAAAGGTGGGTTTAAATGATACAGCACTACAAAAAGCACGCCAACCATAGGCAACAAGCAATCCTTGAATTAGAATAAATTAATATTTCTGTATGTGGGCAAAATAATAATATGATTCTTAGTCCACGTAATATTTAGGCTCCATGCATGTAAATATATCTTTTATTTAAAAATGAACACATTGTCTTTTTTCACCATTAGTCGCTTTGAAACCATTTAAGCCCACTACACTCCATTTAAGATGACCTTAGAGTGTTTTAATGAGGAGTTCTTTCAAGTACAAACTTGCATCAGTTTTCACTGTACTGGCTACAAGTAAGAAATTATGATATGCAAAATAAATGCTGTTTGATGGAATAAATGAATGACAAATATGAAGTTACGATGTGATCATAAAATGGCTTAGGCTAATGTGTCCATGTGTTCTTACAATCCTGGCAGGTCATGTGTGACTGGGGTTGGAGCTTTACTGAAACAGATGTTTTACATCTTGTTCTGGATTATAATCTGGCTAGTGGAATTGAGAGCCCTTTCCCCAATGGGAGAAAATGATTTTATTGTTTTATGTGAGATCATCCTGAGCAGACCATTCACAAATCAGAACAGTTTCCTGTGGCTACAGTGAGGACCTCAGCTGATACTGGAATATTCACCCACTGCTTTGATATGCTTATCTCACAGATTTCACAACAAAACCCCAGAATATCTACAATGTAGATGAGACAGGATTTGTCACTGGTCCATGACAAATCCTGTAAGATTATGTAGCAGACTACAGGTGGAAGTGGGAGGGAACAGATAACCGTCCACATCACTGGGAATGTTGTTGGGCAGATTCATCATCTACAAAGGGAAACGGTTGTACGATTCTTGGTGTCAAGGAGGTCCAGACCGCAACCCCATTTTTGTGACAGAACATGGACGGTTGGACAAATATCTTCCTTAAACTATTCACTCAGATCTCAGACTGAACATTTCTCAGGGTTTTAATATTTGATGGTTAAACCTCGCATGTGACTCTGGGACTGGGGGACTAGGGGGCTTCTTAACATTTTTTCTACTCCTGAACCTCTTACTGAATAAATGTTGAGCTGTTAATCCTTTCAAAACTATACATTTTTAATATTTTGTCAATAAATCATGACATGATCTTACTTGGAACTTAAATGGACTTAAATGATGCAACTGTGCCTATTAAGATGATGCCAGACTTTGCACCTATTTAAGAAAATATCTTTATTTACATTATAAAACAGACATGAACTAATAAGCACATTTTGAAATGAGAAGTTAGACATTCATATTATAAATCAATTAAATATCTATGAAAAATGCCTGGAAAATTATTTTGGCAGGCTTATTGCATGCAGTAAAGGAGTAAAGTTATGTTAATATGGAAAGGACATGAAATTCTATACCATACAGCTATTTTTGAAAGAAAGACTTAATTCCTTTAAATCCTTTCCATACAATCCTAATTCGAAATCTCTTCTTCTCACATGTTCTTGCTTCCGAGGCTCCATTCGCTTCTTTCGATGTCTGCTCTATGTCTTTTTGATGACGTTTCAGTTTCTTCTTCTCATGTGTCTTTTTCTCCTTGAACTGTTTCTCCTGTGCGTTTGGTGCTGGCCTCACATCTGAGTGAGGCAGTAGTGGACGGCAAGGCCTGTAGGGTCTGGATGATGGGGCTTCTTGGAACCAGTGGGGCTCACCAGGTGCAAATCTGGTAGGCTGTCTGAGGGAGAGTGAGGGAAACCTGTTGTCTCGTGGTTTGGGAGACTCCAGGGGGAAACTGGGCCTTGGGCTTTCCAACTGTGAAAAAGCATTTAATTTAGCATCACTATTAAATACATGCATGTGCACACACTTTGATATACTATCAAAAATATAATGTAAGTGATATTGTAGTGCCATAGGCAATCCATTTGTTGATATGCCCTAACACATTTATGCTCACTATTTACCTGGACTTTAATTATAGTTGCTTATTTCAATCTAAAACCATCTGCTGTGTATAGCAGAACATTGCTTCATTGGATGTGCACTGCAGTGTAACTAAGTGTTTCTCTTTTCCTACTTTCTCAAGCTGTGCTCTCAGCCTTCTCAGTTCAGCTTTGATCTCCACATTCTCCCTCTGCAGTTCTCGCACTGCTAGCTCGAGGTCTAGACCTCCAAGACACCGCCCCACACGTGCAGCCTTCCGTCGGTTGTCCTCCCATGTCTTTCTCCGACATTCACCCAGGGTCTCTTTGCTCAACTCCTCCTCCACCTTATGGATTCCCATTTGGAACATACAGAGACATATGACCCAGCAATGTGTATTCGGTCCCTAGAGATCTTCACCCGACAAAGATTATATATATATATATATATATATATATATATATATATATATATATATATATAGTTATTCTGTTCTTCTCTGCGTTCTTTCTTTCTTTTTCAATCTGAGATGTTGCAGAGCCTCATTCTAATCCCTAAAAGGCAATCTCTATCTAAAAAGGGCTCATATCAAAATTTAAAGTGGTGTGTTAGTTGTAACAGTCGCCAGCTGTGTTGATAACTCACTCTACGATGCGCTGACACGGTGGAATCTTCCAGCTGCTTACCGTCCTCCTACAAAACAGAAACCTGCTTAACACACTGATATCCAGCTCAACAGGAGGATGTCTTACAATGTAGGTCGGCTCTAAAGTGGGAGAATTGCTGCAACTAACTTCAAAAGGATGAACGCTGTTCTGCCAAAAATGCATCTCACTTTTGTAATCGCATCTTTTTTTAAATGTTTCTACTACTGTTTGTCTTGTTTATTCTGACTAGCAGTTGCTATCACACCACGCGACTAGAATGTTATACGTATGACGCCGCATGGTTACAGAATTCAAAAGATTACAGCTCGGACGATATTGAACGCGCGTTAAAATACGCTCATGAATGAGTTTAACAGACACCTGTTCATTTCAACACAATGGGAGAAATTACTCTGCTCACAGAGCTTAGTAACGCGTTAGAGGAAAATTCGCTGCTGCACTTTAAAACACTGAGCGTTTTTCTTAAAACACATAAAAGGTGCAAGATCACACGTTGTCGTGTGAGCACCTCAGTCGTAAAAAGGGCTGAGTTGTCATGAATACGTTATGATCAGGAGTAGTCGGCCGTACTGCTGCGACATCCGGTCAAATCAACCGTCCTCTAAGAATCAGCGCAGTACTAGTTTTGGTAATAGCAGCATCTATGGACATAAACGGCGGGGAAACGGATGGTTTCTTTCTCGTCAACGTTATAGTCCATCACACTTGCTCCTATAGATCGGGATAAAATCTCCATACCAAAACCTCTGTGCATTGGCATGATGAAAATTTAGAGCACGCAAATCCTTCACTTCTGAAACAGCAGAAATTATGTAATTTTACACAGATTAAAAAACCCCTCAACGCTAAAGACTGCTGTTGACGGAGTTTTAATGTAAATATAGCAGGTTGGGGAAGTGTAACGATGAGCGGTAAGGAGGCGGACGCATTGTGTGGAAAAGAGTGAGATTTATTAGGGGCAAATCCAAAGTCCAGGGTCAAATTATTAACATGGAAAGTCCGAGAATTCACGATAAACTAAAGTAAAGAAAAGTGCACGAAGACAAACCAGGGATGCAGGCTATAACATTGGGGCGAGGATAAACATTCAGGCTTATATTCACATGCACTGAAGCCTCGATTAACAAACAGCAGCTGGACTTACAATAAATAGCAACAAGACTAAACTAAAACGGCTTAAAAACATGGTCACATGAGCATTAAACCAGACACAAGTGCAAATTATGAGGGTGCAGAAAACGAAACGAAGGAATGGAACCACAACAAGGGAGTAAATCAAAATAAAGACACTAGACAGGGAAACCGTGGAGACATGAACGCTAGGAGGGTGGTCAGTGGTGACAGGAAGCTTGTTTCAGTCATGGATGTCTTTGGCAAAATGAATGCAACTAAAATGCTTTCCTCATGTGTCCTAATAACCAAATAATAACCAAGTTCTTCTTTATTTCTAAATAATATGCCTTTCGGAAATTGTATAACTGCTTGTGTTATATTACTTTCTTTTATTCAGAAACACAGGAGACTCAGGTGAAACGTGTGATCGAAATAATACACTTATTATTATATCCTAAAACTTGTCTCACCTAATCGTAGTCATCAGTTTATTAGATAAATGCATACCTATTTTTCTGTTTGTGTTTCACATGTTCCATCCCTTTTCTTTTCTTTGAAAGAAAAATTCCTTAACTTAATCAAAGACTAGGATTAAAAAAATAAAATAAAATAAAATCATAGACAGGTCAGCTGAGCCCACTCCCTTGTCGTAATGTCCCCATATTGACAGTTAAATACCACATATTAAATACAATAGAGACTGGAGTGTCTTGTTTTTCTCTGAACATTCCACAGTGCATCTAGAATTTTAATAGTTTATTTCTGCTCAGTTTTTCTGCTCTTATTTTAATTTGTTTTTGCCTTAAGGAGAAAAAAAAGGGCGACAAACGAGACCTGTGACTCCAGGGGGAAATCATGGATCAGATGCCTCACACCAAGTCACTGTGTAAACAACACCAGGTTCATGTTTTAGTGTGAGGAATGAGTGCAGGAGTGTTTTGAAAGAACAAATACAAACACTAACAAGAAGAGAACAAAGAAAACAGGAAGGAGAAGCTCCTTTCCTTTTTGAGTTACTTACTGAGATCATTCTCATAGCAAGTTCATTACACCTTGTGTACTTGTTGTAGTGCGGTTAGCTGTTTCTATATTGGCTGAGAGAAGGAGCAGACCTGTTCCATTTACATTTAAACAACAGAATCTTGTCAGTGGAGGATGTACTTTCTCAAACCTTTTTAACTGGTATCTCGCCTCTGTGTCTCTCTGTGTTCGCAGGACAGGGACCACTGCACGCCTCGCACCAGGACACCTTTCCAGTGATGACTCCCCTCGTGTGGAATTAGTTCACAGCTGTTTAGTCTTATACTTATCCACAACTAGGATTAGTCCATTTACTATTTCTTACAAGTGGGGATCAAGAACATTGGAAGACGTGAGTAGTTTTTGGGAGCAATAAAGATCAATACATAAAAACAGGCAAATGACCTGGTTATACCCAAATACATCAATAAACACATCAAACAAGGTAATGCTTAGGTATGAATTTTCTTGACTTCGTGACTTATTATGAAGCTTAACTTGTTATGAACTGACACGTGATAATGTTCACACATTTAGCTGCAATTCTTTGTTTAACTTCAGAGGGTTAAATGGAGCTTACTCAGATGATGGTGTTGACTGCTTCAAGGATTTTCACTAGAAGTTATATAACTGCAAGTTATATTACCGATGTCTAAGTGTATACAGCGCAGAATTCTTTATTCGTAATGTAATACATGTCCTATTTAATTCTACAAGATAAACAGGTTGGAAAATATTTGTGTAAAATAGATTATGATTATTTTTGGAACATAAAGCCATGCAAACATTGTAAGTGGACATCAAGGAAAAATATAAAATAAAAGAATAGTATAGCATACAGTTACAGGGTATGCCTGTTTTCATTGATTACTAGGGAAGCTCTTTGTCTCCCTCTTGTGGCCATTGTTGTCTTAGCCAACAACCATATCAACATAAGTGACATGAAGTTACAGAAATTAATTAAAACTGAAACGTATTTTTATAAACACGATTTGACAGTGTGTTTTACATATTCTGGTTGAATATGACATTTGTGTCGATAAGATTATAAAAAACATAACCATACATTTACCTGATACTTATATCCAAAGTGACTTATGAGTGAGTATATCTTGAGCAATTGAGGGTTATGGGCCTTGCTCAGAGAACCAACAGTGGCAACTTGGCAGCAGTAGGGCTGGAACCGGTAAGCTTCTGACTACATGTCAAGTATCTTAACCACTGAGCTACCACTGATCACTGCTGAGGGTAATCATAAATGTTAGAATTTAAAATGTTGGATACTAAACTATTTAAAAAAACATTTTGGAACATTTATTTATTTCATTTCCCCTAACCTTTGACAGCAAGGCTAGTACAGACCTCTGTATATGCATCTTCTTACCCCTTCTCTCTGCACACAAAAAATAAAACGCATTGAGAAGAGACTAATTGCCCAAAGGATAAAAAATAAAATGACATATATAATGATAAAAGGAAAAGGTAAATAGATAACAGTAGATGTGTCAATATAAAATCAAAAGTCATCTAAACAGAACTCAATGCAATAAGTGTGTTTTGAGATGTTTTTGTTTTGCTGTTTTTTTGTTTTTTTTTTTTTTGTTTTTTTTTTGCTTTCAAGCGCTAATGCCATTATGAGTTGCTAGACCATGAAGACATTTAAAGACATTTAAAGAATAATAAAATAATTTGATTTTGCTGTAAAAGACAGATGTCATGTTCACACTGCACAACTGCACTGCTTAATGTGAGCAGACATCCGGCAGACACGCTTATCTATAGCAACTTACAGTTTCAACTATATTACAGAGCTAGGTCCATATTGCGGTAGGAGTTTGATTCAGTTCAGTTCAGCTCACTCAGGCTTTCATTTCTGTTTTCTTGTCTTCAGGTTTTGTTTCATTGTCCCTAATAGGTCCAACTTGTGCTTGTCTACTCATGTCTCACTGTCCTCCTTTGCTTGATGTCACAACTTCATTGATACCTAAAGTGAATGTTGGAAATATCACATGTTCTTTGAGTAGGAATCAAACATCATTGCTCTAATATCCCCTGTTGTAGCCCACACCACCTCCACCCCAACCAGCTACTCTCTGTTGCCCTTAATGGACGTTCTCTTGCGACTTGGGTCTCGGACACATGCACACAAGTCTAGAACCTCCAGAAAGTTGGACTAAACATTAAATGCTTATTTCATTTTTTTTATTTATGTCTCTCTTTAAACAGCCAGAGGAGGATGGGACCCCCTTTGAGTCTTGGTTCCTCTCGACGTTTCTTCCTCATGCTCTAGGGAGCTTTTCCTTGCCACTGTCACCCTTGGCTTGCTTACTGGGGGCTTGGACTTGGACATTTGAAAAGCTGCTTTGTAATAGCACCTGTTGTAAATAAAATAAAATAAAATATAATTTTAAAAAGTACTTTATAAATAAATTTTGAGTATTTGATTTTTATATGTAATCTTAAAATGTATAAGATAACAAAAATTTGTTTTTTAATCATTACATTTTTTCACTTAAAACAAAAATATAATTTGGATAGTCCCAATAATCTAGAAAAATCAAATCTCATCATTACAGTGCCAACAACACATCAACATCACCAGACTTCAAAGCACTTGTCTGAGAGGAAGATTTGTATGCCTGTAATTCTGTTGTTGAAGAGCCTATAAAATCAAAATAGGCTTTTAAATTTGAAATTTTAAACTAAAATAAATACAGCCTTATTTTAAATGCCTAAACACACACACACACAGTTACCTCACAGTGTGAATATTGTTGTTGGTGGAGAAAGTATCATAGATCCTCTTTGCTGACACATCAGTGATGTCATTGTGACTGAGGTTGAAATTACATGGATTATAATTACCACATTGTTCAGGATTCCCAAACACACCTCCCTCTACTAAATCACCGTGTAGTACAAATACCTGTAGATTTATATATCAATGAATTAAAGTAATGAACGAATGAATGAATAAACGAATGATTGAATTAGCAAATGAATGAATAAGCAAAGCAATAAATAGTATATTTGTGTCAGTGGACCTGAGTCATTAATGGCCAGATAATTATGCATTTTGACATTTTAAACAAAATATCATTTCTTTCAGTTCTTGTACACATGACTTGTTATCTATCAGGCATGAAACTGTAAATCATAAAGAGTCTGTTATGCCTTATTTCTCTTTTTAATGAGAACATGTGTTTCTACAAGCAGTCTGGATATTCTGTAGACCACAGAGATCCATCCTGCCAAGTACAGGCAGTGATCAGTGATCCAGGCAGCCAGTGAGAGAGGTCGTCATTTCCAAATAAAATCACCAAGAAAATCAAGCTTTTTGCTGTTTGCTTTTGAAAAATAAAGTCCTTGAAGGAACACAGGATATGACTGAATGATCAAAGTTACATTTATATAGAGCCTTTCAAGGAACATACAATGCTTTACAATGAACACGCACAGCTTCTTTGTTCAGTCACCCTGCCGGATTTTGTGTTAAATTGTGAGAAAAAGAGTAAAATGTGTTATATCTATGTTAGTGTTCACTGTGCACTCAACAATCAAGACTCTCTACACATTCCTCCTCCCGCTTGTCCACTCACTCCAGGATGTGGGCTTTGTGCTGGTGTGCGAACAGCATCTGCAGGCAGTGGTTAGTGAGCTGACAGTGGCTAAGGTCCAGTTCTGACAGCCCTTCAGAATGTTCCAGAAACAGTGCCAGTGACCTACAGGCCTGCTGGTCCAGCCAGGTCTGACGGAGGATCACCATCTTACCCAGAGCCCGGGAGAGAGCCACAGCGCGTCTCACACACTCCACATCAGTCCCCACACAGAGAAGAGACAGGAACTGGAGCAGCATGGCTTTATTGCTGCTGAACACACTCAACATTCTCCAACATGTAGAGTCACAAAACACTAACACACTCACATAACTACTAACATTAATGCTATTTACACACATTTTGTTTCAAATGATAAAATTCTTTTCCCTTTTCCAGAATGTTTCCCTAGTTTGTGTGGTGTTGAGTCAGTGGCTTACTGAAGGGTGACTGTGTGTAAAATGGGGAAGAGTTGCCCTCACAGCCGTGTAGAGTGAGCTGTGTGTGTGTGTGTGTGTGTGTGTGTGTGTGTGTGTGTGTGTGTGTGTGTGTGTGTGTGTGTGTGTGAGAGCTCGCTCTCTGGATGACCATGGAGACGACTCTGCAGTCCTCAGTGCTCAGAGTCAGTGTGTGTTTCTGTGTGTCTGCTGTGAGGTCCAGAGCAGAGCAGCAGGAGAAATCCAGTCTGTGCTGCAGAGCGAAGAGCAGATCTGTTGCTGCTGCCCCCTGCTGTAGTTCAGAGACACTGTAGCAGTGGAGCAGCCTCAGCAACAGCAGCCTGTCAACACGGAGAAAACAAAACACACACAGACAGTGGCAGGGCAGTTAATTTCAGGTTAATATAAATATTTCACCTAAATTTAATTTTATTCTGAAGTAAATATCCATGGATATTGCTGATTACCTGACAGGAGTCTCAATAAAACCTAAATGATGCTGGCACAAAATGACTTTTGAGGAAACTCGTGAAAAACACATAAACGTACATAAACGTTTATATAACACTCCCTAAACAGACCAGTTCTGTGTTAAAATTCTGATTGTGAGAAAAGTTCAAGCCTGAGACGGGAGACGTGTTAGAGCAGTGGCTCAATGCTCTCCAGCTCCGCCTTTGGTATGGAGGTGAAAAGCAGGCTGAGAGAGACTGCTGTGCAGTGCTGGAGGGTGAAGCGCAGGGCAGCACAGTGGACAGAGTCCAGCTCTCTGCTGTTCAGGTTGATGCAGTTCTCTGCTGAATTCAACAAGCTGGACACACAGTGAGCAGAGCCAGTCTGATAGATCTCTCTGATGATGGACAGTACAAAGCTGGAGCTCAGCCTGGGGAGAAGACACACACACACACACACACAAAAACACAGACACACATTTCCAGGTCTCATGCTGTACAGTATAATTAAAGTGTTTGGACTGTTACTAACTGTGTGAACAATCTGAGCCACACAACACATGACTGTATTCTCTCACCTTCTGATCTGAAGTCTGGCCAGTACACGCAGAAGGTCTCTGGGATTTTGTTACTTAATGTTGGGGATGTGTAGTGGTCCCATGAGCTGGTGGAAGCTCGTCTACTTTGCCGTAACGTCACCCTTTCGCCTTGCTGTCTGGATGCGTACTGTCTGTCAGACTAGCAATTCATCTACACTTCTCACAGATAAAACTGCCACTAATGACGAAGAATAAACATGCTGCATTCAGTGCTCTGAAACAGAACATAAGTCATGATGAAAAAGCAAAATGTTAACATTACTTATGTTTGTGGTAGTTCCTTAGATATAGTTTGTGATGATAAAATAGTTTTCCATGGAAGTTGCCAGTTTCCAGGTAGAAAGTAGTTAAATCCAACAAAACATTTGTTAAACAGATAGAGAGCAGTAAGAGCTAGTATGCTGAAACTACCTGTTTCAAAAACAGGAAGCTTCCTTATGAAGGTAAGAGGTTCTTATGAACCTCAGCATTTTGACAGCAAGTATTAACCATGGCTATAAAACAATGTGAATAATTCAGTTATGGGATTAATCCACAAAATAGAACATCAAATCTAATTATTTGGCCAGTACAGGGTTATGCAATATTCCTTCATCTCAGCAAAATGCAATAGCTTGACTTCCTTAACTGATTAATAATTAAAAAATATCTTTCTTGACTATAAGAATATAGCTTACCCATTAGAAAGATTAAACATCCAGTCAGCGTGTATCCTGGCATGTTAATGTAAAAGGCAGCTCCTACTGGATTTGGGGAAAGATTAGTAAAAGATTTCAAGTATCTGCAAAGCAGAAAACTGCCTATTCAACAGGCATGAATGATCTGCTACCGAAGTAGTTGTGTTATTTGCATAGCCTAATTAATATCATTAGATCATGTTCTATTACCTATATTGTTATATTAAAATGTTTCTATTGCTTTTTTGCTTCACAATTGTTACACACAATTGCTGCACCTGATACAAGGATAGGAATTTCAATTTATTCATACTGAATATAAGAATCATTAATGGCTGCTGAGTGAAGCACTTTCATTGAAAATTCATCCACCAATTTAAATTTTTATTTATTTTTTTATTTTTTGTAACCACATCAGCCAGGAATACATTCCAGCTCTGTTTTAGAACACTGGCTGTGATTCATTACATTTTGGCAATTGTGAAAAGAAACTGGATGATACTTCTAAAAGTAATTGTGTTTGCAGTTTATTTGCACAGTTACATGAACAACACTGGTAGCATAGTCAACAGGCTTGATGGTTTTCCAGTGCACGACACTGTGATACCAGGGCTGGCCCAAGCCTGTTTGGGGCCCTACGCAGAAATCTGAGCTGCCACTGACATAGGTAAAAAACAAATAGAAATAAATACATGGTCTTTGGCACCCTCTTGGCGGCCTTGGCAGGCTCTCATTTTGCTTATACGGCGGGACAATTGTTCTGCTGTTATCCTACCTATTGAGCAGTCCTACCTAGATTTAATGTACTTATGTACATTACCCTTAGTCCAGGTTTCTGGTGTTTATTTTAGATGGATTTTTGGTTGTATATATTATAATTAGGCTACTGTGGACAATTGTATACCGTATAGCTACAGCACCTGTACTTCACACACATGTAGTAATCGGATCTAGAAAGTTGCCAACCCTATTAAAATATTAGGTTTATAGTATAATATTTGAATTAAACAGACAAAGCATTAATCACAATCATTTGCATGATGATTAAATCTTGAACCAAAAATGTATCAGAGAGCTGTAGTGTTTTTTAGAGACACACACCCAATAAAACTGTGCTTGACCATTTCTTGCCCTCTATATCATTCTCTGCAGTTTACTGAGAAAGACCTGACACTGGGTAATGCCATTGTCTATTCGAAGGCCAAAACAACAACAATCTTGCTTATCAAAGACTCACTCCACCCTGACCACAGCCTCTTCTTTTAGAAGCCATGAGAAAACCACCATCGCAGCTTGAGAGCACAAATCTAGCCTCTTAAGAGGTGTTATGTTCCACAGGCAGATCGATATCTCAATGCGGTCTACATGAAAGCAATTTTCTTTCCATGAGTGCAAATTGCACTTTTAATGCCTGATATTTCAGCCACTCATTTCTCTCACTACATGACAAAACTCTCGAAACTTTTCTCCAAAAGCACTGAATGTTATTCTAACCATTTATGGCCTTTCTCCAATCATGTACACAAAGTCCAGTATGATTCCAAATGTCATCAAAAGATATATCTGTTTGTAGCTGAACAACTTATACAATGCGATCTTTCTTCTTTGTGTCAAATGAACTTAACAATTGAAACATCCAAAACTGGCTGTGTTTCTTGCCAACATACTGGTGTTTGGACATGTGGGATTACTTGCATGTCGCTTTCAATAACTCAGTTGGTAGAGTAGAAGTTAAAACTTAAAAAAAAAGTCATCCTTAGGCTGTCGGCTCAACTCCAACTCACACAAACTTTATGTTTTAATGCAGAATCTGTCGTTTTATATGAGCATAAAAAGAGGTTTTTCCCTGACCGGGAATCGAACCCGGGCCGCTGCGGTGAAAGCGCCGAATCCTAACCACTAGACAACCAGGGACAAAGCTGCTGAGTTTACATGAGAAGACCATTTTTCAAAGTCTGCACTCCTACTATTCTGACAGTGTTTGGATGCATACTGGACTTGGTATGCATGAGTGGAAAAAGGCCATAAAGCGAGTTATTCATCTTTCTCTTTGTTCTACAAAAAAATGAAGTTTGCAAGAGTCAGGGCTCTTTTTTACCATCTGGGAAAAGAGGGAACGCTGGTGTCACTAACATGGAAAGAGCTGTTATATATTCCCCATTTGTCTCCTTAATGTTTCTGACATTTTAGCCACTCATTTCTCTCTCTACATGAAAACACTCTAGAAAATGTTCTCCAACAAATACGGAATGTTATTCTAAGTACTCAGAAAATAGTCTTTTCCTCCCCCTTCTGACGCGTGAACTTATAGACGCCCTTGATTGCACGGTGTCTCTGTAATTGACAGGGGAGAGAGCGTATGCCACTCCCTCTCTCCCTAAGAGTACAGCCAATTATGCTCTTCTAGACTCTCGGCCACAAATGGCTGTGACGCCATCAGTTTCAAAGTTAAACACAACTCCTATAGTACTAATAAAAGCTTCACACTCACCTCAGCTGGGACATGGCAGACACTGAAGGAAACTCCTCACTTCACTCTCTTCATCTGACCAGTCATTAAGCTCCACTGGTTTCTTCACTGTTTGGAGTTTCAGCACTTCTAGCACTTGTAATATTAGAATAGAATCCCTTTATTTACTAAAGGTACACAGAAATGTACACTGGTACACAGAAACTTACTGTATGTAAGAGTGCAATAGTTCAAAGCTGTATTAGTGCAGATAAATACAACTACAGTGCCATTGCAGCTTTTAATGCTGTTTCAGTATCAGGGTCTTCAGGAAGGCTCCACCTGGCAACCCTGAAGTGCCTTGCTATGCTTAAAACTACACACACACACACACACACGCACACACACACACACACACACACACACAAACACAAACACTTAACAAGGTGAGTTCTGCTTATTTGTTATTGGAGATTTGTTAAGAAGGCTGATCGCCATTTAAAATTAGATTTCACAAACTGTAATTGTTACACTGGTGAGTTTGAGGTAGAGATGCACTTTCATTAATACTGCTTACACTGTGTTTCTTTACAACACGCATGGACGTGTTGAAGCATCTCATATGCATGGAACACTAATACTCAGAGCATTGGAAGGTTGAAAACAGAAGCTATCTGGCTCACACAATGTTTTAAATGTGCCAAGGGAAATTCCAAGTGTGGCCATCCTTGAGTGGAGTGGAAGATAAATATGTTTTTTTTTGTATTTCAAAGCGGCTGTAAGAGTATAACAGGCAGTTTAGAACATGTCAGTCCCTCCATGTAATTTGAGAGAAAATATCCTATGAAGATTGGACCAAGATTCCTGCAGAGTATTTTCAGCACATAGTGGAAACTATGCCAGAAAGAATTGCTGCAGTTCTGGAGGCCAAAGAAGGTCCAACATGCTATTAAATGGGTGTACTTAAGCCCACTTTGTCCTATAATAGGATGTTGCTGGAATGTATGTGGATGTTGTTGGAATGGCCGCAGAGTTGCGGCAGCAGTACAGGTAGTCTGTAATCCTTTCCCCCATCCGAGTGAGTTTGCCCTATTGCACGGGGTCGAGTTATGATGTGAATGTTTAATTACACAGGATGGATTGTGGGCGACAGAACCGAACAGCCTTCAGGATTCAAGTAAAGAAAGGTGAAACTTCTCCAGCCTTTGAGTTAATCACAGGACTATTGCATAGCAATTAGAGATAACAGAACAGCTTTCGGGGGGTTTGGGTGGGTTGCCTTATCCGCCCCTTTAACAGAGTAGTCACAATTCAAATTTCCCTTGTTCCATTGTTTACAAGGCATTATACATGTGGTTTGTTTATAGTGCACGGAGTAATATGCAGCAAGTCTGGTCTGTCTGCTTTGGAAGAGAAACATTTGGCCAAAAGAGCAAGACACAGCCAGGAGGATGATTGGTAAGAGCACATCATAATATGCACCTTAAAGCTGTGCTCTACAGATAGGACCTGTTCCATGACTGCATATATAAATTTTTTTTACTGACATTGCCATTTATATCTGGCCATTTACAGTGCACTCTTGCTCAGTGCAGCACTTGAAGCTGATTTTCCATTATGTTCAAGAGATGTTTGACCCGGTCAGGGTGACACACTTTAGTGCGGGCAGCAGTATCCTAGAGGACACTACAGACAGTGACGGAGACATCTCAGAGCGTGAGGTGAGAGGTTGAGTTTTTTGTTACTCTCTCTACGACATACTTTTCATGCCAGCTACTATTGTCCAGTTCAGCCAAATTTAATTTACTGCCTTGTATTATGATATATAAATTGCTGAACATCTTATCACTCAGTTTCAAACATTCCCTCAGCTGTTTTAAGCCATTTCGGTTATTCAGAAGTACTGCTAAATGGATGTGGTGGGAAAATGAGAGCACATCAAACACAGACAGCTTTATGCATTGAGTAGTAAAGAGTAAAATTTTATTGATTTCTGTCCCCTGTATAACAGAGTAAAAGGACTGACGCGCAGTACGGTCCCCCTCCCCTTATACAGAGAACAGAAGAAAGAGAAAAAAAAGAAAAACGACTCCTACAGAGTATCGGCTAATTCATGTTTTGGTTAGCCTGAGCGCTGAAGGCTTCTTCTATCGCTATGGTTAGAACGGTATGTGAGCAGCTGGTGTACCTGACTCACATGCTTATCTGCAGACTGTTATGCTGTGACTATAGAAACATAAAGCAAAGTAAAATAAAGCAAAGTAAATTTCCACAAAATGAAGTAAGGTAAATTCCCACAACATTTCCCCCCTTTATTCTATATCACACATTATCACACATTTATTCAGCAAATAGCACTACGATGTCTTCATGTGGATCACCAGCACCGCCCATCTTGGGGAGCAGAATGTCTTCACTGAGCTGCGGTTGGTCATTGGCATGGCCGCTGAGTGCTGGCATGGTGAACACACTAGAAAGACGTCTGACACGCAATGACAAAAAAGGAGGTAAACACAGAAGAAGAAGAAAAAGAAGAAGAATGAGTAGCAGAATGGGCAACGCTACAGCCGCTACTGCAACTGTAGGCTGCGGAGTGAAGGCAGATCACATAAGATTCATATAATCAGTAATATTAGCGCTGAGATCTGGAATGTAAAAACAGCAGGAAGTGTTAATCATTTTGCACACTCCTCCTTCCTTCATGGTTAGGAGATTTAATACTATTCTATGTTGAAGCACTGCTGCCCTTATCACTTGTTGTTCTATCTTTAAGGCACCTATTGCTGCTAAGGTGTCATTAACTACTTGCAGTAACTGATAAGCTAAGCCATTGATCTTTTGCAGGGCTGCTACTGTGCCACCGCCCAGGAAAAGGGACCAACCAATGGTTTCACCCGGAGTGGTCCATGGGTCCCTCAGAATTCTACCACAATAGTCTGTGCTGGTTATGTCTCTCCTCACCCTGTGCTGCTTGGCATGGGGAAGTGTATACACCTGCGTCCTTGTGCGCACTACAGCTGGATAACAACAACCAGTCCAGTTCTGTGGCAATTCACCATAGGCCACCGAACCACCGACCCACATTACATTCCAATACCCCTGCAGGGTTGTCATGGAGCAATTCCACAGGGAACTGCTATTGGAGTCACTGCAAGTGCCATTGCTGTGCACCTGCACATAATCGATGCATCTGGACCAGACTTCCGGCACCTGCTGCTTCATCTGCTATACAAATATCTCACCCTTACTAGCTGCCACATGCAGCATCATTTTCGGTGGTGCGGGGTTAGTGGGACTGGGACAGTTTGAGGTCTGGTTAATAACCTGGCACATAGAGATTGTCATATTCACTTCTCCTTCGTCTGCGTTTTTCAGAGGGATTACAGTCCTTGGAACACTGGTGTGCTGGCACACCAGGTACTCTTGCTCGATATGTTGGGCATGCACAAGGGCTGACATACACGCTGTATTTTGTTGGCATTTAGCTGCTAATCATTCTGCTTCAGTGGCGTTGGGACCCTGAAATGGTAACAAGTCTTCTCATAAGTCATGGGATTCTTCATCCATATTAATATTCAGTCTATGTTCTGACTGTGTTAGCTGTGTCTGATTTTCTCTACCGTCTCTTGACGGTTCCGAGTGTCGAAAGGGTAGGCCTTGCCTTTAACACCCTACTCAACACAGTTCCGACCTAGTCTGTTTGGGTGCTGCTGCTTGGAGTTGGGGCTGGTGTCGGAGCCTTCTTACAGTGTGTGTGATGTACCCAGGTTCCTCGTCCTTCTATTTTGACAGCAGTGTGGGTTGTTAACAGGAGGTTCTAGTTGTCTCCACCTCGTGCCTTCAGTGGCGGTAGCCCCTGACTGAATTTCCCGTAATGTGGCCTGCGGGGTAGCAGCAGTTTCCTGTATTTCTTGCACAGCGGTTTTAGTTGCAGCTGCCTTTGCTACTCTATCTGCAAAAGTATTCCCCTTGCTGATTTGGTCTTCTGTAGTCCTGTGAGCTGCACACTTAACAACTGCAATTGTCTTTGGCAGCGAAATGGCTTCTAGCAAGATGGTGATGTCTAATATATTTACCCGAGCTTGTCAGGAATTGCCTATGTTTCCATATGGCTCCAAAATCATTAACAGTTTTGTCTGCAGCTAGTTTGCATGCTTCCGTCAGTGCTACTAGTTCAGCAGCCTGCGCTGAATAGGAGGATGGTAATACTTCTGTTTTAAGTATTTCATGATCTGTTACTACCACGTATGCTTCCCTATTGACCCCTGTGTCGTCCCTGCATGCTGACCCATCCACATTGAGGCATAGGTCTGGGTTACTTATGGCTTCTTCAAAGAGATCAACCCGCGGTATATATACTTCAGCTAAGACTGCTGTGCAGTCTTGTGGATCTCCATCCTCCTCCGTAGGAAGGAGTGTAGCTGGGTTCAGTGTTATACACCTTTTGACAGTTATATTAGGCATATCTAAGAGGGTGGTGTGGTATCTCAGCTACCACTGGGCTGATAAGTGTGACACTCTTTGGTCCTGCAGTATTCGGTGTAATGCGTGTGGGACTAAAACAGTAAGAGGGGAGTATGCCACTATGGTTTAGGTAGCGAAATTATGGCTTGTGGTCGGTTTTGAGACAGCTTGTGTGTATTTCCCCCTTTAATGATATGCCCCAAGAACGTCACTTCCTCCTTACAATTCTGTAATTTTGCTCTACTAGGTCAGTTACATGTATGTTACATCTGAAATATTTCCATGAGCTTTTATGCAACATACTAAACAAAGGTTAGGAACAGGCTAAGTCAAATCAGGCTAACTCTCAGCAGGTCAAAAGTACTTCAGACTGCAAACTATGATCTAGTATTTTATCACATTTTATCATAATTGTAACACAGGGAGGCTTGGCAGGATACAAAAGAAGAGCAATGATGCATACAACGATGTTTATTTAGAGACATGGAAGACAACGTAGCACTAAGGCTATCGTGGGATCAAACACTGACAACGTTAACCTTTACACAAAGGACTTATATACGCAAACAATAACAACACAATGAAGGGCAGCCGTGAAACACAAGGGAGCATGGCCACACGGATGAACACACACACACACACACAAGCAAACACACACGGGGAGACGTTTGGGGGGGGGGGGGGGGGGGGGGGGGCGTACCATGACAAGAATATGTTCACACATGCTCGCTCGCTCGCTCTCTCTCTCTCCCCATCCTTTCAGCCTTTGGGTTTCAATAATACCCCCAGGGCAGACAGAGCCACTATTCAAGCAATGTAATATTCTTTAATATTCTACTCTGGCTCCTCCTACCTCTGCAATGACATCCTCAGCTTTTATTTCAGTGGGTGGCGTGTGATGTCATAATGCAGCCGCATCAATTAAGCGATTATGATGTAGTCAAAGAACAGATTTTTCAAATGAACAATTTCTGTGACCCATTTTTAGACTACAGATCACAGATAACGGGTACACTAAATTTATTATGGGTCAGTGCGGTAGTTACAATTGCAATCCAAGACGCAAGGAACATGTTCCTTCTGAGAAATATGAAAAGGAAAAGCACGGGATATTTGGTAAATATGGGAAAAAGAAAAACAAAAAAACACGAGCCCAGATCCCTGCCAGAATAGAGGATGACTTCTTTAAAGGTAAGTTCTGAGCACAGCCACCACTTGGATGAAATGTGTGTGTGTGTGTGTTTGTCTGAGAGAGAGAGATCTACGTAGAAGTGTTCTAAGTATCTATACAATGCTAATAAGACATTTTCTGTTACTTTTTAAACAGATACTAGAACAAATTCTTTAATGAAGAATGACTTCACTACTGAGGGAACTCAATCAGCCATAGTAAGTAAAGTAGAACCAAGACAAATGATTTAAAGCCATACTGTGGCAATGGACAAAAGCCACAAAAAATGGAAAAACAGCTATGGTGAACAGTGATGCTAATTGAATGCTTGTACTTAAGTACACTGAAATGTCTCTGAATATAAATTACAAATGCATTTCAACAAATGTTCGAGAATTTAATTAAAAACACTAATGTAAATGTATTTAGAATATATTTAGAACACATACATTTAGCATATGCAATCTTTGTCAGTTGCAGGAAAAAAAAAATACTGTTGGTGGGTTTTTTGTTTGTTTGTTTTACATTCTCCTTACTATAGAATTAACAGTCGACTGTTCGGTGACTTTGCATGCTGAGTTGTAACACTGATTATTAGTATAATTGTGGCAAGAATCAAAATCAACACTAGCTAAAATGACTGAATGCATTGGAATTTATTATTCCAATAGCACAATTTGAATGGGTCTACGGTACCTTAGAGTGTCAGGTCCTGTTATTTCTGTTGAACATTTGATGTTTGCGGGCACATTTTTAAATCATTAGGCCTGCAGGCTATGTGATTACGGCTATGCGATAAAAATTGTATTTGTTTCCTTTCCAGTCCAATTCAAATTATAAATTACAAATGTATCAAAATGTAATTAAAGTCATATTTCAATTAAATGTATTTAAATACTGTTCAACAATATTTCTACTCATATCTACAGGTGGAACCTAAAAATATGAATATCAATGAGAGGGATAAGTGTATTGAGGACCTGGAAGCCGTGTTTGCTAAAGTGAGAAAGTCTGCAGTGGAGCAGAGCAATCCTAACGCTTGTTTTCCATAAATTCTCACAATGCTATGAACTATGCATTTCAAGTAGATGTAATTAAATATTGCTTAACACTGTTTCTCTTCATAGTTGGAGGTGAAACTGAATTCTTTTATAAAGATGGAATATGGTTCCTGTGAATATGATATGGGCCAACTGATTGAGGAGATGGAATCCACAGTTGCTAGAGTGAGAAAGTCTGCAATGGAGCAGAGCAATCCTAACACTTGTTTTCCATAAATACTAACAATGCAATTAAATATGCATTTCAAGTAGATGCAATTAAATATTGCTCAACACTTTATTTGTGTCTGCAGGCGGCCAAACTGTTAGGATTAGAAGCCGTACTTGCTCGGGAGGATATGGCTGCATAACCTCTGATGACAGCAATAAAGAGCATTAAAAATACTCTGACATTTTTCAGTCTAATCCCTGCCTATGTTGTCTGCAACACAGTCAATTATACCATGGATAGTAATTATATCTTTTTTTTTTTTTGTCTCACAAACATTCTGAATGTAACATTTCCTACAGCTTTAAAAATACAATCACCATACTTGGCACCCACACTATTTTTTCCCTTCATGTCCACTTACATCTATGTGACTTAACAATCACAATTCATTTTTACACAATCAATTTCCAACCTCTATATATATATCGCTCGGAATTCAACAGACACCTGACTCAAGTATTTTTATTTTAATTTCCTCCATGTTGTTTATAATAGGCCTACAGTAAGAAATCCTTTTAAAGGTGATCGCCATTTCTACCACTGTATACTGTTGAAGCATACAAGTTTTTATTCAGTGAGAGATATGTCATTTATGGGGATTAGGTACAGCGTGTTTTGTTCAGGACATTCACGACGATATATGTTCTAAATGGGATTGTAAAATAACTAGCTAGCTAGCCATGTATTTAGACAGAACCTGAATTGTGTTACATGGGGATTTTTATCCTATGTTTTTAAGGCTGCATTATGTACAGCCTAGCATAAATAAATATGCAAGAATGCAGAGCATAAATAGTCCATAGTTTATTTTCCCTTCTATATAAGCCCGCAGGTTCATAGGTGACTAGCTTTTATAATGTCATGTGTAATTTGAGCATAATGGTGGAAACTTCAAAGAACAATATGGAAAAAAAGGAGGGTTGTTTACATAATTGCCCTTGAAAAAGTTTATAAGAATTAAACTCTTGTGTACCCCTCAGACATTCTCCAGAGGGTCCCTCAAAAGCATGTTTATATTTAAGTTGCAATAAAGGACAGGACCAGCTATTCTCTTCAACTAATTCTGATATCAAGTGGAAACAAGTTGTCAGGTTCTGGTCCGCACCGAACCAGGAACGCAGACACAGACACGTACACACATATCCGCACAAATCACCTACCACGACCACTGCTCGGTTCACAATCACACACTTATCAACCATCACGATCACCTGCTTCTAATTAACTCTCTCCCTATTTAAACCCCTCATGTACCATCCTCCAGTGTTTCCCATTTAGCATACTGTGGACTAAAGCTGAGCATGTCTTCATGAGCTTCCCCACATCTGTGTTTTTAAAACTTTTTGGCAATGCTTTGTGTGACTAATATCCTGCCTTTTTATCCCTCACCCATGTCTTGCTCAGGTGTCAATATGTCACATAACTAAATTAGTGTTCTATTATTTTCTTAGTTTGTACAAGAAGTACAAATATGTAGCTATCTAACATTTATAATGTGTATTGTTTCTTATTTTGTTAACATTAAAATGTAAAACCAAGTGAAAACATTTAAATGTAAAAACAGGTTTGACACTGCTTTGGATCTAGTGAAAATACTAGAAGCTGTCAACACCATGACCTGAGCAGTCTGCATTTAACACATAGAGAGAGAGACAGAGACGATGTACGACAACAACCAAAGGTATTCAGATCTTAAGGGAATCCTTTCACTTAGTCTTCAATTATGCACTCCATAGATGTCATGAGGGACAGCCTCACAAGAAAGGAGGCCTGGTGCATGGCATGCAGTGGTGCCTATCATGCGAACACAGAGAGAGACAGAGACAAGGTAGCAGACAACAAGCAAACGTGTTCAACTGCTGTCAGGTCTTTCTCAGTAAACTTCAGAGAATGAAGTACAGGGCAAGCACTTGAACATGCACATGTTCTTCCCTGGATACAGACACTTTGCCTCAAAGACAGTTGCCTCACAGGTTTGTTCCAAAATGACTTCCCTTGTCCCTTATTCCCTTATGCAACAGGAATTGAAAAGAAAGGTGTGAGCAAGTATACCCTCCACTGACAAGCTCCTGTTGTTTAAGTGTGAATGGATTCTGTGACTTGAACAAGTCTGCTCCTTCTCTCATCCAATATAGAAATTGCTCACCGAACTACAATGAGTGAACAAGGTCTAATGAACTTGCTGTGAGAATGATCTCAGTAATTAACTCAAAAAGGATAGGCTCAGAAGTGATTTTTTTTTTTTTTAAGTAGGAGGATTTTGATATTTCAAGCTTGCCAGCAGAACTAGCTAGCCTAACCTGGGATGACAGCCAATGCACAGCATCACAGCTGGGGGAAACGGATGTGAAATGTCAGTTTAATCGGCAAGGCTCAAGGCAACAGGGTCCTGTCCCTTGACTTAGGTTGATCTAGAGGTATTTCAAGAAACTTCTCAAGCGCACTTTAGTGGCAAAGAACAATATTTTCACTTGAACAGGGACCACGGATTAAAAGTCTGATGCTCTACTGACTGAGCTATTCAGGAGAGAAGCAATATCAGAAACATTACAAGTGCAATGTACATGTATGCAAAGAAAATTGAGTTCATGTGTATCGCATTAAGATGTCAATCTGCCTATGGAACATAACACCTCTTACGAGGCTCGATTTTTGCTCTCAAGCTGCGATGGTTTTGTCATGTTGTCTAAGAGAAGAGGCTTTGGTCGGTGGAGTGAGTCTTTGATAACTAAGATTGTAACTAAGTTTGAAATTGCTCACCGCACTACATCGAGTACACAAGGTGTAATGAACTTGCTATGAGAATGATCTCAGTAAGTAATTCAAAAAGGATAGGCTCATCATGATGCATTAGCTAACAATCGGCACTCATACACAAGTGTGAATGTTCAACATTCATTCAAGCATCTCGAGGTCACAGTCTGTAGTGTGTACAAAAGGAATCTAAAGGAAAGGTTTGAGCAAGTGCATCCTCCACTGATAAGAGATATAACTTTAGACTCCAATTGTAACATTAGAAAAAAAGATGTACATACAGTCCATTTGTTTAAAATGTTCTTTGATGTGAAGCTCATATTATTTTGCCCCCACTTACGCAGAACTTGATTGTTGGAAGAATACAACAGGGGAACTTTCAGTTGTACTTCACATCACTGACACTGTGTAGACTTTAACTAATGTACAGTTGTGTAGCTTTAGAGTTGTGTACAATTAGAGCAAGTGACCTAAGCAACATGTATTGCATACACAGTTTGCCTTAACAAACCTATCACTTCATCATGGTCAGAATATTTGTTATAGATACATGTAATGCTTCAGCATTGCTACTAGTTCTAATACACTCAAACTAGTGCACCAGAGTGGGTGATGGTAATGGTACTGTTAGAAGCAAACCTATATGACTGGGGTTGGGCTTCCACACACTGTCCCTTTCTCCCAATTCACAGAGCGGAAACGACTCGTTTTCAGCCTGTTTTTTTTTTTTTTTTACACAACCAATTTCCAACCTCTATAGATATCGCTTGGAATTCAACAGGCACCTGTTGCTACTGCACCTTTAAGACGGATGTAAGATAAATGAGCTCCTTTATGATTGGCTGCCCTGTATTGCGCTTCATTCAAAAGGTACTCAGAGCTGAAATGCCTGAGAAAGGCAATTTAAGTGGGTGTGCTAAACCTCTATAGGCTGAATAGGCAGAGATAGGTCAATAAAGTGTTCTTGTGACATTAGAAATACAAATTTCAAAAGGGGCATTTTTGGCAGCTTAACTGACATAGTTAAGAATTTTAACATTTAAAATATATATATTAAAAGGAGAATGTTACTTATTTCACTCTGACTGTAAAACAGTGCATATTTTGTTAAATGGGATTTCCATCCCATGTTTTTAAGGCTGCCTTATGTATAAATAAATAGGCAAGAATAGGTCAGTCTTCCATTCTGTATCACATACCTACCCTTGATAACACCGTGGTAACTGGAAAAAAAACAACCCTTTTTACTCAGTTGTCACTACTTCCAATAAACTTCACGCTAATCTCATAGAAGTCCGCCCCTTTCCGTGTCCTCCGGAAACTGCACTTCCGTTGTGTTGTGACAGGATTTGTTCCTGAAGTTGTATGCGTTTTCTGAATTTGCACCGCATTTCTAAAGTGTGTTACCACTTTGATGAATATGCTTTGTGTATTTGCAGCACGATGGGTTTTCCAGGACACCGTAATTTATGCATGTTTAATTCCATCTTTTATTCACGTACTAAGCCCAACTCTATAGGCTAATATTTATAAAACCGAGATAACCATAGAAACGTCTTCATCTGTGCTTGATACTTTCACGGAAAAACGGAACTGCTGCTTGTCAAGCTTGTTTCATCAGGTTTTATATCATCGTCATGACGTGTTTGAATTGATCCCAGGCATATGCAGTCCTCATCAAAATCCATGCATGTCCTAGGCTGTGAGTAAGGTATGTTCTCTCTCTGGTCACAGTTGGCAAATAAATTATGCATATAGATTGTGGGGAAAACACTTTAGCACGTGTTCTCCAAAGAAGTGTCTTAATATGAGCTATCTAGCTAGTTCCAATGTCAACTGTAATCATAACACTGGGTTTCTCTCTGTGCTCAGGTGTCTTATTCGCATGCCAGTAACATGTTAGCAATATTGCAGTAGTGTGAATTTTTATGTTGCCCGTGATGAAAGGTGACAGGAAATAAAAATCCAAACATTTTTTTTGTTCAGGTCTTTTTAACGGTCATAACCGACACATATTTATCTAACAAAAAATCAGGTTCCTGAGTACCTAAAATATGTCACCATTTTAGGAAGCAGGAAAGCAGGGCTGCTTACAAACATGACATTAGCAAATTATTTTTGGGATATTTTCATTTATGATTTTCCCCTTTTTGTTGTTTGTTAGCTTTTTTACTTTCATTTTTTGTAGGGACTGTGATATATATTTTGTTATTTGAATGCATAATATAGGTTTGGGGCTCCCACAGACACTTGTGTATATACACATATTAGGGGAGATTTTTTCATTGGTTTGTATATGTTTTTGAAGGAATGCACATAGTTCTTATGTTTGAGCCACTTTAAAGATATTTTTTGACTTGTATCAGAAAGGAATGCAAGCATTTATTCATATCAACATTTTCCTTGCAGAGTCATTTCAAAGACGATGCAACAGAATAGTTTTGCTTTTCTATTCTGTATTTTGTTTATTGACAGGTAATTCCACCCTCAACTTTTTAGGGTGCCTCCCCATAATTGCTCAGCTCTTCTGTGTAATAAAAGCAGGATTGGTTTGTATATCACATTGGTGTAGGTCATTTTCACTTGTTATATAAAGAACATTCTAATGGCTTTGGGGGAGACAAACCAAATTAGTCCTTTATAATTGTAATTATATATTACTTTGCTTCATAAGAAGTTTGTAATTATTCCTGTTATTCATCAACTTAGATACCGTGATTTACTGGGGTAGGTCAAATTAAAAGATAATTGCCTGCTTATATTAGGTAAAGAAAGTTTTTTATGTCATAGTTTTCACTTACTATGATTGGGACAATACATCTTTTACATGAGGATGGATTTTATCAAAGCATGCTACATTTGTTACTGTTTTCACTTGAACAAGGAAAATCATACTCAAAACAGATATATAAGTGGACAGTCAGGGTGAAATAAGTAACATTCTCCTTTTAATGTTATATTTTAAAAAAATATTAAAGGTCTTAAGTATGTCAGTGTTTTCGTTAGTCTTTTGGCCAATGTTTTTTTTAAAAAGAGATAAGGAGATACCAGAACAAAATAGAAAAGCAAATAATAGAGGAAGATGGCATGGGATGGAGGGATGGAGGGATGATAAAAGACAGGGGTAGTAATGGATAATTTATTCTATTCTCTCAGCTATTCTCTTTAACTAATTCTGAAGTCTGCATCTTTATTTTCTATTTGAATGTTAACTTTACGACTAGCTGATTGGGGATTTAGGAACGACACTAGCGTTGATTTTGATTCTAGCCACAGTTCTAGTAATAAGCAGTGTTACAACTCTGCATGCAAAGTCACTGAACAGTTGACTGTTAATTCTGTAGTAAGCATAATGCAAAAAATACAACAACATATTTTGTTGTGATTGAAAAAATTACGTCCTAAATACATGCGTTGTAAATACATTGACATTAGTATTTTTAATTAATTTCTAACATTCAGAGACATTCAGAGGTATTTCTATTAAGCCCAGAGTCAGCTACGTCTCCACTCTCTAATTACTCAATGAACCTCAATGGTCTCCCAATCACATCTTCTCTAACAGTTAAAGATCTTGGAGTTATGGATCCCAGTCTCTCGTTCGAAGCTCACGTAAATAAATAATGTTTCTAGGACCCCCTTTCTCCACCTTAGAAACATTTCAAAGATTAGGAGCATGCTCTCCAGACATAATGCAGAAAAGGTAGTCCATGCATTTATTGCTTCAATATTGGACTACTGTAATCCCTTACTATCTATCTGTGCTATTAAGTGCCTAAAGTGCCTAGCGAGTTCAAAATGCAGCAGCCATAGTTCTTAATAGAGCTAGAAAATTTGATCACATCAATCATATCTTAGCTACTTTACTTTGGCTCCCAGTAAAATTTCGTATTGATTATAAACTACTTTTAATAATTCCAAATGTGCATTAGACTTTACAGTAACCTAAGACAACCCTTTTGCATGAAGGGAACTGGTAACTATGCTCACACTCCATAATGTGCAAAAGATATTTAAAGTGTTGGACAGTCGAAGCATTATGTGTGCGTGTGCGTGATGTTATTAACGTGACAGTAAAAGCTTACCATTTTTAAATGGGGGCTGATCGACTTTCCATTTATGCAAGACTTATGTCAAGAGTACATGTCAAAAATTAGAGACGAAATGAGGTGCTAAATGCCGCCATTAGGCATACAGCAGTCAAAGGCAATTTGGAAACACACTTAGAAAACAAAGATCATGATCTTTGATCATGATCAAACTTTCAAAAAGCTTATCAACGTGACGAGAATGTGAGGTTTAGGTTCATCTATAGTGTTACAGTATCAATGTGAAATATGGATATCGAGGTCAGCATCACGTAAGAATGTATATGTGTGAAACATCTTCGTCGCCATAAATGTTGTGTTGTTACATAATTAAGCAGTCCATCCAGTTTCATTTACTTGATTTATTAGCAACCTGTGTCCACTGTCTAACTCAAGTATTTTTATTTTTATTTCCTCCATGTTGTTTATAATAGGCCTACAGTAAGAAATCCTTTTAACTGATTAATAATTAAAAAATATCTTTCTTGACTATAAGAATATAGCTTAACCACTAGAAAGATTAAACATCCAGTGAGTGTGTATCCTGGCATGTTAATGTAAAAGGCAGCTCCTACTGGATTTGGGGAAATGTGAGGTTTAGGTTCATCTATAGTGTTACAGTATCAATGTGAAATATGAATATTGAGGTCAGCATCACGTAAGAATGTATATGTGTGAAACATCTTCGTCGCCATAAATGTTGTGTTGTTACATAAAAAGCAGTCCATCCAGTTTCATTTACTTGATTTATTAGCAACCTGTGTCCACTGTCTAACTCAAGTATTTTTATTTTTATTTCCTCCATGTTGTTTATAATAGGCCTACAATAAGAAATCCTTTTAACTGATTAATAATTAAAATATATCTTTCTTGACTTTAAGAATATAGCTTAACCATTAGAAAGATTAAACATCCAGTGAGTGTGTATCCTGGCATGTTAATGTAAAAGGCAGCTCCTACTGGATTTGGGGAAAGATTAGTAAAAGATTTCAAGTATCTGCAAAGCAGAAAACTGCCTATTCAACAGGCATGAATGATGTGCTACAGAAGTAGTTGTTTTATTTGCATAGCCTAATTAATATCATTAGATCAAGTTCTATATTACCTATATTGTTATATTACAATTTTGCTTTTGCTTTTTTGCTTCACAGTTGTTACACATAATTGCTGCACCTGATACAAGGATAGGAATTTTAATTTATTCATACTGGATATAAGAATCATTAATGGCTACTGAGTGAAGAACTTTCATTGAAAATTCATCCACCAATTTTTTTTTTATTTTTATTTTTTTTTTGTAACCAGAAACAGGGCACATCAGCCAGGAATACATTCCAGCTCTGTTTTAGAACACTGGCTGTGATTCATTACATTTTGGCAATTGTGAAAACAAACTGGAAGATACTTCTAAAAGTAATTGTGTTTGCAGTTTATTTGCACAGTTACATGAACAACACTGGTAGCATAGTCAACAGGCTTGATGGTTTTCCAGTGCACGACACCGTGATACCAGGGCTGGCCCAAGCCTGTGTGGGCCCCTATGCAGAAATCTGAGCTGCCACTGACATAACATTGGTAAAAAAACAAATAGAAATAAATACATGGTCTTTGGCACCCTCTTGGCGGCCTTAGCAGGCTCTCATTTTGCTTATATGGTGGGACAATTGTTCTGCTGTTATCCTACCTATTGAGCAGTCCTACCTAGATTTAATGCACTTATGTACATCACCCTTAGTCCAGGTTTCTGGTGTTTATTTTAGATGCATTTTTGGTTGTATATATTATAATTAGGCTACTGTGGACAATTGTATACCGTATAGCTACAGCACCTGTACTTCACACACATGTAGTAATCGGATCTAGAAAGTTGCCAACCCTATTAAAATATTAGGTTTATAGTATAATATTTGAATCAAACAGACAAAGCATTAATCACAATCATTTGCATGATGATTAAATCTTGAACCAAAAATGTATCAGAGAGCTGTAGTGTTTTTCACAGACACACACCCAATTAAACTGTGCTTGACCATTTCTTGCCCTCTATATCATTCTCTGCAGTTTACTGAGAAAGACCTGACACTGGGTAATGCCATTGTCTATTCGAAGGCCAAAACAACAACAATCTTGGTTATCAAAGATTCACTCCACCCTGACCACAGCCTGTTCTTTTAGAAGCTATGCAAAAACCACCATCGCAGCTTGTGAGTACAAATCTAGCCTCTTAAAAATACTCGCCTGGAATTAAACCTAGTAGAGTTCCACAACGAGGTGCAATTTGTAAAATGACGTCTTTTTCTCTCAGAGTTAGAAATCTGCAGAAATAAATACATCAGTTAAATGTTTAAATATGTAGGTTAGAAATCCAAGTATAAAGAGCAGATATATTATCTGTGCTAATTAATGAATGTATTTAAAGTATACATGTAGTAGGCCAAAAAATAGAACTCGTATGTAAATCATATCTAAATATTTTTATTTAAAGTAAATTACATGCGACATTTTGAAGATTTTGATTTTTTGGCCTGCTACCACCACACCGCCTCATCGGGAACTGTTACACTTTATTTTTTATTTATTGTTATTTATAACTTAAAAATAATCACCTGGAATGTAAACCTAGCCGAGGTCCACAACGAGGAGCAATTTGTAAAAGGACGTTTTTTTTCTCTCAGAGTTAGAAATCTGGAGAAATAAATATATGAATTTATTACCCCCCATCAGTGGACCTTTAGAGCTTTATTATTAAAAATAAGACAGACAGATGAAAAGACAAACGCAAAATGTATATATAATATTTTTAAGTATTCGCCATCTGCACCATTACAGGAATGATGTGTGTGTGTGTGTGTGTGTGTGTGTGTGTGTGTGTGTGTGTGTGTGTGTGTGTGTGTGTGTGTGTGTGTGTGTGTGTGTGTGTGTGTGTCTGTGTCTGTGTGTGTGTGTGTGTATGTATGTATGTATGTATGTATGTATGTATGTATCTATGTATATGATTATGTGTGAGTACATGTATGTTGGATTGTATATGTACACGTATTAGAGTGTGATATTTATCGTTTATGGATTGGCTCTGTATGGATTTTATCAAAGGTGTCCAGTCTAGATTATTGGTTCTGTTATTGATTAATTCTGAGAATTATTCGATTGATATATATACTCTATCAATAGATTTTTCTATTGGGTGACACTAATATTATTTTTTGTTTTCCAGTTCATGAATATGTTTTTTTGTTTGTTGTTTTTTTGCAAGAATATTTTTATTATATCAATATAATAATGTTATACATAGTATCCTGTCATATTGGTTGATGATATGTCTCCTAGGAGACATAAAGATGGTGTTGGATGGATATGGTTATTTAAAGCATGGGATATGTTGGTGATGCACTATATTGGACTGTTTGCACTTGTGTAGCATGTTGTCTGTTGCACTGTTGTTTTTATGTTGCACCATGGCCCTGGAGGAACGTTGTCTCGTTTTTGTTGTGTACTTGTATATATACCTGAAATGACAATAAAACCACTTGAACTTGAACTCGAACTTGATGACGACTTGCCAAAATTGCTTGATAGGTGTGCTCTGCCACGTGGCGTGAATGTAATCGTCAACTGTGATTTGAGTAAAGTATGTACAGATTGCTGAGCTTGTGAAACCAATTTTAAACATCCAATGTGTAGTATAATGTACTCTGTATTATTTTGTACTGAATGCATTGTAGGTTAGTGTTGCTGTCATGTGGTAATTATTATTACACATTTTAATCCAAACTGCAGCGTCGGGGGCTAGTAATAAATGTTCCTCCTATTGTCTCGATGGGAGAATAACTGTGAGATTTGATTTCACTATTATTTTGTATATCTTAGATAATAGGTTTTTTGTATTAAGAATGCTTGTTTATAAATTTTGATATCGATGTAGGTATCGGAATTGATTTTTGAACACATTGGTGATCTTAGCTGATGGTATTGTAGGAACTGGGGGCTTTCTATAGCATATTTTGGGGCTAGTTGTGGGCGTGACATGAAACAAGTCTTAGGATAAATATGTTTAAGGTTTGTAATGCCTTTTTCTATCCAATATGTAAAGTTTAATATTTTTGTTCATGGTAAAGCCTGGATTGTTCCAAATGGGAGAATGAATAGTTCGTGTGAGTGTGGAGTTTGATATCTTGTGGAATTTCCACCAAACTGTTAGTGTCATGGCCACCTTCAAACTGTTGAAACATGGATATTTTTGAATATGAGTCTGGGCACATTTGAAACACCTGCCGCAAACATTACTGACATTATATCTTGTTTATGTGATTGGCTGTGCTTCTCTAGCCACAAGTACTTTTTGATTTATTTATTTTTTAATTTGGTAATTTTATATATAACAGCAACAAATGACATCTTAAGTTTTATGACAAAATGTGCAAACAAACTGGTCTGAGAGGTGTGTAGCGGGATATGACTCAGTGCATCTCTGGTGCTGCTTTTGATGAGTACAGTGTCATAAGTGTGTCTGTCCAGCAGCGCAAACAGGGGATACAGCTTCTTCTCCCGGAGGTTTCCGATAAATATGTAGATATGTTAGTATGTAATAGAAAGACAGCTGTCCATCCTCATAGTCTAGGTACATGCCCACATTCCTGGGCAATTGTGTCAGGGGCAGAGGGGTCTCAGGCATGGTGCAGGTGTACGACTTCTGGTTGCTCCTCCAGAGCACCCAGAAACCCTCACAGTGGGTTTCTCAACTTGCTCAGACTCAAATCTCAATATCGGCATCCGAACCGTCTTAGAGAGGAACAAAAAACACAACTCATTTGATTAAATTGTTCCAGTATAAATATGGTTATCAAACATGCTTTTAAAAATATACTTCCATGGAGATGGTGCCCTACAGGGTAGTGTTGGAACAGTGTGTACAGGCTTAGTGTCATGTTGTGGCCCCGCCCCCTCCTCAAACATCTTGGTGTGTGTGTGTTCGTCTGTGTTGCCACACCCTCTCGTGCCGTTCACCTGTTCTCTGTTATGTGTAATCGGCTTGGGTGTATATATGTCTCGTGTGTCATAGTACGTGTGTTGGTGTTTGAGATGTGCATAGTATTTGAGCTTTGTTGTATGTTTTGCATGTTTGCAAAAATAAAAGTGCGTTTCATCGTGCCTCGTCCCCGCATCCTGCTTATCCTCGCAGCGTCACTACTAGACCACTTTAGATGTAACTTAGAACCTCCAGTGACCTCTGTATGTGTTTCTTTAGTTGTATGAGCTCCACTGGAGGACTCTGAATAGTTGACAATGGAAGAGGGGTATATCAGATTCACCCCTTCTGCCTCGGTATGACAGATTAACACACTGCATTAACGTTTAGAAATAAAAACATATGGTAAACACAGTCTAGAAAATATTACCTTGTAACAATTCATTCAGTATATGAACTGTTTTCTGTGTCCTTATGTCTATAAATTAAAAGTAATAAAACATTTAAATGATAAATAAATTACAATGAATGTATAAATGTTCACAAATAAGAAACTACATTGGTCTGCACTTTTCTCCACAGATTCAAGGAACTCATGAAAGTTGGAAGCTATAAAAATACATAATACAGAATTATAGACTGACTGATGTGTGATGTTCTCATATCTAAAGCACTCAAAGCATTGATGTTATGTAAATGAACTGTGATCTGATTGGTTTAAGGAAATAGATTCACCTACTTTGAAGTTCAAGTTTTTATCAAAAGGTTAGAACTGGTTGACTATACTTTGTCTGTCCTGCAACAGGAAATTTAAACATTTATATCCAAAGTATTATGCGATACAAATCAATTCAAGACTACCCGTTATTGACCGCTAGATGGCGGAAGATACGAAGAAATAAATGAGTCCAGCTCCTCCTGCCCGACTTTACGGTGAGACTCTGCTTTTACGTCATTAAAACGCTAAAGAAAAAAGGTCGCCATATTTGTAGTTCCACAACGTGAAAAGGCGTCATTTTGTATGCCGAAGAATGAATAAACACCATGCCATGCCTTGAAGACGACGAAATTGCAATTTATTTAGCTAGCCATAAGAATAAGAATAGCTGTTTAATTTACATAATCACAAATATAATGCATGTACATACAGCTACATTTCAGTCGATCAAAATGTTTCACGTATTTATAACCGCAACTTTATGTTACAGTGGTCATATCAGAGATTTACCAATATAAAACGCAACAGGTGTCGTGTTCTGTAATAGAACATTTTAACATTTATATCCATATTACACATAAGCAAGGTGTAATATAACCATATGTACTGAACAGACATGAACAGCCTGTGTATTGTGAAAATACATGTATGTGTCTTCTACAGCAATTACTGTGCCCTGCACACTTTAAGTTTGGCATGAAGTGTTTGCTTTTTCCAAAGCAAGTAATATTAAATTATTCTCATAGAATAAATTTCACAAAGACATGGACTTCTCGGTTGACCGTAGAAATATGTTTGTTTGTTTTTTGTATTTAATTTATTTAATGCGAATCGTATGTAGGTTACCACTGCTAAGCTTCACCAATGTCAAGGTAAGACCTCGAAAGGACGCAGAAAATTATTTTAATAACAGCTTCTGCTGATTTATTCAATAACTGTATGACACCGTTTGAGTGTACGTACCGACTGAAAACAAACTCAAATTATTAGAGACACTCTTACTGCGTCTCCACATTGAAACATATCAGTTAGTTAGCTAGGCTGGCTAACTAGCTTAGCTTTATTAGCTAGCTAAGCTAATGGCGAAGAGGATTACGTTAAAGAACCCCCGGTCTACAGTTGTGCACATACAGGAAAATTAATGAATAGCATGGTAATACACGCATTTATTGGAACAGTTATGTAGCTAATATGCATTTGTAGTATGTGCGCCTGGCGTAGAAATGAGTCTTTGTTAGCCCATTAAGGCTATCTTAGCTAGGCTAGTTCGAGCAAGCTAAGTGCTGGTTGCTATGACAACGGGCTTGGTGTATTTTGCGAGCTTGTCAGCTACATAAGACAAGTGTTTATCGCTTTACTGCTGCGGTGAACTGTTATTATTGTAACACTCTGCTAATGCCAGATGTGTAGAATAACTCACTAGTGATGTTTACTTCGAGACTTTGGCAGTTTTAAGATGGCTAGAAAGCGAATGAGCCAGCTAGCTGTCCAAGCTAACATGCAACCTTCTGTACATCCCGGGTACTCCCAGCCCTTATCAGGACCTCACAGTTCCCTTTGAGAACTCCCTGGTATCACGATCATAACTTTGGACAACCAGTTGTCATTCTCAACTCATGTTTCAGATTTCCCCTTTGTAACATACGAAGGATTCGGCCCCTTCTCTCGCAGGAAGCTACCCGGGTGCTTGTGCGGTCTCTTATGATCTTAAAGATGAACTACTGCAGCTTACTACTTGCTGGTCTAGTACTACTCTAGTACTTATTGTTTATTGCACTTATCAATGTTTAAGGTAGACCTTATGTATTTCGTACTTCTTGTTAGGAACTGGTTCAAAGTGACAAGTCCTTCAGTTTCGATCTCCTCCAAGTTACCCTCTGCCCTCCGTCCTCTGTAGCCGGATCTGGGGAAGTCAAGAGACACTGACACCAAGGTAGTGAATGAAGAGAGTTCAACTTTATTGAGGAAAGCACAGAGTATATATGTGTCTTATATCTACTATCTAAATCTACAGGATGACGGGGAAAAGTGAGGCATGTTCTGAGGGTCTATGTAGAAAGGAAAGAGACAAGGTTATTAAAAATTAGATGTTCTTGGCATGAACGACCCACGAGCTGTTCCCGTACCCGCCATGAGGTACTCCTGTGCTTAAAGAGAGACAGGGAGAGAAAGAAAGAGAAAGGGAGGGGTAAAGGAGACAAGAAGAAGGAGTGGAAGACCTCGGGCGACCAGCTCGCGGTCAAGCCGCCATTTCATGGCTGATAGGCAGAGACCTTGTGTTGGGTGCCTGAAGACAGAAAGGCTCCAGTATCTAACAATAATAATAATAACAATAGATGTAATATATATAAATAAAATGTTTCTCTCATACTCAAGGTCGCTTCACATAATTCATACGACATAGAACAGTTAACAAATGAAAAAACAGAAACCCTAGAGACAGGAGTCACTGCTGAATAAAAACAAAGCATAGAGGGCATGAGTTCATGCTGGATTTACATTTAGCAGACACATTTTTATCCAAAGCAACTTACAATTATGACTGAGTACAACTTGAGCAATTGAGGGTTAAGAGCCTTACTCAGGGGCCCAGCATTGGTAAGTTGGCAGTGGGGGGGCTTGAAGCAGCAGCCTTCTGATACCTTAACCACTGAGCTACCACTGGAAAAAAAAAAGCTAACCCTAGCAGACCAGCTCTACTGTCCATCCTGCTCTCCAATGTCTGTTCCCTGGTCAACAGGTCAACTCTAGCATAGCACCCAACGCGAGTGTAGAGACTGTTGTGCTTTAGTTTTCACAGAACTGTGGCTCAGTGACAGAATTCCTGACACTGAGGTAACAAAATGAAATTATTTATGTAATAATATGATGGCAGGAAGTGTAAAAGACCAAATTAGGCTGCATGTAGACATCTGAAAATCGGTAAGCAGGTAATTGTTTTATTCCTAAGAAATGTTATCTCGAAAAATGTACTGTACTTTAAGAATATTGGATGTTATAAAGTGATTTATTTGAGTATGCCAGTGTGGATTCTCCCGCGGGCCCGCTAGGGGGCGAAGTGCAGCATAAAGTTGGCCCTAAGATGCAGTAACCGTTAGTGAGCAAAGATAGCCATCAAGCTAGGATAGCTAACGTTAGCTAGTTAACTATTCATCCCATTAAATCACGCTTTTAATACTGTAAATGCTGTAATAATGTAAATAATTGTATATTTCCTCATTTATACATTTTGTAGCAGAATTATGATCGTAGCTAGTCCATGCTAGAAGCCACTGAAGCAACGCTTAGCTTCCAGCTCATAGCTGCCCCTAAACAACTCCACACACACACATCAGCTAAAATAAGCCTCTTTTATTCCATGATGTCTAAAGGTATCGGCGATCAAATCATTTATATGGCTGCATAAGTTTCACCAAACGGCGTCAAACTATTTATCTGCCTAACGGAAACGCAGTTTGACAGTTCAGACCTTTAAATGGTTAAAGGGTCTAACCTAGGTTAGCTATTTTAGCTACCTAACGAGGTAAGATAAGGAACGGGGTGTTTGCAGTTGTTCATTTTTACACCTTCCTGTGTGGTCCGTTTTCAGATATTACAGTTACGTTAACAATATTGTGAAAATTGTAAAGGATACTTTATTCATGTCCTCATTGTTAAAAATTGTATCGCTTTATCACAGCGATAAGCTAGTTAGCTAGCTAATAGTTGAGGTCAGCGAGTGTCTAACTCGGGCTATAAACCATTCCTTGTGGAACCATTTCATTGTTCATCTTTCAACTTTGATCGTTTAGGTGCTGGTAGTTTGTTAGCTAGCTAACTGTTCAGAAATAGGAAACCTACTTTTGTATGATTTAGAGACCCAAATTCACAAACCTGTGGGTTTTCAAATTTATCGTTCTCTCTAAATAAGCAAAATGAGGTAAGCCATTACTACAGCTATCGGACTGTTTGAACTACAATATTCGACTGTTCATTTATTGTTAGTTAGATTAAATTAACTTTCATAAACATTCTTAATTAATAGAATGTGTTTTTTTAATGACTGATTAACTGTGTATATTTAACAGGAAGCTATTCATATAAAGTTTGAAGTTTGGTTTATTTGTCACATACATTTATTTGTCACTTTCATTTTTAGGCTGCAAAATGAAAGATCCTTGCTCACAATTTTATTTATATATATATATATATATATATATATATATATATATATATATATATATATATAATTACACACACACACTCCCTATTCAATGGGAAGAAACCAGTTCATGTCATTGTGAATTGCTGGTTCTGTAATCAAAACACTGAGGTTCCATATGGGAACAGAAACTGCTGGGACTGTCCATTCTGTGTGCAGTACAATGGCTTCTAAGAGGTATTGCTGTATTTGAGACATGGTGAGGACATATTTTAGTGAAAGTCTTCCAATGATGCACCCTTAACTGAACCATTTTATGCTGTTGCTGCTGTTAAAAAAAAATGCAGAATGGTGATTATAACGAACCGATCCTTGCACAATATATGGAGCACCTCAACCATGGGGTATCAGCTGGTGTCCCTGTGCTTGATGCATCCAAGACTCAACCAGACACTGAAGATCAAGCAGCTGGCTTCCTTCACTCCCAGAAAGGAAGTAGGTTTTCCATTTGAACTGTTGCCTTCTTAGTTAAGACATATGCATTGTTGATTGCAGTGCCAGAGCTGTGAAACTGTGCAAGGTAATGCATGTCCAGTGCTGGAATTAAGATCATAGCTGTAAATAGTCTCTGACTTGGGCAGAGATTGTGAGTGGGTCTTCAAGGGCAAACAGGATCTGATGGCCCACATGTAGTTTGATATTATTCCTAAATAACTAAGTTGACTGAGTTGACATGGCTATTTGAAAGAAGCTGATCATGTAAGCAGCAAAGACAAAATATCATTCTCTGACTAAGGATTTAGTTGACTCATGTTTAGCCCAACTAAACTGTGGTCCTGGCTGATTTTAGTTGGACTATTGAGCCACTGACTCATGCACAGAGTTCTCTGAGTATTTTGCAGTTTCTTACTCTACTGAGTTCTTACTGAGTATAACACCAACTTTGATGCATTTGTTTTCTTTTCACTGAACAAAGCCTTCAACCTTGACTGTGGTGACATGAATTCCAGATCTGCAGAGTGTTTTTTTCAGTAATGCATCTTTTGCCCATGCATTTTGATTGCAGTGTTAGGAGGTGATAACTGCTAATCAGAACGTTGGACAAGAGGGCTTATCCTCATGGCTCACTGACATTCATGTACAACAACAATCAATCTTTTCTTATTTATTTTTTTCCAGTTGTAACAAACCGTTCTGCTGTTTTTTAACTTCTGTCAAATTTTTAATGGTTGTACAGGACAATTACGATGGAAATTGAGGTGTACAAGCACCACCTTGAACAGACCTACGAGTTGTGCGTGCCTGTCAGACCGCTGAGCAGTATGACATCCAGCCCCAGAACCAGCAGCTGCGGGCCCTGCTTTTCAACCACCAGCTCAGATGCAGCCAAGGTGCGGACAAAGCATTCATTAAGGTGAGTAATTATTGTCAATGGTTGTCTTAGAATGGTGCTGAAGTGCTTAAGATACTTTTTGGCGCCCCAACTCACACATCAATCTCAGAGGCAGATGGATTCCTGTCTCCTAGCCGCATCCCAACTTTTTGACCTGTACACATACTTGGATAAATGTTCTCTGTGAATACAAAACAGCAACATTTGTCTAGTGTACCGGAGACCTCTTGGAAGTTTTGTAGACAGACGAGGCCGGGCTGTGCTAGCTGAGAGAGACGATATTTGAGCTTGAATCTGACTAGCACATGCACAGAAGCATAGGGTATTATGAAGGCTCTGCATGATATCGTGACCCAAGGTTGAGCTTACAGTAGGTGGCCATATTGCCTCATATCAAGGGCAGTGTACGTTGGAAGACCATAGCAGAGACGTGTGACCGAACTATGTGCACGAGCGCATAACATGCCGCATTCCTTGTTTTCTCCCATTTTTGAGTGAAGCTAATTGATAGTGCCATCTGCCATCTCCTTTTAGAAAGCCAGTGCAGTGCCTTGGCTGTTGATGTGAGTTGTTTTGTCAAAGGAAAGAATTGAAAATGTGAGCGGTGATCTCCATGTAATACTTAGGCTTTAATGCCCTTTACCACTCATTCAGTGCTTGTCTGTGTTTATGTTTTCAGTGTTACAGTGTGATTTTATTTAGGTGAAATTTGTTTTCAGTCTATCTGCAGTAGTGCACTTAAAGGGCCAGGAAGGTTAGTGGAACACATTTGCTCTGCCTCTGACCTCACAATTCCACTGTAACAACAGTGTTCCGTCATTTAAAAAAAAACAAAACTTGTTTTGGTTTAAATTTGTTTAAAGATTTGTTTAAATTGTGTGTGCCAGTGTATGTGAGCGTGTTGAAGTCTCTCTGACCCTCCACACCCATTAGTGCGTTCTTCCACTAGCTTCTCTCTCGTTCCTGCTTCAATATTCAAGGGAGGATTGAGATCCATTCAGGTAATTTTGCAGTCTTCAAAAAATGCATTGAAAGACATTCCAGTAGCTCAGTGGTGCACCTGCGCTCCACTCTGCTCCCCAGTTCGGAGGATGCCAGCACCTATGTTTAGTCTTTTATGTTTAGTCTTTTTTAGTCTGTTTCTCTTTATTTCCTTTGGACTCCAGTGCTTTTTAATAATCTGTTTTGGACATGGTATGGCTGCTCCATTACCCAGGAGCCCATACAAAGGTTCATTTCTGCCTGCCTGCATAACTGCTGGAGGGAGGATTTTATGTCCAGAAAATGTTAAGATGGCAACAGCTCGGTGGGAGACAGTATGTGAGAATCACCTCTTAGGCTCATTTTACTGTTTCTCATGTAGAAGGAATTCCCTCACTATGTTCCCATTCTGAGCATCAAAGCCAACTGGGATGGGGATTTTGTCACATTCTGAATTCTAGCTCATGTCATATTTTGTCAGCATTGGCTTTGATAGACTCAGGTTATGAGTACAAATTTACATTCAAGATTAGTTGTCTTTTACATATATATCCCCTCTCCTGCAATCATGGCTAATTAGCTGCATCCGTCATTGTAATTGTTTAATTTTTCATGCTAGTTCAGTCACCCTTGTATTAGTGCCATGCATGTGAAACAGACTCTTGAAAGATTTTCTTTTTGTATCTTGCATGCCTAGCATAATAGGACATTCAAAATCCCTTGAAAATTTTAAACTTTTTTTTTTATGTATATATCTCCTCAACATTCCCAGTACAACTGCTGTAGAGTCCACGACTCAACTCTTGACTAAAGTCTTCACTCCGAGCGTCTGAGTCGGCTGCTGCGGCATACGCCACGCTGCTCTGTGACCCTCACTCTCCACTCCTCTCCTCTCCCAGCTTTTCCAGATCCCTCAGATGCGGACAGCCCAGCCTGCCATTCCAAGTAACAGCGCTTCCTTTCGACCCGTGTCCAGCCAGCCCATCATGATGTTCCTGACACCCATGCCCTTCACCTCATCCCAGACCGGCCAGTACTACGTACTCCAGTACTACGTGCCTCAGGTACCCAGAGCAGAGAAAAGCGCCTGTGCAAATATGTACACAGTGTAGCAAATGGGTTGAAAATCTGTCTATAAACAGGTTGGCCAGCAATAAATAAACTGCTCCTAAAATGTGTAGATAAAAATATGTTTTATCTTGGAAGCAGAAATGAGAAGTTCTAGTTTAGTTTTTTTTCAGTGTAAAAACTAAATGTTTTTGTATTTTTTGTTTGTTTACCGCTTTGAATATCTCTTAGGAGTGTCCTATATGAATGGCCATGTCTGGTGCTAGGCCCTTTACCTCTGCTGTTCTGTTTCATTCTCAGTATCACCACAGTGGCCTTCCTTACGTGGGACATCCCCAGCAGTACTCCGTCCAGCCCACAGGACCCAGTACATTCTACCCTGGGTTCTTTCCTGCAGACTGCCCACTAGCATATGGTGAGTTTGGACTTCCCTTTCTCTACCCCCACCTGGGAAACCCACATGCGTGCTCTCACCGATAAAGAGACCTTTCTTCTGGGTATTCCCGCTGGCTGAAACTGGTTTTTCGTTTGCTCTCTAACTGAAACCAGTGCTTTTTTTTGGTCACCATTAGTGGCAGGGCCTTCATACTATCCTGGCCAGACCATATACACCAAATCTCCATCCATAATAGTGCATACAGCTCAGCAGCCTCCACCCACTAAGAGGGTAAAGAAAACAGTGAGTATTCCCCCTGCCTCAGAGGTGAAATTAATTTAATTGTGGATTGACTTAATAGATGCAAATAACTTGCTGTTCGCTAAGATCCGTATCCGAGACCCTAACCAGGATGGCAAGGATATCACAGAGGAGATCATGTCAGGAGTAGCCATTAGCCAGAACACAAGCCCACCAGTGGGACGTCCCTGCACTACCCCTACTGCTCCACAGGTAAGCCATTCAGTCCCACAGCCCGAGCCCCTGATCGGCTGCAGGCCGCTGCTTCGCGTGATCCACTCCACAGGTCAAAGTACTCTCTCATCTAGTCCTCCCTCATAATAAGCTCTGAGCTGATTGTTTGGTTGTTTGGCTGGCTTTCATTGTCTTGTCCTATTAAAAGCGTCATACAATCAGCAACAAAATCTGATGGTGTAGTTTGATTTCCGGCCATTCTCTCTTCCTTCTTCAGTGATTCGGTCACACCGTTGACCCTCCTCCGTTATATTTGACTGGTTGCAGTAGCTTGTGTGATTGTGGCTGTTCTGATTTAAGAAGGCTTCTCAGATGTTTGTCTGTAAAGGGAACACTCACTACTGCGCCGTTGCACTTACTTTGTGTCCTCTTTCCCTAAATGGTAACAGTGTTCCTCTTTCCTCTCTTTCTCTATTTCTCCTGCCCATTTATTTAAGCACCCCATGCTTGTCTGCTATCTCTTGCTGTCTTTGTGTCTTCACCCCCCCACCCCCACCTCCACACACACACACATTTTGTGCCTTTGCGGCTGGATCTTTTGCTCTCTTGTGCTTTCTCATTTCCTCTCTCTCTCTCTTTGCCTCTTTCTCTACTTACTTCTCTAATTATGCTGTGCTGTGCTGTGCTGTGCTGTGCTGTGCTGTGCTGTGCTGTGCTGTGCTCACCCCCCCACCCTCATTGCCATTCCCCTTCTTCTGCATGTGTGTGCAGTATCTCTCTCTCTCTCTCTCACTCTCTCTCTCTCTCTCTTTCTCTCTCTCTCTCTATCTCTCTCTCTCCATCTTTTCTGTCTTTTGCTAGTTTTTATGTCCACACCCTCATTATCCTCGCATTTTCTACCTCAAATCCCAGCAGCTGAACAGCCAGGTAGCAGAGCAGGGGAATGTCAATGTCGGCCTGGCCCTGGAGGCCCACTGTCCGGCGAAGGCTGCAAGTCCAGCAGCCGGAGAGGCGGTTGCCTCAGGCACGCTGACGCCCTCATTGCCTTCCAGCACTGCTGCTCCTTCAGGCCTCACTCTCCCAGGCCAGGCTGTTATAGAGGCAGTCCAGGCCTGTGGAGCCTCCACTGGGGCAGAGCTGAAAGAGACTGGCGAGGAGCCAGAGGTCTTGCTGGAGGATAAAGTGGAGCCCATTTTACAGTCCAAGCTTAGGCAAAGCTTGAGTCAAGGTAAATAACCACATGCATGACATGCTATGTTAGGACACTAAAAAGACACCAGACTGATTTGTTATGATTTACAGCTATTAGTTTATCCAACACCTGGAAGAAGCCAAAAGAGGACACTCCTGTGGGGCAGGCCCAGTGTCCTGACAGAGAGGTGATTCCTCTCTCCAGGTGCTCACTGTACCCCTCTCTGCATGCAGAGCCAGAGCTGAAGGATGGGAAGAGGCAGTATGATAGAGACTTCCTGTTGGCCTTCCAGTTCATGCCTGCCTGCATGCAGAAGCCAGAGGGGCTTCCTCCCATCTCTGATGTGGTACTGGACAAGGTAAGCCTGCTAAAACATTGGCCTTAGGGGACCTTTAAAACCATTCCATGGAGAGGGGCTGATGGACTTCGACTTGACTCTGTTGTTTTCTAGATCAAACAAAACAAGCTGCCCCTGCAGCAGGTGGGCCCTCGCATTATCGCCAGAGACCCAGGCTTCAACCCAGCCTCTGCAAACTTCAGCAGGGCAATTCCTGGAGGCAGGGGTGCACCGGTGGGTCTCTCCGCTCATCCCTTCTCTTCTGTCACAAATGAATGAGCGCCTGGTCATCTTATGTGACCGAGGTCTTTGTGACATTGTTACCGCCCATAATAAAGAGCACCCATTCGTTGCTTCAGCTGCTCAGTGTAGGCCCGAGACGGCTGCCTCCCCGCAAGATCATTACCAACGTGTCCGTGAATGACGAGGTGCAGCTGAAGAAGGCTGAGAATGCCTGGAAACCTGGCAGGAAAAGGGAGAACACCCAGAACCCCGAGACCCAGAAAACTCAGGTCAGCACCTCACTCCGCTGTGCCCTGTTTTCAGATTTCAGAGTCACAGCCTGTTATGGTGGGCTTGAAAGCTACTTAATTTTTTTTGCGATATGCTCTTCAAGAATTGGATATTTAAATTATAGAGTCGTTGTTTAATTGGGTGGGTGTGCGGGGAGTGTGCACGAATGTAGCTATGCAGGGGGACATTGGTTTCTAGTGTAAACAGGGGGTGTGATGATACTGAGGACCAGATCTTGTGTGCTTGTTGTTCCTTGTGTTGATTGTGGTGTTGATTTTGGTGATAGAGTATTGTAGATATTGTAGTGTATTCTGTGGATGATCTTGTATATATTATAGGTTAACACCCAGTGGTTGTGTTAAAAATATTCTTGCAAATTTGTGTGCAATTCAGCATTTGGAGAGATTGACAGATCTTCATTGCATTGTCTGGTCGGTAGGGTTATTATTGGATCAGATTTGGTTATTATGTATATATTTTTTTTGTTTGTAGGAGTTATATATTGATTAAATCTAAAATTCTTGTAGCTGGTTCTTATGGGTTTTCTTTTAATTTGAATTTGGAGCACATGAGGGGTTTTAGTTGATAAGATTTGATAAACTGTTTGCTGCCAGTGCTACACTTCTCGGAAAGTGTGATTGATGTATGATGCCTTTATCGGTCTATATAGCAAAGTTGAGTGATTTTTGTTCATGAGGAAGTTCCAAATGGCAGAGTAAATATTTGGTGAAAGTGAGGAGTTAGTCATTATGTGGAAGAACTGCTGAATTTAACAAAAGATTGGGATCTTTGTAATGGAAAGCTTAGTCGGTAGTCTGTTTTCCTCTCCAGGAGCTTTTCCAGAAGGTGCGCAGTATCCTGAACAAACTGACACCGCAGATGTTTAACCAGCTGATGAAGCAGGTGATGGACCTCACCATCGACACGGAGGAGCGCTTCAAAGGCGTGGTTGATCTGGTTTTTGAAAAAGCCATCGATGAGCCCAGCTTCTCTATGGTCTATGGCAATATGTGCAGCTGCCTGGCTATGGTGAGTAACATGTTCCCATACATTGCTGCTGAAGTTCCATACAAAGGCAAATGCCACACAGAAGTGAACTCTGTTTGAACCACTCTAAACTGACATGGAGCTTTAATCAGCTTCTATTTAGTAACAGAACTCTCAACACTGTCTTATACCCAAGTGTTTCTCCTACATGTCTTTCCTGTGTAGTTAAAAGTGCCCATGGCAGACAAGCCCACCAGCACTGTGGGTTTCCAAAAGCTGCTGCTGAACCGCTGTCAGAAGGAGTTTGAGAAGGACAAGGTCAACGATGATGTTTTGGAGAAGCTGCGGCACCAGCTGGAAGCGGCCACTTCAGTAAGCAGCACTCCTGTCTAGTTTACCCGACTCACCAACCCACAGATCAGGAGAAAGGGGACTGAAATCGGCAGCAGTGCTGGGAGGCGGCCAGGTCGTTATCGGGTCCAAACGCGCTGTTTCTTGCTTTTGTCTTTGTTCTGGTTACTCCTCGCAAGGCCAGCGAGCGGGAGAGGCTGGAGGAGGATCTGGAGGAGGCGAAGGACAAGGCCCACAGGAGGTCCATCGGTAACATCAAGTTCATCGGGGAGCTGTTCAAGCTGCACATGCTGTCAGAGGCCATCATGCACGACTGTGTGGTCAAGCTGTTCATGAACCACAGCGAGGAGAGCCTGGAGCGTCTGTGCCACCTCCTCACAGCCATCGGCAAAGACCTGGACTTGGAGAAGGCCAGGGTAAGCAGGCCGCGGGCCTGGTCTGGGTTGATTTAATATTCTCAGCAGATGCTCAGCACTTGCATCGGTTTATCTTTAATATGTCATGTAAAGGTTTACGGCGCATGTGTAGATGAGTGCTAGTGTGCAGTGCAGCGGCTGTGCGGATTTTGTCCAGATTTGGTCTGTGTTGCGTTTTTCACAACAAGTACTTTACACATCGAAACTGGATGAAGAAGTTTTGGATATTGTATATTGACTGTCAATTTTGTCTCTAGTAGGAATGGCAGTTGTGATGTTGACAGTTCAGTCACCAACTAGTGTGACAGTTATTTGTGTTCAAGTTTCCTGGTCTTTTTTATTGTATTTTTTTTTTCTCCATGCACGTTTTTAACCAAAAAACAAGCATGTTGAAATGTTGTTTATAAAAGTTTATAAAAGCCTGCACTCTGACTACAGGGTAGCCAACTAATTAGGATCATCATCTATAGTGCGACTAGCATGCTGTGCTGATATCAGTGTATTATTAGGCCTTGGCAATGATTTTAAAAGTGTCCAAGTTCATGTTGTTTAGTGAAGTTGTTAGTGTGGTTGTTAGCTCTGCTCCTACTGCAGCTGACAAAATGAAAGGCTTTTATTCAGGACTGGTCAGCTGTTAGAAGGTTTTGCTCTCACAGCCTCCTCCACGTTTGCCACCTCCTGCTGCGGCACCCTGGATTCCCCAAAGCCAAGTGCAGCTGATGACAGCACAGCTACACCCACAGTGGCAGTGAACTGCTTTACAGCACTGACCAACGTGCAAGGCAGCAGGGTTTACATAAGAGTCATAAACGTCTTGTGACATGAGTTCAGCTGAGAGCACACCTGATCGAATCGAAAGGTGAAGAATATCTGAAATTTGTCGACGTTTCTCTTACACTCTCTCTCTCTCTCTCTCTCTCAGCCAAAAATGGATCATTACTTTAAATATATAGAGAAGACAGTGAAGGAGAGGAGGGGTTCCTCACGCATTCGGTTCCTGCTCCAGGACGTCATCGACCTGCGACTGGTTAGAGACTCTGCCTGTGTTTGTGTGTTTGTGTTTGCCATTCCAGCGCATGGTGATGCAAAAGTATGCATCTGCTGATTTTGCTTTTCTAGAATAACTGGGTGTCGCGGCGAGCTGACCACGGGCCCAAGACCATCGAGCAGATTCATAAGGAGGCCAAACTTGAGGAGCAGGAGGAGCAGAGGAAGGTGCACCAGCAGCTGCTGTCCAAGAACAACAAGAGGCAAAGGTGTGGCCCTCAATTCCGTGACAGCCTTTTTCACCTGGCTGTGTGAGGCCGAGGACAAGTCCAAGGACAATCGACAAGAGGATGGACACATTTGCCAACATGTGCTAAAAGACAATACAATAATTCAAAAAAATAATAAAACTGTGTGACAAAGAAACAAAAGTTCTGACTCTAATGTATTTTTGCTTTTTCCTTTATGAACTGCAGACAAAACTATATTTAACATTTGCAGATGTTCAAAAGAAAAGACAGAGGTGAATATAGAAATAATATTATTTATTTTTTATTTTATTCTTCCTTGGCTTCTCCTGAATTCAGATAGGCTCTGCCCATTAGATTTCACTTTTTTGTTTGTTTGTTTGTTTTATTTTTTTGCTAATTTCAAACCAGTCCTAGGATTTTCACACAATCGGAGTGAAATTGGTGTCAAAATATTTGCAAGAGTCTGAATCTCAATAATTATTTAAACAAAAACCTGACATAAAAAATGCAGCTGTCCTATTCCAGTCTAATATTAGTAGTACAAATTAGTAGTACAAAGGTCAGGCTTTAACTTTAACTTTAACTAGCTGTAACTCCTGAAGGACATGTTCAGATTTCATGAAATTTAAAAGACTTATACCAGTATTGACTTTGAGGTAGCTTACCAAATGTAGCAGTTTTGTCAATATGGGGCATTATAATATGCAAATAACTGTTTCTCAATGACTGCTCTTCTGATCAAGATGAAATTTTGCATACTGCTTCTGTAAGCAAGCTGAAGGATTCCTAAGGATGACTCAAACATTGGCTAATGTTTTTCAGGTAATGGGCTAATCATAGAACTGGCTTCAGTGGACTTCTATAACGTTGATTCTTGTAGAAATAACTTTAAATTTAAATATCCTACTACTTTTTATGTTGCTGATGAACTGTAACACATTAGTCGTAGGACCTTTCTCCAATCTTCCCAAATTTGGTATCAAAATGTTGATGAGACTGAAACATGTTGATATTTGTATGGTATATGACACTTACATACCTATCAATCCTTCCAAGGTGTACTGATTCATTCAAAACAGCTGAAAAAAAATTAAGACTTCTTTGAGTAATTCTTATGAAACTTGACATGAGTATTGATTTATGGACTTTGAGCTAGCATGGGAATTATAGGACATTTTTGCCAACAGAGCCCCTCTGACATATGAAAAGGTATTTAAAAACAGAAAAATGAGTCAATCCTATTGTGTACCAATTATGCATGAGAAATGCAGTTTATACAGTGCAATACTTTGTGACTATTTCATAAAAAAAGTTAAATACGTTTCGTAAACCTTTTTTTAGCCTGATTTTTGATACCTAAATTAGTTGGGCAAATGCACCTTTCAAACAAGTCAGTGACCTTTTGATCTAGAGATACCTTTTAAATGTAAAAAATGCAGATCTTCTTGTAAATAATGATCAAAAATATGTGTATTTAACTATCAATCCCCAAGAGCAGGATTTTTATTAATAGGCTAAAACTTAGCCATAGAGTGTTAGATTATCACCAAACTTCAATGGTGTATATGAACATACTGTGAATGCAAGTACATTTGGGGTGAACTGACCTTCTGGGGAAACTATATTTCTTAGTCATGTCGAATCAGAAAAATAATATTTATATAAAGCAATTCAGCAGAGAAAATTGAGAGATTGGTTTCAAAATACAACATTCCTGGAAACAAAACCTCAAAACCAACCACAAAGGCTGGTGAACTTTATATGGGATGTCATCAGCAACCAAGTTGTGCAGATGTGATAAAATGATTGGACCCCTTAATTGCCAACTGCAGCTATAATAAATGTAATTCTAATGTATGTCATGAATTCCCTAGATGAAAGAAGTTAGACATTTCAATAGCAACACACCTCCCTTGATGAAATGACTGGGTACAGAAATTAGTTGACCAGAAAGGCCAGAAAAATAGCACAACCACAGCCTTCAAACCTGACAACAAACCTGCTTAATGCTGACAGTTTTTTTTTTTTTCAAATACAAAATACAGACTCACTCTCAATGAATAACCATTTGATGAACTAATGCAGAATATAAATTAAGACACTGACACAAGCTTTACTTTAGTTACTAAGCATTTAGGTTTGGGTGTTTTTAGTACTTGGTGGGATGGTTACGAGAAAATATTGGCATATTAGATAAGCAGAAAAATACTATGGATGGGTTCAACACATGATGTGCGTACTCGTTTGACTTTGGATCTATTGGATCACGCCAATAACTGTTGAAAAGAAAAATGACCACCTGAATGCTAAAACATATAATGGAAATAAATGTCTTATGCAATACGAGAATTATGGAAATCGGGTCATCTTTGGAATAGAGAGGAGCGTTAGGCACATACTAATAATATTAATACATTTTCAGAGACACACAATATCCATCCTGCCAAGGACAGGCAGTGATCAGTGAACCAGGCAGCCAGTAAGAGAAATAAAATCACCAAGAAAGTCAGGCTTTTTGCTGTTTTTTTTCAAAAAAATGTCCTTGACAGAACACAAGATATGACTGAATGAGCAAAGTTACATTTACATAGAGCCTTTCAAAGAACATACAATGTTTGAACTAATAACAGACACCTGTTCATTTCAACACAATGGGAGAAATTACTCTGCTCACAGAGCTTAGTAACGCGTTAGATCAAAATTCGCTGCTGCACTTTAAAACACTGAGCGTTTTTCTTAAAACACATAAAAGGTGCGAGATCACGCGTTGTCGTGTGAGCACCTCAGTCGTAAAAAGGGCTGAGTTGTCATGAATACGTTATGATCAGGAGTAGTCGGCCGTACTGCTGCGACATCCGGTCAAATCAACCGTCCTCTAAGAATCAGCGCAGTACTAGTTTTGGTAATAGCAGCATCTATGGACATAAACGGCGGCGAAACGGATGGTTTCTTTCTCGTCAACTTTATAGTCCATCACACCTGCTCCTATAGATCGGGATAAAATCTCCATACCAAAACCTCTGAGCATTGGCATGATGAAAATTTAGAGCACGCAAATCCTTCACTTCTGAAACAGCAGAAATTATGTAATTTTACGAAGATTAAAAAAAAAACCTCAACGCTAAAGACTGCTGTTGACGGAGTTTTAATGTAAATATAGCAGGTTGGGGAAGTGTAACGATGAGCAGTGTGTGGAAAAGAGTGAGATTTATTAGGGGCAAATCCAAAGTCCAGGGTCAAATTATTAACATGGAGAGTCCGAGAATTCATGATAAACTAAAGTAAAGAAAAGTGCACGAAGACAAACCAGGGATGCAGGCTATAACATTGGGGCGAGGATAAACATTCAGGCTTATATTCACATGCACGGAAGCCTCGATTAACAAACAGCAGCTGGACTTACAATAAATAGCAGGGCTTAAAAACATGGTCAAATGAGCATTAAACCAGACACAAGTGCAAATTATGAGGGGTGCAGAAAACGAAACGAAGGAATGGAACCACAACAAGGGAGTAAATCAAAATAAAGACACTAGACAGGGAAACCGTGGAGACATGAACGCTAGGAGGGTGGTCAGTGGTGACAGGAAGCTTGTTTCAGTCATGGATGTCTTTGGCAAAATGAATGCAACTAAAATGCTTTCCTCATGTGTCCTAATAACCAAATAATAACCAAGTTCTTCTTTATTTCTAAATAATATGCCTTTCGGAAATTGTATAACTGCTTGTGTTATATTACTTTCTTTTATTCAGAAACACAGGAGACTCAGGTGAAAAGTGTGATGGAAATTATACACTTATTATTATATCCTAAAACTTGTCTCACCTAATCGTAGTCATCAGTTTATTCGATAAATGCATACCTATTTTTATGTTTGTGTTTCACATGTTCCATCCCTTTTCTTTTCTTTGAAAGAAAAATTCCTTAACTTAATCAAAGACTAGGATTAAAAAAATAAAATAAAATAAAATCATAGACAGGTCAGCTGAGCCCACTCCCTTGTCGTAATGTCCCCATATTGACAGTTAAATACCACATATTAAATACAATAGACACTGGAGTGTCTTGTTTTTCTCTGAACATTCCACAGTGCATCTAGAATTTTAATAGTTGTTTATTTCTGCTCAGTTTTTCTGCTCTTATTTTAATTTGTTTTTGTCTTAAGGAGAAAAAAAAGGCGACAAACGAGACCTGTGACCCCAGGGGGAAATCATGGATCAGATGCCTCACACCAAGTCACTGTGTAAACAACACCAGGTTCATGTTTTAGTGTGAGGAATGAGTGCAGGAGTGTTTTGAAAGAGCAAATACAAACACTAACAAGAAGAGAACAAAGAAAACAGGAAGGAGAAGCTCCTTTCCTTTTTGAGTTACTTACTGAGATCATTCTCATAGCAAGTTCATTACACCTTGTGTACTTGTTGTAGTGCAGTTTGCTGTTTCTATATTGGCTGAGAGAAGGAGCAGACCTGTTCCATTTACATTTAAACAACAGAATCTTGTCAGTGGAGGATGTACTTTCTCAAACCTTTTTAACTGGTATCTCTGTGTTCGCAGGACAGGGACCACTGCACGCCTCGCACCAGAACACCTTTCCAGTGATGACTCCCCTCGTGTGGAATTAGTTCACAGCTGTTTAGTCTTATACTTATCCACAACTAGGATTAGTCCATTTACTATTTCTTAGAAGTGGGGATCAAGAACATTGGAAGACGTGAGTAGTTTTTTGGAGCAATACAGATCAATACATAAAAACAGGCAAATGACCTGGTTATACTCAAATACATCCATAAACATATCAAACAAAGTAATGCTTAGGTATGAATTTTCTTGACTTCGTGACCTATTATGAAGCTTAACTTGTTATGAACTGACACGTGATAATGTTCACACATTTAGCTGCAATTCTTTGTTTAACTTCAGAGGGTTAAATGGAGCTCACCCAGATGAGGGTGTTGACTGCTTCAAGGATTTTCACTAGAAGTTATATAACTGCAAGTTATATTACCGATGTCTAAGTGTATGCAGCGCAGAATTCTTTATTCGTAATGTAATACATGTCCTATTTAATTCTACAAGATAAACAGGTTGGAAAATATTTGTGTAAAATAGATTATGATTATTTTTGGAACATAAAGCCATGCAAACATTGTAAGTGGACATCAAGGAAAAATATAAAATAAAAGAATAGTATAGCATACAGTTACAGGGTATGCCTGTTTTCATTGATTACTAGGGAAGCTCTTTGTCTCCCTCTTGTGGCCATTGTTGTCTGAGCCAACAACCATATCAGCATAAGTGACATGAAGTTACAGAAATTAATTAAAACTAAAACGTATTTTTATAAACACGATTTGACAGTGTGTTTTACATATTCTGGTTGAATATGACATTTATGTGTACAAGATTATAAAAAACACAATCATACATTTACCTGATACTTATATCCAAAGTGACTTACGAGTGAGTATAACTTGAGCAATTGAGGGTTAAGGGCCTTGCTCAGAGAACCAACAGTGGCAACTTGGCAGCAGTAGGGCTGGAACTGGTAAGCTTCTGACTACATGTCAAGTATCTTAACCACTGAGCTACCACTGATCACTGCTGGGGGTAACCATAAATGTTATAATTTAAAATGTTGGATACTAAACTATTTAAAAAACATTTTGGAACATTTATTTATTTCATTTCCCCTAACCTTTGACAGCACGGCTAGTCCAGACCTCTGTATATGCATCTTCTTACCCCTTCTCTCTGCACACAAAAAATAAAACGCATTGAGAAGAGACTAATTGCACAAAGGATAAAAAATAAAATGACATATATAATGATAAAAGGAAAAGGTAAATAGATAACAGTAGATGTGTTAATATAAAATCAAAAGTCATCTAAACAGAACTCAATGCAATAAGTGTGTTTTGAGATGTTTTTGTTTTGCTGTTGGGTTTTTTTTTTTTTTTTTTTTTTCCTTTCAAGTGCTAATGCCATTATGAGTTGCTAGACCATGAAGACATTTAAAGACATTTAAAGAATAATAAAATAATTTGATTTTGCTGTAAAAGACAGATGTCATGTTCACACTGCACAACTGCACTGCTTAATGTGAGCAGACATCTGGCAGACACGCTTATCTATAGCAACTTACAGTTTCAACTATATTACAGAGCTAGGTCCATATAGCGGTAGGAGTTTGATTCAGTTCAGTTCAGCTCACTCAGGCTTTCATTTCTGTTTTCTTGTCTTCAGGTTTTGTTTCATTGTCCCTAATAGGTCCAACTTGTGCTTGTCTACTCATGTCTCACTGTCCTCCTTTGCTTGATGTCACAACTTCATTGATACCTAAAGTGAATGTTGGAAATATCACATGTTCTTTGAGTAGGAATCAAACATCATTGCTCTAATACACTGGACTGATAGTGGACTCTGCCGAGGTACACCTACCCCTGATGTTGTGATGTTACTGAGCCTCATCCTGTCTCAGATGCCTTGGCTACTCCCATCATCCCCTGATGTCCCCTGTTGTAGCCCACACCACCTCCTCCCCAACCAGCTACTCTCTGTTGCCCTTAATGGACGTTCTCTTGCGACTTGGGTCTCGGACACATGCACACAAGTCTAGAACCTCCAGAAAGTTGGACTAAACATTAAATGCTTATTTCATTTTTTAATTTATGTCTCTCTTTAAACAGCCAGAGGAGGATGGGACCCCCTTTGAGTCTTGGTTCCTCTCGACGTTTCTTCCTCATGCTCTAGGGAGCTTTTCCTTGCCACTGTCACCCTTGGCTTGCTTACTGGGGGCTTGGACTTGGACATTTGAAAAGCTGCTTTGTAATAGCACCTGTTGTAAATAAAATAAAATAAAATACAATTTTAAAAAGTACTTTATAAATAAATTTTGAGTATTTGATTTTTATATGTAATCTTAAAATGTATAAGATAACTAAAATTTGTTTTTTAATCATTACATTTTTTCACTTAAAACAAAAATATAATTTGGATAGTCCCAATAATCTAGAAAAATCAAATCTCATCATTACAGTGCCAACAACACATCAACATCACCAGACTTCAAAGCACTTGTCTGAGAGGAAGATTTGTATGCCTGTAATTCTGTTGTTGAAGAGCCTATAAAATCAAAATAGGCTTTTAAATTTGAAATTTTAAACTAAAATAAATACAGCCTTATTTTAAATGCCTAAACACACACACACACACACACAGTTACCTCACAGTGTGAATATTGTTGTTGGTGGAGAAAGTATCATAGATCCTCTTTGCTGACACATCAGTGATGTCATTGTGACTGAGGTTGAAATTAGATGGATTATAATTACCACATTGTTCAGGATTCCCAAACACACCTCCCTCTACTAAATCACCGTGTAGTAGTACAAACACCTGTGGATTTATATATCAATGAATTAAATTAATGAACGAATGAATGAATAAACGAATGACTGAATTAGCAAATGAATGAATAAGCAAAGCAATAAATAGTATATTTGTGTCAGTGGACCTGAGTCATTAATGGCCAGATAATTATGCATTTTGACATTTTAAACAAAATATCAATTCTTTCATTTCTTGTACACATGACTTGTTATCTATCAGGCATGAAACTGTAAATCATAAAGAGTCTGTTATGCCTTATTTCTCTTTTTAATGAGAACATGTGTTTCTACAAGCAGTCTGGATATTCTGTAGACCACAGAGATCCATCCTGCCAAGTACAGGCAGTGATCAGTGATCCAGGCAGCCAGTGAGAGAGGTCGTCATTTCCAAATAAAATCACCAAGAAAATCAAGCTTTTTGCTGTTTGCTTTTGAAAAATAAAGTCCTTGAAGGAACACAGGATATGACTGAATGAGCAAAGTTACATTTATATAGAGCCTTTCAAGGAACATACAATGCTTTACAATGAACACACACAGCTTCTATGTTCAGTCACCCTGCCGGATTTTGTGTTAAATTGTGAGAAAAAGAATAAAATGTGTTATGTTCTATGTTAGTGCTCACTGTGCACTCAACAATCAAGACTCTCTACACATCCCTCCTCCCGCTTGTCCACTCACTCCAGGATGTGGGCTTTGTGCTGGTGTGCGAACAGCATCTGCAGGCAGTGGTCAGTGAGCTGACAGTGGCTAAGGTCCAGTTCTGACAGCCCTTCAGAATGTTCCAGAAACAGTGCCAGTGACCTACAGGCCTGCTGGTCCAGCCGGGTCTGACTGAGGATCACCATCTTACCCAGAGCCCGGGAGAGAGCCACAGCGCGTCTCACACACTCCACATCAGTCCCCACACAGAGAAGAGACAGGAACTGGAGCAGCATGGCTTTATTGCTGCTGAACACACTCAACATTCTCCAACATGTAGAGTCACAAAACACTAACACACTCACATAACTACTAACATTAATGCTATTTACACACATTTTGTTTCAAATGATAAAATTATTTTCCCTTTTCCAGAATGTTTCCCTAGTTTGTGTGGTGTTGAGTCAGTGGCTTACTGAAGGGTGACTGTGTGTAAAATGGGGAAGAGTTGCCCTCACAGCCGTGTAGAGTGAGCTGTGTGTGTGTGTGTGTGTGTGTGTGTGTGTGTGTGTGTGTGTGTGTGTGTGTGTGTGTGTGTGTGTGTGTGTGTGTGTGTGTGTGTGAGAGAGAGAGAGCTCTCTGGATGACCATGGAGTCGACTCTGCAGTCCTCAGTGCTCAGAGTCAGTGTGTGTTTCTGTGTGTCTGCTGTGAGGTCCAGAGCAGAGCAGCAGGAGAAATTCAGTCTGTGCTGCAGAGCGAAGAGCAGATCTGTTGCTGCTGCCCCCTGCTGTAGTTCAGAGACACTGTAGCAGTGGAGCAGCCTCAGCAACAGCAGCCTGTCAACACGGAGAAAACAAAACACACACAGACAGTGGCAGGGCAGTTAATTTCAGGTTAATATAAATATTTCACCTAAATTTAACAATTTCCTCCAGAAAGTCATTTTATTCTGAAGTAAATATTCATGGATATTGCTGATTACCTGACAGGAGTCTCAGTAAAACCTAAGTGATGCTGGCACAAAATGACTTTTGAGGAAACTCGTGAAAAACACATAAACGTACATAAACGTTTATATAACACTCCCTAAACAGACCAGTTCTGTGTTAAAATTCTGATTGTGAGAAAAGTTCAAGCCTGAGACGGGAGACGTGTTAGAGCAGTGGCTCAATGCTCTCCAGCTCCGCCTTTGGTATGGAGGTGAAAAGCAGGCTGAGAGAGACTGCTGTGCAGTGCTGGAGGGTGAAGCGCAGGGCAGCACAGTGGACAGAGTCCAGCTCTCTGCTGTTCAGGTTGATGCAGTTCTCTGCTGAATTCAACAAGCTGGACACACAGTGAGCAGAGCCAGTCTGATAGATCTCTCTGATGATGGACAGTACAAAGCTGGAGCTCAGCCTGGGGAGAAGGCACACACACACACACACACACACACAAACACAGACACAGACACACATTTCCAGGTCTCATACTGTACAGTATAATTAAAGTGTTTGGACTGTTACTAACTGTGTGAACAATCTGAGCCACACAACACATGACTGTATTCTCTCACCTTCTGATCTGAAGTCTGGCCAGTACAGGCAGAAGGTCTCTGGGATTTTGTTACTTAATGTTGGGGATGTGTAGTGGTCCCATGAGCTGGTGGAAGCTCGTCTACTTTGCCGTAACGTCACCCTTTCGCCTTGCTGTCTGGATGCGTACTGTCTGTCAGACTAGCAATTCATCTACACTTCTCACAGATAAAACTGCCACTAATGACGAAGAATAAACATGCTGCATTCAGTGCTCTGAAGCAGAACATAAGTCATGATGAAAAAGCAAAATGTTAACATTACTTATGTTTGTGGTAGTTCCTTAGATATAGTTTGTGATGATAAAATAGTTTTCCATGGAAGTTGCCAGTTTCCAGGTAGAAAGTAGTTAAATGCAACAAAACATTTGTTAAACAGATAGAGAGCAGTAAGAGCTAGTATGCTGAAACTACCTTTTTCAAAAACAGGAAGCTTCCTTATGAAGGAAAGAGGTTCTTATGAACCTCAGCATTTTGACAGCAAGTATTAACCATGGCTATAAAACCATGTGAATAATTCAGTTATGGGATTAATCCACAAAATAGAACATCAAATCTAATTATTTGGCCAGTACAGGGTTATGCAATATTCCTTCATCTCAGCAAAATGGAATAGCTTGACTTCCTTAACTGATTAATAATTAAAAAATATCTTTCTTGACTATAAGAATATAGCTTAACCACTAGAAAGATTAAACATCCAGTGAGTGTGTATCCTGGCATGTTAATGTAAAAGGCAGCTCCTACTGGATTTGGGGAAATGTGAGGTTTAGGTTCATCTATAGTGTTAAGTATCAATGTGAAATATGAATATTGAGGTCAGCATCACGTAAGAATGTATATGTGTGAAACATCTTCGTCGCCATAAATGTTGTGTTGTTACATAATTAAGCAGTCCATCCAGTTTCATTTACTTGATTTATTAGCAACCTGTGTCCACTGTCTAACTCAAGTATTTTTATTTTTATTTCCTCCATGTTGTTTATAATAGGCCTACAATAAGAAATCCTTTTAACTGATTAATAATTAAAATATATCTTTCTTGACTTTAAGAATATAGCTTAACCATTAGAATGATTAAACATCCAGTGAGTGTGTATCCTGGCATGTTAATGTAAAAGGCAGCTCCTACTGGATTTGGGGAAAGATTAGTAAAAGATTTCAAGTATCTGCAAAGCAGAAAACTGCCTATTCAACAGGCATGAATGATGTGCTACAGAAGTAGTTGTTTTATTTGCATAGCCTAATTAATATCATTAGATCAAGTTCTATATTACCTATATTGTTATATTACAATTTTGCTTTTGCTTTTTTGCTTCACAGTTGTTACACATAATTGCTGCACCTGATACAAGGATAGGAATTTCAATTTATTCATACTGGATATAAGAATCATTAATGGCTGCTGAGTGAAGCACTTTCATTGAAAATTCATCCACCAATTTTTTTTTTTTTTAACCAGAAACAGGGCACATCAGCCAGGAATACATTCCAGCTCTGTTTTAGAACACTGGCTGTGATTCATTACATTTTGGCAATTGTGAAAACAAACTGGATGATACTTCTAAAAGTAATTGTGTTTGCAGTTTATTTGCACAGTTACATGAACAACACATGTAGTAATCGGATCTAGAAAGTTGCCAACCCTATTAAAATATTAGGTTTATAGTATAATATTTGAATTAAACAGACTAAGCATTAATCACAATCATTTGCATGATCATTAAATCTTGAACCAAAAATGTATCAGAGAGCTCTAGTGTTTTTCACAGACACACACCCAATTAAACTGTGCTTGACCATTTCTTGCCCTCTATATCATTCTCTGCAGTTTACTGAGAAAGACCTGACACTGGGTAATGCCATTGTCTATTCGAAGGCCAAAACAACAACAATCTTGGTTATCAAAGATTCACTCCACCCTGACCACAGCCTCTTCTTTTAGAAGCTATGAAAAAACCACCATCGCAGCTTGTGAGCACAAATCTAGCCTCTTAAAAATACTCGCCTGGAATTAAACCTAGTAGAGTTCCACAATGAGGTGCAATTTGTAAAAGGACGTCTTTTTCTCTCAGAGTTAGAAATCTGCAGAAATAAATACATCAGTTAAATGTTTAAATATGTAGGTTAGAAATCCAAGTATAAAGAGCAGATATATTATCTGTGCTAATTAATGAATGTATTTAAAGTATACATTTAGTAGGCCAAAAAATAGAACTCGTATGTAAAGCATATCTAAATATTTTTATTTAGAGTAAATTACATGCGACATTTTGAAGATTTTGATTTTTTGGCCCGCTACCACCACACCGCCTCATCGGGAACTGTTACACTTTATTTTTTATTTATTTTTATTTATAACTTAAAAATAATCACCTGGAATGTAAACCTAGCCGAGGTCCACAACGAGGTGCAATTTGTAAAAGGACGTTTTTTTTCTCTCAGAGTTAGAAATCTGGAGAAATAAATATATGAATTTATTACCCCCCATCAGTGGACCTTTAGAGTTTTATTATTAAAAATAAGACAGACAGATGAACAGACAAACGCAAAATGTATATATAAAATTTTTAAGTATTCGCCATCTGCACCATTACAGGAATAATGTGTGTGTGTGTGTGTGTGTGTGTGTGTGTGTGTGTGTGTGTGTGTGTGTGTGTGTGTGTGTGTGTGTGTGTGTGTGTATGTATGTATGTATCTATGTATATGGTTATGTGTGAGTACATGTATGTTGGATTGTATATGTACACGTATTAGAGTGTGATATTTAGCGTTTATGGATTGGCTCTGTATGGATTTTATCAAAGGTGTCCAGTCTAGATTATTGGTTCTGTTATTGATTAATTCTGAGAATTATTCTATTGATATATAGTCTATCAATAGATTTTTCTACTGGGTGACACTAATATTATTTTTTGTTTTCCAGTTCATGAGTATGTTTTTTTGTTTGTTGTTTTTTTGCAATAATATTTTTATTATATCAATATAATAATGTTATCCATAGTATCCTGTCATATTGGATGATGATATGTCTCCTAGGAGACATAAAGATGGTGTTGGATGGATATGGTTATTTAAAGCATGGGATATGTTGGTGATGCACTATATTGGACTGTTTGCACTTGTGTAGCATGTTGTCTGTTGCACTGTTGTTTTTATGTTGCACCATGGCCCTGGAGGAACATTGTCTCGTTTTTGTTGTGTACTTGTATATAGCTGAAATGACAATAAAACCTCTTGAACTTGAACTCGAACTTGATGATGACTTGCCAAAATTGCTTGATAGGTGTGCTCTGCCACGTGGCGTGAATGTAATCGTCAACTGTGTTTTGAGTAAAGTATGTACAGATTGCTGAGCTTGTGAAACCAATTTTAAACATCCAATGTGTAGTATAATGTACTCTGTATTATTTTGTACTGAATGCATTGTAGGTTAGTGTTGCTGTCATGTGGTAATGATTATTACACATTTTAATCCAAACTGCGGCGTCGGGGGCTGGTAATGAATCTTCCTCCCATTGTCTCGATGGGAGAGTAACTGTGAGATTTGATTTCACTATTATTTTGTATATCTTAGATAATAGGTTTTTTGTATTAAGAATGTTTGTTTATAAATTCTGATATGGATGTAGGTATCGGAATTGATTTTTGAACACATAGGTGATCTTAGCTGATGTTATTGTAGGAACTGGGTGCTCTTTATACCGTATTTTGGGGCTAGTTGTGGGCGTGACATGAAAGAAGTCTTATGATAAATATGTTTAAGGTGTGTAATGCCTTTTTCTATCCAAGATGTAAAGTTTAATATTTTTGTTCATGGTAAATTCTGGATTGTTCCAAATGGGAGAATGAATAGTTTGTGGAATTTCCACCAGACTGTTAGTGTCATGGCCACCTTCAAACTGTTGAAACATGGATATTTTTGAATATGAGTCTGGGCACATTTGAAACACCTGCCGCAAACATTACTGACATTATATCTTGTTTATGTGATTGGCTGTTTGTCTAGCCACAAGTACTTTTTGATTTATTTATTTTTTAATTTGGCAATTTTATATATAACAGCAACAAATGACATCTTAAGTTTTATGACAAAATGTGCAAACAAGCTGGCCTGAGAGGTGTGTAGCGGGATATGACTCAATGCATCTCTGGTGCTGCTTTTGATGAGTACAGTGTCATAAGTGTGTCTGTCCAGCAGCGCAAACAGGGGATACAGCTTCTTCTCCCGGAGGTTTCCGATAAATATGTAGATATGTTAGTATGTAACAGAAAGACAGCTGCCCATCCTCATAGTCTAGGTACATGCCCACAATTCCTGGGCAATTGTGTCAGGGGCAGAGGGGTCTCAGGCTTGGTGCAGGTGTACGACTTCTGGATGCTCCTCCAGAGCACCCAGAAACCCTCATAGTGGGTTTCTGAACTTGCTCAGACTCAAATCTGAATATCGACGTCCGAAAGGTCTTAGAGAGGAACAAAAAGCACAATTCATTTGATTAAATTGTTCCAGTATAAATATGGTTACCAAACATGCTTTTAAAAATATACTTCCATGTAGATGGTACCCTACAGGGTAGTGTTGGAACAGTGTGTATAGGCTTAGCGTCATCTTGTGGCCCCGCCCCCTCCTCAAATATCTTGGTGTTTGTGTGTTCGTCTTTGTTGCCACACCCTCTCGTGTCGTTCGCCTGTTCTCTGTTATGTGTAATCGGCTTGGGTGTATATATGTCTCGTGTGTCATAGTACATGTGTTGGTGTTTGAGATGTGCATAGTGTTTGAGCTTTGTTGTATGTTTTGCATGTTTGCAAAAATAAAAGTGCGTTTCATCGTGCCTCGTCCCTGCATCCTGCTTATCCTCGCAACGTCACAACTAGACCACTTTAGATGTAACTTAGAACCTCCAGTGACCTCTGTATGTGTTTCTTTAGTTGTATGAGCTCCACTGGAGGACTCTGAATAGTTGACAATGGAAGAAGGGTATATCAGATTCACTCCTTCTGCGTCGGTGTGACAGATTAACACACTGCATTAACGTTTAGAAATAAAAACATATGGTAAACACAGTCTAGAAAATATTACCATGTAACAATTCATTCAGTATATGAACTGTTTTCTGTGTCCTTATGTCTATAAATTAAAAGTAATAAAACATTTAAATGATAAATAAATTACAATGAATGTATAAATGTTCACAAATAAGAAACTACATTGGTCTGCACTTTTCTCCACAGATTCAAGGAACTCATGAAAGTTGGAAGCTATAGAAACACATAATACAGAATTATAGACTGTGTGAGCAGAAAGATCACTGTGATGTTCTCATATCTAAAGCACTCAAAGCATTGATGTTATGTAAATGAACTGTGATCTGATTGGTTTAAGGAAATAGATTCACCTACTTTGAAGTTCAAGTTTTTATCAAAAGGTTAGAACTGGTTGACTATACTTTGTCTGTCCTGCAACAGGAAATTTAAACATTTATATCCAAAGTATTATGCGATACAAATCAATTCAAGACTACCCGTTATTGACCGCTAGATGGCGGAAGATACGAAGAAATAAATGAGTCCAGCTCCTCCTGCCAGACTTTACGGTGAGACTCTGCTTTTACGTCATTAAAACGCTAAAGAAAAAAGGTCGCCATATTTGTAGTTCCACAACGTGAAAAGGCGTCATTTTGTATGCCGAAGAATGAATAAACACCATGCCATGCCTTGAAGTCGACGAAATTGCAATTTATTTAGCTAGCCATAAGAATAAGAATAGCTGTTTAATTTACATAATCACAAATATATTGCATGTACATACAGCTACATTTCAGTCGATCAAAATGTTTCACGTATTTATAACCGCAACTTTATGTTACAGTGGTCATATCAGAGATTTACCAATATAAAACGCAACAGGTGTCGTGTTCTGTAATAGAACATTTTAACATTTATATCCATATTACACATAAGCAAGGTGTAATATAACCATATGTACTGAACAGACATGAACAGCCTGTGTATTGTGAAAATACATGTATGTGTCTTCTACAGCAATTACTGTGCCCTGCACACTTTAAGTTTGGCATGAAGTGTTTGCTTTTTCCAAAGCAAGTAATATTAAATTATTCTCATAGAATAAATTTCACAAAGACATGGACTTCTCGGTTGACCGTAGAAATATGTGGGGTTTTTTTGTATTTAATTTATTTAATGCGAATCGTATGTAGGTTACCACTGCTAAGCTTCACCAATGTCAAGGTAAGACCTCGAAAGGACGCAGAAAATTATTTTAATAACAGCTTCTGCTGATTTATTCAATAACTGTATGACACCGTTTGAGTGTACGTACCGACTGAAAACAAACTCAAATTATTAGAGACACTCTTACTGCGTCTCCACATTGAAACATATCAGTTAGTTAGCTAGGCTGGCTAACTAGCTTAGCTTTATTAGCTAGCTAAGCTAATGGCGAAGAGGATTACGTTAAAGAACCCCCGGTCTACAGTTGTGCACATACAGGAAAATTAACGAATAGCATGGTAATACACGCATTTATTGGAACAGTTATGTAGCTAATATGCATTTGTAGTATGTGCGCCTGGCGTAGAAATGAGTCTTTGTTAGCCCATTAAGGCTATCTTAGCTAGGCTATTCCGAGCAAGCTAAGTGCTGGTTGCTATGACAACGGGCTTGGTGTATTTTGCGAGCTTGTCAGCTACATAAGACAAGTGTTTATCGCTTTACTGCTGCGGTGAACTGTTATTATTGTAACACTCTGCTAATGCCAGATGTGTAGAATAACTCACTAGTGATGTTTACTTCGAGACTTTGGCAGTTTTAAGATGGCTAGAAAGCGAATGAGCCAGCTAGCTGTCCAAGCTAACATGCAACCTTCTGTACATCCCGGGTACTCCCAGCCCTTATCAGGACCCCACAGTTCCCTTTGAGAACTCCCTGGTATCACGATCATAACTTTGGACAACCAGTTGTCATTCTCAACTCATGTTTCAGATTTCCCCTTTGTAACATAGGAAGGATTCGGCCCCTTCTCTCGCAGGAAGCTACCCGGGTGCTTGTGCGGTCTCTTATGATCTTAAAGCTGAAGTACTGCAACTTACTACTTGCTGGTCTATTACTACTCTAGTACTTATTGTTTATTGCACTTATCAATGTTTAAGGTAGACCTTATGTATTTCATACTTCTTGTTAGGAACTGGTTCAAAGTGACAAGTCCTTCAGGTTCAATCTCCTCCAAGTTACCCTCTGCCCTCCGTCCTCTGTAGCCGGATCCGGGGAAGTCAAGAGATACTGACAACAAGGTAGTGAATCAAGAGAGTTCCACTTTATTGAGGAAAGCACAGAGTATATATGTGTCCTATATCTACTATCTAAATCTACAGGATGATGGGGAAAAGTGAGGCATGTTCTAAGGGTCTGCGTAGAAAGGAAAGGGACAAGGTTATTAAAGATTAGATGTTCTCTGCATGAACGAGCCACGAGCTGTTCCCTTGCCCGCCATTAGCCACTCCTGTGCTTAAAGAGAGATGGAGAGAGAGAAAGGGAGGGGTAAAGGAGACAAGAAGAGGGAGCGGATGACCTAGGGCGACCAGCTTGTGGTCAAGCCGCCATGTCATGGCTGATAGGCAGAGACCTTGCGTTGGGTGCCTGAATAGAGAAAGGCTCCAGTATCTAACACTTCTAGGCATCAGCAGTAATCCCTGTATTTCTACAGTATTCTAGATCATTGCTATATTGGACTCTAACCTATTGGACTGGCTAGGATGTATTCTATGAATAAATAACAAAGCACTTTTGTAAGTCGCTCTGGATAAGAGTGTCTGCTAAATGCAGTAAATGTAAATGTCCAAGGAAAGCCGACACTAGCAGGCAAACCGAGCATTGCACAGGCCATATTTGAAATTCCCACAATGCTTTTCTTACCGAGCGTATGTCGGGGCAATAACGTCAGTTGGTCCTACCAGACAATTGTCAGCATGACGAGAGTCTTTCATATCAATAAATTCTGACAACACTTTGAAAGTGATAAGCAGTGGTTAGCTCGAAAGTTATTCATAAACAAGCACGTTGAAAATTACAAAACAAGAGACTTAGATCAGCTGTTGTCTCTATCGATGGTGTGGGTGACCCATGTGTTCTTAGGATGCAGGTAGGGTCTAACGCCTTCTGTGCTGAGTTGCTGTTTCCATATTTTAAAAATAGAACGCATTGTTAAACGGCATCTGTAATAGTTAAGGAAAGTGCGTTATAAGTATAAAGTGTTACAGTAAGTGTTTTGGCCCCTGACTGCCATTAGGACAAGCCAAGACAACCACTCACTACGTTAGCTTATCTACTTGTTAAATCAGCCTGAAATTAAGATACAGATAAAAGTGTTGATTTTTATACTAACATTTTAACAACTTCAGCCAAAGTATTCAGAATGTAAATGTTTGGTCTAGCAGGTATGTCCCACAACTGATGCAGAGAGTGCATGTCATGGCAGAGGGGATTCATGTTGGCAAAATGCACTCCTACAAATTAGTCTCAAATACTGAAGCAAAAAAGAGGCCAAATTCATCTGATGGAAGTAAGTCTAAAAGGGCTTCTTGATGATGTTACCCTGGTGACTTGCATTCTTTCCAGATGCTCAACAACCACTAAAAGTAGTGCATTGCTAAAAACTTCTACTTGTTGTGCTGGAGGTGTTGAAAATATGGTTTCCTTGTCATTGTCAGTCTGATTTTATAAGGTTCTACGTGGGTATCGATAGGAGCTGAAACTGTGCATGTGTTGCCCCTCTGAGGAGATGAGCCAATGAGGAAGATGCCCGTGTTCAAATTTGGCTCTAGACCACGCTTTGAGCTGGTGCACTTTGTCAGCGGTTGAAGTTGCAGTAGCATTGGCGGAGTGGGACGCAATGGTGAGAAGGAGAACGAGAAGGATCTCAGCAGTGAGAAGCTGAACAGCGGCAAGCAGCGGGAGGCCGGAGACAAAGCCTCTCCTCTCCCTTCTCTGACACAAACACAGTCACGTGTTATATACTCACATAATCCAAAATCTAGCATCTTTTATTTGCTGTTAGCTGGCGAAGAGTAATCAGTATAGTCAGATTCCTTTAATGTAAACACTTGGGAAAATTCCTGCCATGATACCACTTTGGACACAGGGAAGATCTGATAGTAAATATTCTGGCAGGGACAGGCCATGACGGCTTAGGAAAGTTTATAATGAAGGTTAATTACACAATTCCATAAAATATAGATTCAGTTAAAATGATCAAACTTTTAAGTCATTCACTTTTATTTTTATGTAGCTAACCCTTTCTTACCAACTTAGTACAATGACAGGAGTTAATCAGAAATGCTCTCATTGGCATTTCTGCTTGAATTGGCTTGACTTGGAAATGGTTGGCTGGAAAATTCCTGCCATGAGATCACTTTGGACACAGGGAAGATCTGATAGTAAATATTCTGGCAGGGACAGGCCATGACGGCTTAGGAAAGTTTATAATGAAGGTTAATTACACAATTCCATAAAATATAGATTCAGTTAAAATGATCAAACTTTTAAGTCATTCACTTTTATTTTTATGTAGCTAACCCTTTCTTACCAACTTAGTACAATGACAGGAGTTAATCAGAAATGCTCTCATTGGCATTTCTGCTTGAATTGGCTTGACTTGGAAATGGTTGGCTGGAAAATTCCTGCCATGAGATCACTTTGGACACAGGGAAGATCTGATAGTAAATATTCTGGCAGGGACAGGCCATGACGGCTTAGGAAAGTTTATAATGAAGGTTAATTACACAATTCCATAAAATATAGATTCAGTTAAAATGGTCAAACTTTTAAGTCATTCACTTTTATTTTTATGTAGCTAACCCTTTCTTACCAACTTAGTACAATGACAGGAGTTAATCAGAAATGCTCTCATTGGCATTTCTGCTTGAATTGGCTTGACTTGGAAATGGTTGGCTGGAAAATTCCTGCCATGAGATCACTTTGGACACAGGGAAGATCTGATAGTAAATATTCTGGCAGGGACAGGCCATGACAGCTTAGGAAAGTTTATAATGAAGGTTAATTACACAATTCCATAAAATATAGATTCAGTTAAAATGATCAAACTTTTAAGTCATTCACTTTTATTTTTATGTAGCTAACCCTTTCTTACCAACTTAGTACAATGACAGGAGTTAATCAGAAATGCTCTCATTGGCATTTCTGCTTGAATTGGCTTGACTTGGAAATGGTTGGCTGGAAAATTCCTGCCATGAGATCACTTTGGACACAGGGAAGATCTGATAGTAAATATTATGACAGGGTGAGGTCATGACTGCTTAGAAAAGTTTATAATGAAGGTCATGAAAGGTCAGTTTTGACTAATTGCAAAAAACGCCATGTAAACATTAGAATGGGAAAGTCAAGCGGTCTGAGCGAAGCGAACTGCGAACGAGGCATGGAACAGACTAGCCAGGACCAATATTTTGAAAGGGATCAGAAGAGGATGACATCAAGAATCATTCTGATGATCAAGTGGCGCACGGTCAAGCAAATTGCAGCCAGATACAATGCTGTTGCTCCAACTAACATGTCTGAAGGCACACCATGGGTCCTCTGAAATCAGTAGATGTTTGAACAGAAGGGCTTACCTATGTATTGTGACCAAGTGCATCCCTTCATGCAGCTGCTTAAACTATGGCAGAAGGACACTAAACAAGACAAGAAACCCTGCCGCAAGGGTTGTATAATCACGGATTTGTTCCAGTATCAAGACAGCAAATTTTCAATGTTTCCCTGGCCTTCACATTCCCCAGATCTTAATCCTATAGAACATCCCTGGGTAAAGGTATAACAGGCAGTTTAGAACATGTCAGTCCCTCCATGTAATTTGAGAGAAAATATCCTATGAAGATTGGACCAAAAGGAAAAGCACATTTGGTAAATATGGGAAAAAGAAAAACGAAAAGACGAGCCCAGATCCCTGCCAGAATATTCACGCAGCTTGTGCTATTGTTCACTTGCTGCTGTCGGAAGGGTGTTAAGAGAAGGAACACGACCTCAGAGGATGACTTCTTTAAGGGTAAGTTCTGACCACAGCCACCACTTGGATGAACTGTGTGTGTGTGTGTGTGTGTGTGTGTGTGTGTGTGTGTGTGTCTGAGAGAGAGAGATCTACGTAGAAGTGTTCTAAGTATCTATACAACACTAATAAGACATTTTCTGTTACTTTTTAAACAGATACTAGAACAAAGTATTTAATGAAGAATTACTTGACTACTGAGGGAACTGAATCAGCCATAGTAAGTAAAATAGAACCAAGACAAATGATTTAAAGCCAAACTGAGGCAGGGGACAAAAGCCACAAAAAATGGAAAAACAGCTATGGTGAACAGTGATGCTAATTGAATGCTTGTACTTAAGTACACTGAATGTCTCTGAATATAAATTACAAATGCATTTCAACAAATGTTCGAGAAATTAATTAAAAACACTAATGTAAATGTATTTAGAATATATTTAGGACGCATACATTTAGCATATGCAATCTTTGTCAGTTACAGGAAAAAAAAATACTGTTGGTGGGTTTTTTGTTTGTTTGTTTTACATTCTCCTTACTATAGAATTAACAGTCGACTGTTCGGTGACTTTGCATGCTGAGTTGTAACACTGATTATTAGTATAATTGTGGCGAGAATCAAAATCAACACTAGCTAAAATGACTGAATGCATTGGAATTTATTATTCCAATAGCACAATTTGAATGGGTCTACGGTACCTTAGTGTGTCAGGTCCTGTTATTTCTGTTGAACATTTGATGCTTGGGGGCACATTTTTACATCATTAGGCTTGCAGGCTATGTGATAACGGCTATGCGATAAAAAATTGTATTTGTTTCCTTTCCAGTCCAATTCAAATTATAAATTACAAATGTATCAAAATGTAATTAAAGTCATATTTCAATTAAATGTATTTAAATACTGTTCAACAATATTTCTACTCATATCTACAGGTGGAACCTAAAGATATGAATTTCAATGAGAGGGATAAATGTATTGAGGACCTGGAAGCCATGTTTGCTAAAGTGAGAAAGTCTGCAGTGGAGCAGAGCAATCCTAACGCTTGTTTTCCATAAATTCTCACAATGCTATGAACTATGCATTTCAAGTAGATGTAATTAAATTTTGCTTAACACTGTTTCTCTTCATAGTTGGAGGCGAAACTGAATTATTTCATAAAGATGCAGTATGATACCTGTGAACATAATATGGGCCAACTGATTGAGGAGATGGAATCCACAGTTGCTAGAGTGAGAAAGTCTGCAATGCAGCAGAGCAATCCTAACACTTGTTTTCCATAAATACTAACAATGCAATTAAATATGCATTTCAAGTAGATGTAATTAAATATTGCTCAACACAGTATTTGTGTCTGCAGGCGGCCAAACTGTTAGGATTCGACGCCATACTTGCTAGGGAGAATATGGCTGCATAACCTCTGACAACAGCAATAAACAGCATTAAAAATACTCTGACATTTTTCAGTCTAATCCCTGCCTATGTTGCCTGCAACACAGTCAATTAAACCATGGATAGTAATTATATCTTATTTTTTTGTCTCACAAACATTCTGAATGTAACATTTCCTACAGCTTTAAAGATACAATCACCATACTTGGCACCCACACTATTTTTTTCCTTGATGTCCACTTACATCTATGTGGCTTAACAATCACAATTCATTTTTACACAATCAATTTCCAACCTCTATATATATCGCTCAGAATTCAACAGACACCTGACTCAAGTATTTTTATTTTTATTTCCTCCATGTTGTTTATAATAGGCCTACAGTAAGAAATCCTTTTAAAGGTGATCGCCATTTCTACCACTGTATACTGTTGAAGCATACAAGTTTTTATTCAGTGACAGATATGTCATTTTTGGGGATTAGGTACAGCGCATTTTGTTCAGGACATTCGCTGATATATGTTCTAAATGGGATTATAAAATAACTAGCTAGCTAGCCATGCATTTAGACAGAACCTGAATTGTGTTAAATGGAGATTTTTATCCCATGTTTTTTAGGCTGCGATATGTACCGCCTAGTATAAATAAATACGCAAGAATGCAGAGCACGAATAGTCCATAGTTTATTTTCCCTTCTATATAAGCCCGCAGGTTCATAGGTGACTAGCTTTTATAATGTCATGTGTAATTTGAGCATAATGGTGGAAACTTCAAAGAACAATATGGAAAAAAAGGAGGGTTGTTTACATAATTGCCCTTGAAAAAGTTTATAAGAATTAAACTCTTGTGTACCCCTCAGACATTCTCCAGAGGGTCCCTCAAAAGCATGTTTATATTTAAGTTGCAATAAAGCACAGGACAAGCTATTCTCTTCAACTAATTCTGATATCAAGTGGAAACAAGTTGTCAGGTTCTGGTCCGCACCCAACCAGGAACGCACACACAGACACGTACACACATATCCGCACAAATCACCTACCACGACCACTGCTCGGTTCACAATCACACACTTATCGACCATCACGATCACCTGCTACTAATTAAGTCTCTCCCTATTTAAACCCCTCACGTACCATCCTCCAGTGTTTCCCATTTAGCATACTGTGGACTAAAGCTGAGCCTGTCTTCATGAGCTTCCCCACATCTGTGTTTTTAAAACTTTTTGGCAGTGCTTTGTGTGACTAATATCCTGCCTTTTTATCCCTCACTCATGTCTTGCTCAGGTGTCAATATGTCACACAACTAAATTAGTGTTCTATTATTTTCTTAGTTTATACAAGAAGTACAAATATGTAGCTACCTAATGTTTATAATGTGTATTGTTTCTTATATTGTTAACATTAAAATGTAAAACCAAGTGAAAACATTTAAATGTAAAAACAGGTTTGACACTGCTTTGGATCTAGTGAAAATACTAGAAGCTGTCAACACCATGACCTGAGCAGACTGCATTTAACACAGAGAGAGCCAGAGACGATGTACGACCAACAACCAAAGGTATTCAGATCTTAAGGGAATCCTTTTACTTAGTCTTCAATTATGCACTCCATAGATGTCATGAGCGACAGCCTCACAAGAAAGGAGGCCTGGTGCATGGCATGCAGTGGTGCCTATCATGCGAACACAGAGAGAGACAGAGACAAGGTAGCAGACAACAACCAAACGTGTTCAACTGCTGTCAGGTCTTTCTCAGTAAACTTCAGAGAATGAAGTACAGGGCAAGCACTTGAACATGCACATGTTCTTGCCTGGATACAGACACTTTGCCTCAAAGACAGTTGCCTCACAGGTTTGTTCCAAAATGACTTACCTTGTCCCTTATTCCCTTATGCAACAGGAATCGAAAAGAAAGGTGTGAGCAAGTACACCCTCCACTGACAAGCTCCTGTTTTTTAAGTGTAAATGGATTCTGTGACTTGAACAAGTCTGCTCCTTCTCTCATCCAATATAGAAATTGCTCACCGAACTACAATAAGTGAACAAGGTGTAATGAACTTGCTGTGAGAATGATCTCAGTAATTAACTCAAAAATGATAGGCTCAGAAGTGTTGATTTTTTTTAAAGTAGGAAGGATTTTGATATTTCAAGCTTGCCAGCAGAACTAGCTAGCCTAACCTGGGATGACAGCCAATGCACAGCATCACAGCTGGGGGAAACGGATGTGAAATGTCAGTTTAATCGGCAAGGCTCAAGGCAACAGGGTCCTGTCCCTTGACTTAGGTTGATCTAGAGGTATTTCAAGAAACTTCTCAAGCGCACTTTAGTGGCAAAGAACAATATTTTCACTTGAACAGGGACCTCAGATTAAAAGTCTGATGCTCTACTGACTGAGCTATTCAGGATAGAAGCAATATCAGAAACATTACAAGTGCAATGTCCATGTATGCAAAGAAAATTGAGTTCATGTGTATTGCATTAAGATGTCAATCTGCCTATGGAACATAACACCTCTTATGAGGCTCGATTTTTGCTCTCAAGCTGCGATGGTTTTGTCATGTTGTCTAAGAGAAGAGGCTTTGGTCGGTGGAGTGAGTCTTTGATAACTAAGATTGTAACTAAGATTGAAACTGCTCACCGCACTACATCGAGTACACAAGGTGTAATGAACTCGCTATGAGAATGATCTCAATAAGTAACTCAAAAAGGAAAGGCTCATCATGATGCATTAGCTAACAGTCGGCACTCATACACAAGTGTGAATGTTCAACATTCATTCAAGCATCTCGAGGTCACAGTCTGTAGTGTGTACAAAAGGAATCTAAAGGAAAGGTTTGAGCAAGTGCAACCTCCACTGATAAGAGAGTCCATTTGTTTAAAATGTTCTTTGATGTGAAGGTCATATTATTTTGCCCCCACTTACGCAGAACTTGATTGTTGGAAGAATACAACAGGGGAACTTTCAGTTGTACTTCACATGACTGACACTGTGTAGACTTTAACTAATGTACAGTTGTGTAGCTTTAGAGTTGTGTACAATTAGAGCAAGTGACCTAAGCAACATGTATTGCATACACAGTTTGCCTTAACAAACCTATCACTTCATCATGGTCAGAATATTTGTTATAGATACATGTAATGCTTCAGCATTGCTACTAGTTCTAATACACTCAAACTAGTGCAACAGAGTGGGTGATGGTAATGGTACTGTTAGAAGCAAACCTATATGACTGGGGTTGGGCTTCCACACACTGTCCCTTTCTCCCAATTCACAGAGCGGAAACGACTCGTTTTCAGCCTGGTTTTTTTTTTTTTTACACAACCAATTTCCAACCTCTATAAATATATCGCTTGGAATTCAACAGGCACCTGTTGCTACTGCACCTTTAAGACGGATGTAAGATAAATGAGCTCTTTTATGATTGGCTGCCCTGTATTGTGCTTCATTCAAAACTGACTCAGAGCTGAATTGCCTGAGAAAGGCAATTTAAGTGGGTGTGCTAAACCTCTATAGGCTGAATAGGCAGAGATAGGTAAATAAAGTGTTCTTGTGACATTAGAAATACAAATTTCAAAAGGGGCATTTTTGGCAGCTTAACTGACATAGTTAAGAATTTTAACATTTAAAATATATATATTAAATGGAGAATGTTACTTATTTCACTCTGACTGTAAAACAGTGCATATTGTGTTAAATGGGATTTCCATCCCATGTTTTTAAGGCTGCCTTATGAATAAATAAATATGCAAGAATGCAGAGCATGAATAGGTCAGTCTTCCATTCTGTATCACATACCTACCCTTGATAACACCATGGTAACTGGAAAAAAAAACAACCCTTTTTACTCAGTTGTCACTACTTCCAATAGACTTCACGCTAATCTCATAGAAGTCCACCCCTTTCCGTGTCCTCCGGAAACAGCACTTCCGTTGTGTTGTGACAGGATTTGTTCCTGAAGTTGTATGCGTTTTCTAAATTTGCACCGCATTTCTAAAGTGTGTTACCACTTTGATGAATATGCTTTGTGTATTTGCAGCACGATGGGTTTTCCAGGACACCGTAATTTATGCATGTTTAATTCCATCTTTTATTCACGTACTAAGCCCAACTCTATAGGCTAATATTTATAAAACCGAGATAACCATAGAAGCGTCTTCATCTGTGCTTGATACTTTCACGGAAAAACGGAACTGCTGCTTGTCAAGCTTGTTTCATCAGGTTTTATATCATCGTCATGACGTGTTTGAATTGATCCCAGGCATATGCAGTCCTCATCAAAATCCATGCATGTCCTAGGCTGTGAGTAAGGTAGCTAGCTATGTTCTCTCTCTGGTCACAGTTGGCAAATAAATTGTGCATATAGATTGTGGGGAAAACACTTTAGCACGTGTTCTCCAAAGAAGTGTCTTAATATGAGCTATCTAGCTAGTTCCAATGTCAACTGTAGTCATAACACTGGGTTTCTCTCTGTGCTCAGGTGTCTTATTCGCATGCCAGTAACATGTTAGCGATATTGCAGTAGTGTGAATTTTTATGTTGCCCGTGATGAAAGGTGACAGCGAATAAAAATCCAAACATTTTTTTTTCTTCAGGTCTTTTTAACGGTCATAACCGACACATATTTATCTAACAAAAAAATCAGGTTCCTCTAAATGTGTGGAAGAACTGCTGTGTATATTTTTGTTTCCAGTGGCCTGAGTACCTAAAATAAGTCACCATTTTAGGAAGCAGGAAAGCAGGGCTGCTTACAAACATGACATTAGTAAATTATTTTTGGGATATTTTTATTTATGATTTTCCCCTTTTTGTTGTTTGTTTGCTTTTTTACTTTCATTTTTTGTAGGGACTGTGATATATATTTTGTCATTTGAATGCATAATATAGCTTTGGGGCTCCCACAGACACTTGTGTATATAAACATATTAGGGGAGATTTTTTCATTGATTTGTATATGTTTGTGAAGGAATGCACATAGTTCTCATGTTTGAGCCACTTTAAATATATTTTTTGACTTGTATCAGAAAGGAATGCAAGCGTTTATTCATATCAACATTTTCCTTGCAGAGTCATTTCAAAGACGATGCAACAGAATAGTTTTGCTTTTCTATTCTGTACTTTGTTTATTGACAGGTAATTCCACCCTCAACTTTTTAGGGTGCCTCCCCATAATTGCTCAGCTCTTCTGTGTAATAAAAGCAGGATTGGTTTGTATATCACATTGGTGTAGGTCGTTTTCACCTGTTATATAAAGAACATTCTAATGGCTTTGGGGGAGACAAACCAAATTAGTCCTTTATAATTGTAATTATATATTACTTTGCTTCATTAGAAGTTTGTGATTATTCCTGTTATTCATCAAGTTAGGTACCGTGATTTACTGGGGTAGGTCAAATTAAAAGATAATTGCCTGCTTATATTAGGTAAGCAAAGTTTTTTATGTCATAGTTTTCACTTACTATGATTGGGACAATACATCTTTTACATGAGGATGGATTTTATCAAAGCTTATAGGGATCTGTATGCCATGCATAGGACGCTTATGCTTTATTTAGTTCACTAAATACAAGCAGTTCATTTTTGTTTTAAATGTTGATGTTCCACCTGCTCCATCAGACCCTCTGCTTTGACACTATGTCCACCTGGTGTACATCAGTAAGCACAGCCTATAACAAGGTATGTCTTAGCCACTTGTAATCTTCTAAGCATTAACATTCACAACATTTTTATGACAATGTTAGTCTTTATAGTTTCCATAACTAGGTGCTTAACTGAAATCAGCTCCAGTGTTTCATGTTGATGTCTTTCATTTTTCATACATAGTCATGTATATATTTGTGACATGCTACATTTGTTACTGTTTTCACTTGAACAAGGAAAATCATACTCAAAACAGATATATAAGTGGACAGTCAGGGTGAAATAAGTAACATTCTCCTTTTAATGTTATATTTTAAAAAAAATATTAAAGGTCTTAAGTATGTCAGTGTTTTCGTTAGTCTTTTGGCCAATGTTTTTTTTTAAAAGAGATAAGGAGATACCAGAACAAAATAGATAAGCAAATAATAGAGGAAGATGGCATGGGATGGAGGGATGGAGGGATGATAAAAGACAGGGGTAGTAACGGATAATTTATTCTATTCTCTCAGCTATTCTCTTTAACTAATTCTGAAGTCTGCATCTTTATTTTCTATTTGAATGTTAACTTTACGACTATCTGATTGGGGATTTAGGAACGACACTAGCGTTGATTTTGATTCTAGCCACAGTTCTAGTAATAAGCAGTGTTACAACTCTGCATGCAAAACTACTTTTAATATTTCCAAATGTGCATTAGACTTTACAGTAACCTAAGACAACCCTTTTGCATGAAGGGAACTGGTAACTATGCTCACACTCCATAATGTGCAAAAGATATTTAAAGTGTAGGACAGTCGAAGCATTATGTGTGCGTGTGCGTGATGTTATTAACGTGACAGTAAAAGCTTACCATTTTTAAATGGGGGCTGATCGACTTTCCACTTATGCAAGACTTATGTCAAGAGTACATGTCAAAAATTAGAGACGAAATGAGATGCTAAATGCCGCAATTAGGCATACAGCAGTCAAAGGCAATTTGGAAACACACTTAGAAAACAAAGATCATGACCTTTGATCATGATCAAACTTTCAAAAAGCTTATCAACGTGACGAGAATGTGAGGTTTAGGTTCTATAGTGTTACAGTATCAATGTGAAATATGGATATCGAGGTCAGCATCACGTAAGAATATATGTGTGAAACATCTTCGTCGCCATAAATGTTGTGTTGTTACATAATTAAGCAGTCCATCCAGTTTCATTTACTTGATTTATTAGCAACCTGTGTCCACTCTCTAACTCAAGTATTTTTATTTTTATTTCCTCCATGTTGTTTATAATAGGCCTACAGTAAGAAATCCTTTTAACTGATTAATAATTTAAAAATATTTTTCTTGACTATAAGAATATAGCTTAACCACTAGAAAGATTAAACATCCAGTGAGTGTGTATCCTGGCATGTTAATGTAAAAGGCAGCTCCTACTGGATTTGGGGAAAGATTAGTAAAAGATTTCAAGTATCTGCAAAGCAGAAAACTGCCTATTCAACAGGCATGAATGATGTGCTACCGAAGTAGTTGTTTTATTTGCATAGCCTAATTAATATCATTAGATCAAGTTCTATATTACCTATATTGTTATATTACAATTTTGCTTTTGCTTTTTTGCTTCACAATTGTTACACATAATTGCTGCACCTGATACAAGGATAGGAATTTCAATTTATTCATACTGGATATAAGAATAATTAATGGCTGCTGAGTGAAGCACTTTCATTGAAAATTCATCCACCAATTTTTTTAATTTTTTTAATTTTTTTTTTTTTTTGTAACCAGGAACAGGGCACATCAGCCAGGAATACATTCCAGGTCTGTTTTAGAACACTGGCTGTGATTCATTACATTTTGGCAATTGTGAAAAGAAACTGGATGATACTTCTAAAAGTAATTGTGTTTGCAGTTTATTTGCACAGTTACATGAACAACACTGGTAGCATAGTCAACAGGCTTGATGGTTTTCCAGTGCACGACACTGTGATACCAGGGCTGGCCCAAGCCTGTTTGGGGCCCTATGCAGAAATCTGAGCTGCCACTGACATAACATAGGTAAAAAACAAATAGAAATAAATACATGGTCTTTGGCACCCTCTTGGCGGCCTTAGCAGGCTCTCATTTTGCTTATACGGCGGGACAATTGTTCTGCTGTTATCCTACCTATTGAGCAGTCCTACCTAGATTTAATGTACTTATGTACATTACCCTTAGTCCAGGTTTCTGGTGTTTATTTTAGATGCATTTTTGGTTGTATATATTATAATTAGGCTACTGTGGACAATTGTATACCGTATAGCTACAGCACCTGTACTTCACACACATGTAGTAATCGGATCTAGAAAGTTGCCAACCCTATTAAAATATTAGGTTTATAGTATAATATTTGAATTAAACAGACAAAGCATTAATCACAATCATTTGCATGATGATTAAATCTTGAACCAAAAATGTATCAGAGAGCTGTAGTGTTTTTTACAGACACACACCAAATAAAACTGTGCTTGACCATTTCTTGCCCTCTATATCATTCTCTGCAGTTTAGTGAGAAAGACCTGACACTGGGTAATGCCATTGTCTATTCGAAGGCCAAAACAACAACAATCTTGGTTATCAAAGACTCACTCCACCCTGACCACAGCCTCTTCTTTTAGAAGCCATGAGAAAACCACCATCGCAGCTTGAGAGCACAAATCTAGCCTACATAACATCTACATGACAAAACTCTCGAAACGTTTCTCCAAAAGCACTGAATGTTATTCTAACCATTTATGGCCTTTCTCCATTCATGTACACAAAGTCCAGTATGATTCCAAATGTCATCAAAAGATATATCTGTTTGTAGCTGAACAACTTATACAATGCGATCTTTCTTCTTTGTGTCAAATGAACTTAACAATTGAAACATCCAAAACTGGCTGTGTTTCTTGCCAACATACTGGTGTTTGGACATGTGGGATTACTTGCATGTCGCTTTCAATAACTCAGTTGGTAGAGTAGAAGTTAAAACTGTCATCCTTAGGCTGTCGGCTCAACTCCAACTCACACAAACTTTATGTTTTAATGCAAAATCTGTCATTTTATATGAGCATAAAAAGGTTTTTTCCTGACCGGGAATCAAACCCGGGCCGCGGGGGTCAACGAACCGAATCCTAACCACTAGACAACCAGGGACAAAGCTACTGAGTTTACATGACAAGACCATTTTTCAAAGTCTGCACTCCTACTATTCTAACAATGTTTGGATGCATACTGGACTTGGTATGCATGAGTGGAAAAAGGCCATAAAGCGAGTTATTTATCTTTCTCTTTGTTCTACAAAAAAATGAAGTTTGCAAGAGTCAGGGCTCTTTTTTACCATCTGGGAAAAGAGGGAACACTGGTGTCACTAACACATGGAAAGAGCTGTTATAGTATTCCCCATTTGTCTCCTTAATGTTTCTGACATTTTAGCCACTCATTTCTCTCTCTACATGAAAACACTCTAGAAAACTTTCTCCAAAAAAATACGGAATGTTATTCTAAGTACACAGAAAATAGTCTTTTCCTCCCCCTTCTGATGCGTGAACTTATAGACGCCCTTGATTGCACGGTGTCTCTGTAATTGACAGGGGAGAGAGCGTATGCCACTCCCTCTCTCCCTAAGAGTACAGCCAATTATGCTCTTCTAGACTCTTGGCCACAAATGGCTGTGACACCATCAGTTTCAAAGTTAAACACAACTCCTATAGTACTAATAAAAGCTTCACACTCAGCTCAGCTGGGGCATGGCAGACACTGAAGGAAACTCCTCACTTCACTCTCTTCATCTGACCAGTCATTAAGCTCCACTGGTTTCTTCACTGTTTGGAGTTTCAGCACTTCTAGCACTTGTAATATTAGAATAGAATCCCATTATTTACTAAAGGTAAACAGAAATGTACACCGGTACACAGAAACTTACTGTATGTAAGAGTGCAATAGTTCAAAGCTGTATTAGTGCAGATAAATACAACTACAGTGCCATTGCAGCTTTTAATGCTGTTTCAGTATCAGGGTCTTCAGGAAGGCTCCACCTGGCAACCCTGAAGTGCCTTGCTATGCTTAAAACTACACACACACACACACACACACACACACACACACACACACACACACACACACACACACACACACACACACACACACACACACACACACACACACACACACACACACACACACACAAACAAACAAACACAAACACTTAACAAGGTGAGTTCTGCTTATTTGTTAAGAAGGCTGATCGCCATTTAAAATTAGATTTCACAAACTGTAATTGTTACACTGGTGAGTTTGAGGTAGAGATGCACTTTCATTAATACTGCTTACACTGTGTTTCTTTACAACACGCATGGACGTGTTGAAGCATCTCATATGCATGGAACACTAATACTCAGAGCATTGGAAGGTTGAAAACAGAAGCTATCTGGCTCACACAATGTTTTAAATGTGCCAAGGGGTATTCCAAGTGTGGCCATCCTTGAGTGGAGTGGAAGATAAATATGTTTTTTTTTGTATTTCAAAGCGGCTGTAAGAGTATAACAGGCAGTTTAGAACATGTCAGTCCCTCCATGTAATTTGAGAGAAAATATCCTATGAAGATTGGACCAAGATTCCTGCAGAGTATTTTCAGCACATAGTGGAAACTATGCCAGAAAGAATTGCTGCAGTTCTGGAGGCCAAAGAAGGTCCAACATGCTATTACATGGGTGTACTTAAGCCCACTGTGTCCTATAATAGGATATTGCTGGAATGTATGTGGATGTTGTTGGAATGGCCGCAGAGTTGCGGCAGCAGTACAGGTAGTCTGTCATCCTTTCCCCATCCGAGTGAGTTTGCCCTATTGCACGGGGTCGAGTTATGATGTGAATGTTTAATTACACAGGATGGATTGTGGGCGACAGAACCGAACAGCCTTCAGGATTCAAGTAGAGAAAGGGGAAACTTCTCCAGCCTTTGAGTTAATCACAGGACTATTGCATAGCAATTAGGGATAACAGAACAGCTTTCGGGGGGGTTTGGGTGGGTTGCCTTATCCGCCCCTTTAACAGAGTAGTCACAATTCAAATTTCCCTTGTTCCATTGTTTACAAGGCATTATACATGTGGTTTATTTATAGTGCACGGAGTAATATGCAGCAAGTCTGGTCTGTCTGCTTTGGAAGAGAAACATTTGGCCAAAAGAGCAAGACACAGCCAGGAGGATGATTGGTAAGAGCACATCATAATATGCACCTTAAAGCTGTGCTCTACAGCTAGGTCCTGTTCCATGACTGCATATATAAATTTACTACTGACATTGCCATTTATATCTGGCCATTTACAGTGCACTCTTGCTCAGTGCAGCACTTGAAGCTGATTTTCCATTGTGTAGTTATTATGTTCAAGAGATGTTTGACCCGGTCAGGGTGACACACTTTAGTGAGGGCAGCAGTATCCTAGAGGACACTACAGACAGTGACGGAGACATCTCAGAGCGCGAGGTGAGAGGTTGAGTTTTTTGTTACTCTCTCTACGACATACTTTTCATGCCAGGTACTATTGTCCAGTTCAGCCCAATTTAATTTACTGCCTTGTATTATCATATATAAATTGCTGAACATCTTATCACTCAGTTTCAAACATCCCCTCAGCTGTTTTAAGCCATTTCGGTGATTCAGAAGTACTGCTAAATGGATGTGGTGGGAAAATGAGAGCACATCAAACACAGACAGCTTTATGCATTGAGTAGTAAAGAGTAAAAGTTTATTGAGTTTGTAAAGGGAAAGAAATGTGAGTTCCACCTTCCAACTATAACTTTTCTAGGATACGTGATCAGCCATGGTGAAATCACTACGGATGATAAGAAGATCAAAGCCATCTTCCAGTGGCCCATTACTATTATAGTTAAAAAACTCCAGAGATTCTTGGGATTTGCAAACTTTTACCGATGCTTCATATGGAATTTTAGCAGCATTGCAGCTCCTCTCACAGCCCTCCTGAAAGGAGCAATGACCAAGCTACTTTGGAATCAGGAGGCTGATCAAGCATTCAGGAAACTGAAAGAAGCTTTTACCACGACTAGCATACGTCGACATCCTGATCCTTCCATTCCATTTGTCGTGGAAGCTGATGCTGCTAACATCGGGGTAGGAGCTGTACTTTCACAACGATACGACAAGTCCAAGTTACAATAGATGATTAAATAGACAAGTGTATATAAAATAGATGATGGAATAAACAGGCCATACAAGACACAGTCATCCCAATGGAATGTCTGTCGGGAAAACATTACCTACCTTGTGCTGTGACCATCTGTTGAAGTGGGCTCATTCTTCGCTGGTTCAGGGCTATGACAAGCGATATTTATAAGTATGTTTCTTCATGTTCAATTTGCAGTCAAAGCAAGATGCCTAAGACCCTACCCACAGGAAAGCTCATGCTTCTTCCCGTACCAGAAAGTCCTTGGTCTCACATCACCTTAGATTGCGTTACTGACCTCTCTGTCCTCACTGTAGTTGATGGATTCTCCAGGGGTGTGTGGTTCATTGTGTTTCCGAGTATGCCTACAGCCTGCCAAACTGTGGAAGCCTTGTTTAACCAGGTGTTCCGTATATTTGGCATCCCAGAGGACATAATATCATATTGGGGACATCAATTCACATCTCGAGTTTGGGCTTCCTATATTGAACACATCGGGGTAGCTATTAGTTTTACATCCACAGTCAAATGGCCAATTCCTACATTGTTTTTATATGAACAATCCATCAGACCGGTCCAAGTTCCTCTTATTGGCAGAAATGGCCCAAAATTCACTTACTAGTTCATCCACTGGCTTGACTCCTTTTTATTGTATTTTAGGTTATCAGCCTCAAATGTCCCATGGACTTCCATATCAGCTGGTTTCCCCGCTGTGGATGAGTGGATGCAGCGGAGCGAAAGGGTATGGGAGGAAACAGATCAGTGTATTGTATGAGTTCTCTGAACGTATAAGGAAATTGCGGACAGGCACAGAGGGGAGAACCCGATATACCAACCTGGTGACAGAGTGTGGCTCTCTACACAGGACTACCGCAAGCCGGGGTCATGTCGCAGGTTAGGTCCCAAGTATATCGGTCCATATGAAATTACCAAGCACATTAATGAAGTCACATATCAACTCAACTTACCTGCTCACTTTTGTGTTTTGAGGTCATTTCATGTGTCCCTTCTTAAGCCTGTTGTTCCTGTTGTGGCCTTTGGATGAGATCACCCCTGAGGTCACTCCTGTATTAAGTATGTTGGTTGCTGTCATTAGAGTGTATTGTTTCTGAAGGTTTTTTTGCATTATGCAATGCCTCTTCGCAGAGTGTGATTTTCAAGAACTTTAGTAAGCAGATGACTTATTTGCATCACCTTTTTTGGTAGGACAAAGCCCATCCATGAGCCAAAGGAAGCTGAGGTAGGCCCCATTCCATGAAAACACAGGGAGTGTGTGAACCAGGATACCAACACAAGCATACATGCAAGCTGACACCTACCCTCCCCTTGTCCAGTGGTTTGGCCAGTAGACAACTAATGAAAAACATTTCAAAAGCGTTTATACAGAAGCCAATGTTCAAATGGCTCTCTGTGCAGTGAGGAAACATATCATAAGGAAGTGCAAATTCCACTAAAGTTTAAGTAGGATCACTGAATTCAAAGTCTAGAGCACTATTACACTATGACTTCTAACAATAGCGTAAAAACAGTAATGTCATTCGTTTTTAGGAAAGGAATGTAAAAGTTTATGAAATATTCTTAAAAAGAGGACAGTTTGATGAGGAGCTTGGTCTTGCACAGCTACCAAAACCCAGGACTGAACTAGGAGTCTTTTGATATTCAATCTAACACTCACCCAGCTGAGCTATTTCAGCTAGTGACTAAATACTTTTGCCTGGTTTCGATCAAAATGTTACCAATGAATGTAGCTCATGTTCATGTCAGAGGAAACTGTCACCTTTATCCCTGGTGAGCTAGTGGCTAGGATTCTCTTTCAAACTTAATTTTTATGTGGAATAAAAAGAAATATGAATACCTCTCTTTATGACCTCCTAATGCTCATGCATACCAAGTCCAGTATGCATACAAACATCGTCAGTATACTAGGAATACAGAGTTTGAAAAATGTTTGTCAGAAGCATCTGAGCTTTATTGCTGGTGGGTGAGTGGCTAGGATTCAACACTTTCACCACTGCGACTTGGGCTTGATTCCTGGTCAGGGGATGCTCTTTTTGCTCACTTAAAAAAGAAGCTTGTATGTGAAAAAACAAACTTCCTTTGAGTCAGATTTTAACTGACAGACTAAGGATAACAGTTTTAAATTCTACAGTCCTCCACTCTACCAACTAAGCTATTGAAGGCAACAGACATGTAATCCCATAAGTCCAAACACCAGTATGTTGGCAAGAAACACGGCCAGTTATGGATGTTTGAATTGTTAAGTTCATTTGACACAAAGAAGAAACATTGCATTGTACGAGTTGGAGATGTTCAGCTACCAACAGATATCTCTTGATTACATTTGGATGCATACTGGACTTTGTGTACAATCAATAACTACTGGTACTAACTCAAAGTATGTTTCCCCCTTCAGTTTTATTTTATGCCAGAATAAAGACTTTCTGTCTTTAGAATTCTACATGACTCAAACTGAGATGCAGCAGATCACTTAGCTAGAACAAAGGGTCTTGTACTACAATAATGACTTTTGCTTTATTGCCCATAAGGTCCACCTCTTTTTTCTTTAACCCTCAGATCATCCCGTAGATGTTAGAATTATTCTAATGAAATTATAATTAACATTTAAAAAAATTCCTTAACATCACTCTTAAAATAACTTTTACCTTACAAATGATTTCTTTACCAGCAAATTTGAGTTGGTATGAATTCATCTATTAATTTTTCGTTATTATTTCATTAAATACATGCCCCCCCCCGCCCCCTAAAAAAAGAATAACAGTCCAAATGAAAGGTCTAAATGAATCTTTGCAGTAACAACAGTCTTTTATGCTCTTCCAACCACCCCACCTCCCCCCAGTGGACACACCATGCTCCAGTACATGATTCTGGAGTGCTGTGCTATCTGTGCTCCCCACTAACTCTTCCTACCTGCTGGGGTTTCTCCTTCCTGGACCTGCCTTAAAATGCTTAAAATGACAGCACCTTGCCCTCCATTTACCTGCAACATTCTGCACTGTCACAAACAATATTTATGTGCAGATTAGCAGATGAACCTCACCTGGATGATCCACATTTCATTTCTTTGTACTGTTATAATAATGAGTTACTGTATTTCTACCCAGGTGTTCTATCCAGGTGAACTGTGCTCTGTTTCTATCTCCTATGATGTCTTTGTGTAGGAATGCTGTAGTGTATCTTTCATGCTTACAATTTGTCAGCCATCCTCTACCCAACTCATCTTTGCCCAGGTTTATCCAGGGTTAACCGAAGGAGGATGAGTTCCCTTTTGAGTCTGACACCTTCCAAGTCCCTTCCACCATTCCAGTGAGTTTTTCCTACTGTCACCCTTGCCAATGTCATTTGGCTTATTTATCAGTTGTCACAAGGTGTTAACGTTATTATGCACATGTATATAAAATGTGTATATACTCTATATACATATACATATATATATATATATTGCATTATTCTCTGCACCTTAAATGTTATTTGCAGTTTGGATTGGATTATAAAGTGAATTTCATTGGTGAGTACTATATTTTTTGGTGACAAAGTATAATCTAATCTTTACAAAGCAGTGACCAGAAAGGAAGAGCTGGATGAGGCTTTGGTCCCCATGATAGTTAGAGACACACAGCCATTTAGCATAGTTGAGGATAAAAGCTTCAGGGACTTGGTAGCAAAATTGGATTCAACTTATATTCTCCTAACTAGGAAGGTATGTGTGGTGACATGGATACATTATGAGAGTAGTATTAAAAATATATATAATTATTTTCTTCCTTCCCTTTAGACTGTAAAGGCCATGGTTGAGGCCAAATGTCAATAAGAGAAAGAGAAGGCCAAAGCTGAGGTCCAGAAAATTCCTGCAATGAGTTTGTCAGCAGATATGTGGACATCTCTTAATGTGGATGCCTTCTTGGCTGTGACCTGCCATTTTATAGATGACAACACATTTCTGTAGTCTACACTACTTGGTGTTGTGAAATTCCTGCAGGCGCATACGGCTGAAAATTTGGCCTGTGTGAAATCCTCTCTTATGGAAGAATGGGAAATAAAATAAAGTCACATGTCTGGTTACTGATGGCACATCTAATATGATTGCCTGTGGAAATAGCTGAAGCTGCCTCATGCGCTTCAAAAAAAAAGAAACTGAGGTTGAAACAAGGTGTTGGAGCGATTAGTAGAACTCAGGGAGCCTGTGGGGGCAGATTTGGCGGGTTTACAAACTGATATTCCTGCGCTGATCTCTGATGTATACAGTAATGTATGTCGGTGCCGGTCTATACTGTATTCTTTTCACAAGGCAACTGTGGAGCTGTCAGACCTCAGTGGCAGGCATAATCATATCCCAACACATTTCAGACTAAAGGATTTGAACTCCCTGGCACTTCCAGACACCTAACTGGCTATAATTTGATGGGGAGGATGCAGGTTGTCTGCATGCCTCTGGAATGGCTTCTTTGACCTATTCACACAGCGATCGAGAGCCTTACACTAATGCCAGAGTCCCTCTGATTTCATACTTTTCTCTGCATTGTCCAAGATTTGTAAACAAGCACAAATCCATGGGTAAAGTTTTGTAATCAAGAACACACTCTCATGTACTTGGAACATGTCTTAGCAGATTGTGATTTACAAGCAATGTTATAAGCAACACAAGTTCAAACAGGTGGTTTGTTGACAAGGGGTCATTCATCAAACAAAACCCACATGGCCCATATGGGGATCAAACCCATGACCTTGGCGTTATTAGCACCACGCTCTGACCAACTGAGCTAATCGGCCTTTCTCCGTTCATTTTGCAGTTTTTGGTACAGCACTGAAGGGAACCTTTCCATGAAATTGTAGACTTGGTGTCCACAAGATTACGGCCACTTTTTCGACCGAGCATAGGTGAAAGTTGACACTTATTGTTCCCTCTGACAAATGGTTATTCTGCAGCCAACTTTTGAATTAAACTTCAAAAGCAAATGTGGAGAAGCTTTTGTTAAAGAGCAATTCAGTGCAGTTGTACACAGTGACGAAATCATCAATTGCAAAGTCCACTGAGCTTTATTGCTGTGAGTTACATAGTGCTGTCTATTACACCATGAAATCTGCCATAACAACAAAAATGTAATGTCTGATTCTGTGAGCCAAGGAATATAAACCTTTTAGGGACATATTTAAAATATCAGATTTTCTGCCTGAGCACAGAGTAGGCATTTTTTTCTAGCTTTAACCATACGTCCTCTTTCTTTGGAAATCTGTGTCATTGCTGCATGAATAAGCAGAAAGATTTTGAGCAATTTTTTGTCTGGGTCTAAGGGGCAATTTATTCAAACCAAAAGATGCTATTTTAGCTAGTTTGTCAAATGAACATGTCAAACCGACAGAGACAATGTGTCTAGCTACAGAGCTCTGCAAGGTTTAATTCTTGGAAGTATTTGAAGCCATAGAAAGTTATTCTGTAAGCATTGCTTAACTCAATAAAAAGAGACAGTTAGAGCCAATGGCTGCCAGATCTAACATAGCTCACATTTTATAGTGTTTGCATAGCATATCAGAATCTGCAAGAACTATTCCTGTCATTTCAGGAATAATCTTTTTTGACTTCACAGCTAGATGAAATATTTAGGGTGGATGCAGGATTTGGTATGATCTCCTAGAGAATTGCCATTCCACTGTGTCTTCAGCTTTTGTCCGATCTGCAAACAAGTCCCACTCTAGGAGAACTAGGTCAAGTGGTAGAGTGCTCTTTTAGTATGTGAGTGTTAGTGGGATTGATGCTCACATTCTCAAGTCTAGAATTTGTAGTTTTTTTCTATGATGAAATCCTTTCTGATAGCAAATGTTTTCGGGACCTGCTAATACGCTTATGCCATGCACACATTACGTGACTTTTGAAGTTTTCAAATTGATGTATGGCTCACACTGCACAACTGTATGTCTTGGAATCTGGAAAGCTTAATTTGTGGTATCTCAGTGGCAGACATAATCAGTGATAAACCACTGATATGTCAACTGGTCTTAACACAGACAGATTTAACTTACTCTGTTGAGACTGTGTCTAACTTAAACCTTTCCTTCAAATAGAAGAGATCCTTGTTGCAGAGGTAATGTTTTTACCTTTATATGGTTTTCCCACTCATAGTCATGCAACACACAAATGCAAACCTCTCACAGACTGTCTCACACACATCCAGTTATTCATCTGAACACATGATGTTTCTGCCTCTGTACCGCTGTTAGTTATGCAATGGTTCCTCAATACTAGCACTAACTGAACAGGGTTCTGTATAAATATGATCTTTATAACAGCTGCCATAACAGCAAAAATGTAATGTCTGATTCTGTGAGCCAAGGAATTATTATTGATATTGTGAATATTTAATAACCTCCAATGCCAGCAAATTAAATTTCACAATATTGTGAAAATTGTAAAGGATACTTTATTCATGTCCTCATTGCTAAAGATTGTATCGCTTTATCACAGCGATACGCTAGTTAGCTAGCTAACAGTTGAGGTCAGCGAGTGTCAAACTCGGGGCTATAAACCATTCCTTGTGGAACCATTTCATTGTTCAGCTTTCAACTTTGATCGTTTAGGTGCTGGTAGTTTGTTAGCTAGCTAACTGTTCAGCAATAGAAAACCTACTTTTGTATGATTTAGAGACCCAAATTCACAAACCTGTGGGTTTTCAAATGTATCGTTCTCTCTAAATAAGCAAAATGAGTTAAGCCATTACTACAGCTATCGGACTGTTTGAACTACAATATTCGACTGTTCATTTATTGTTAATTAGATTAAATTAACTTTCATAAACATTCTGTATTAATAGAATGTAGTTTGTAATGACTGATTAACTGTGTATATTCAACATGAAGCTATTCATATAACGTTTCAAGTTTGGTTTATTTGTAACATACATTTATTTGCCACTTTCATTTTTAGGCTGTAAAATGAAAGCTCCTTGCTCACAATCATTGCTATAGTTTGATCAAATTCATTTATATATATAAACTCCCTATTCAATGGGAAGAAACCAGTTCATGTCATTGTGAATTGCTGGTTCTGTAATCAAAACACTGAGGTTCCATATGAGAACAGAAACTGCTGAGACTGTCCATTCTGTGTGCAGTACAATGGCTTCTAAGAGGTATTGCTGTATTTGAGACATGGTGAGGACATATTTTAGTGAAAGTCTTCCAATGATGCACCCTTACCTGAACCATTTTATGCTGTTGCTGCTGTTAAAAAATGCAGAATGGTGATTATAACGAACCGATCCTTGCACAATATATGGAGCACCTCAACCATGGGGTATCAGCTGGTGTCCCTGTGCTTGATGCATCCAAGACTCAACCAGACACTGAAGATCAAGCAGCTGGCTTCCTTCACTCCCAGAGAGGAAGTAGGTTTTCCATTTGAACTGTTGCCTTCTTAGTTAAGACGTATGCATTGTTGATTGCAGTGCCAGAGCTGTGAAACTGTGCAAGGTAATGCATGTCCATTGCTGGACTTGGGCAAAGATTGTGAGTGGGTCTTCAAGGGCAAACAGGATCTGATGGCCCACATGTAGTTTGATATTATTCCTAAATAACTAAGTTTACATGGCTATTTGAAAGAAGCTGATCATGTAAGCAGCAAAGACAGAATATCATTCTCTGACTAAGGATTTAGTTGACTCATGTTTAACCCAACTAAACTGTGGTCCTGGCTGATTTTAGTTGGACTATTGAGCCACTGACTCATGCACAGAGTTTTCTGAGTATTTTGCAGTTTCTTACTGTACTGAGTTCTTACTGAGTATAACATCAACTTTGATACATTTGTTTTCTTTTCACCGAACAAAGCCTTCAACTTTGACTGTGGTGACATGAAATCCAGATGTGCAGAGTGTTTTTTCAGTAATGCATCTTTTGCCCGTGCATTTTGATTGCAGTGTTAGGAGGTCATAACTGCTGATCAGAACTTTGGACAAGAGGGCTTATCCTCATGGCTCTCTGACTTTCATGTACAACAACAAACAATATTTTCTTATTTATTTTTTTCCAGTTGTAACAAACCGTTCTGCTGTTTTTTAACTTCTGTCAAATTTTTAATGGTTGTACAGGACAATTACGATGGAAATTGAGGTGTACAAGTGCCACCTTGAACAGACCTACGAGTTGTGCGGGCCTGTCAGACAGCTAAGCAGTATGACATCCAGCACCAGAACCGACAGCTGCGGGCCCTGCTTTTCAACCACCAGCTCAGATGCAGCCAAGATGCAGACAAAGAATTCATTAAGGTGAGTATTATTGTCAATGGTTGTCTTAGAATGGTGCTAAAGTGCTTAAGATAGTTTTTGGCGATTCTATAGCCAAGAATTCTCAAGATCACATCTAGCTGCATTCCTGTTGGGTGTGAATGACAGTTGCTCCTTCCCAGTTGATACAAAGTGACGATAGAAAAAAAGGCGTACACGGAACTGGTAGTGAACACTGTCCTTCAAGTGCATATAAGTGCATACAGTGTTTGAGCCTGCAATCCAGTTCATTACCCTGTCCAACAGGCTCCCAGGTTCCCCTCCACATCTTCTTTGTCAGAGATAAAAATTGATATAAAAAAATGGATACTTGAATACTTTTGGTTACTTTTTTGTTCCTGGCTACCATGCTTTTTAAAGCATTGATTATTTCAAACATTGATTTATCTAAGATAAGCAAAGACCTGTTCTCTCTTGTTGCATTTTGTGGGGTTTTTTTTGTTTTTTTTGTTTTGTTTTCTTTCCAAATGAAGCTGTTGTTTTCATTTTTGGTGGGTTTCATACTATCCACACCAGCTTCCAGGTTTCTGTCCTTTTACATACCAAGCAATCAGCTTCCTTTCTCTTTGCTACAGAGCACCTCTTTTCTGTCCACACCTGCTTGGCTGGTAGCTCTCAGAAGCCTTGCCTTCCTCACCTGTGCTTTTCTGGTTGTGCTGGCCATATGTGGGTCTGGATGTGACTCTGGAGACACATCCTCTCTCCACAACAGCCCGCACACTCTCAGCGGGGGAATCATCCCACCCAAAGAAGCCCACCAAAGTGACACTGAAGCCAAAGCAAAGAGCATCACCAAAACTATGCAAATGTGGAATGACCTGGTGGGTATTCTGCCAGAGAGAGGCAATAGAGAATATCAAGCTGATCTGGTAGTCTGGAAGCAACCACCAGATGGCTGTTGCTTCTGTTGCCCTTTTGACTTCCATCAACATCTACTCAGGCAGTAAAAAGAAATGGTGTACTGGGAGGTAGTAAATCTTGCTAATCAGTACTTGTTTTTGGCCTGTGAAAATACAAACAAACAATACACATATTCAAACACTTCTGAACTACAATTGCTTATCAGGATTTACACAGGCTTATGTTCTTAATAGCACTTTGCTTACAACTTCATCAAAGCGGTTTTGTTCTACAGTATGTGAAAAGTCTACTTTCCCACACAGTTCACATGAGTCTTGATTCGTCCTGCTGGTTCTTCATGTCTGTGAATGTGAAAAATCTAACTTTTTTGCTTGGCTTCAAGCAGTGATCCTTTGATTGTATCATTCATGATTCATTTAGGATTACAACCAAGTGGTTCAATATCCAGCTAGAGGTGTACTCAAGTGAGGTAATAAAATGAAATTATTAATGTAATAATATGATGGCAGGAATTGTAAAAGACCAAATTAGGCTTCAGAAGTAAGCAGGAAGTGAGAATGACCAAATATGGCCTCTGTGGCAAGTCCAGGATTGAGGCCAGGATACCACCTAAAGATACAATTTAAAAAAAAAATGGTTTTGTAACTTGATGAAAATGTATAAATATTGAACCCACCTGAGACTGTTAGACATTCTGTGGTCAATACCTCGTCTGTATGCAACATTGAGCTCAGAATAAAGATGGCACCGGCTATTCCCTTCAATTCATTACTTTATTTTCTATTTAAAGTGTACTTGAGAAAAGGACTGGAATGTGGGAAAAATCTAGGAACCACACAAGAATGTCTGGAGATAAAAATTCAAGGCTGCATAGCCATACCTTAATGTGAGAGATCCTCCATTTCAGAGTCTGCTGTGTGAGAGTCCTGTGCCTTTTTTCTCTAGCTTGGAATAGGACTGTTGCTTCTGCTTCTTAAGGTTTTCAATCAACAAGGACGGTGGCTCCACCTGCAATGAACCATGAGCTTGTTATATTGAACTGCACAAGACAGTAAATTAACTCTTGTATTCATTCTGTATGAAGTGCGCCTCACTTGAGATGTCAGCCAAAGTTTAGCAGTAAATATGGTTATCTGCAGTTAAGTGTGTTGCTATTGATAGACATCTTCAGCTAAAAATAAGTCTTCCTTGACCCTAATCCACCAAGCCCAGATACAACACAGACATGCATGTGCTGTAGTTGGCTTCAAAACATTCAATGAACTTGTCAGCAACATGGTCCAGATTCCTGCAGCATGTGACATGCGTCTGCACGCATCCTGCCCCCACAGTCTCTGCCTGGCTCCCCCCACCCTCCTCCACCCCCAGTTTGCTCTCTCATCCTGCCCACCAGCAGCTAATGTCCACCGCCGCAGCGCAGCACCTCCCACTGTATGCTGCATGCTCCTCTGTGTGCCTGTGGTAAAACCTCGCCAAGTTTAGTGTTCTAGCCACTGCACTCCCCTCCCCAACTCACACATCAATCTCAGAGGCAGATGGATTCCTGTCTCCCAGCCGCATCCCAACTTTTTGATCTGTACACATACTTGGATAAATGTTCTCTGTGAATACAAAACAGCAACATTTGTCTAGTGTACCGGAGACCTCTTGGAAGTTTTGTAGACAGATGAGGTCAGGCTGTGCTAGCTGAGAGAGACGATATTTGAGCTTGAATCTGACTAGCACATGCACAGAAGCATAGGGTATTATGAAGGCTCTGCATGATATCGTGACCCAAGGTTGAGCTTACAGTAGGTTGCCATATTGCCTCATATCAAGGGCAGTGTACGTTGGAAGACCATAGCAGAGACGTGTGACCGAACTATGTGCACGAGCGCATAACATGCCGCATTCCTTGTTTTCTCCCATTTTTGAGTGAAGCTAATTGATAGTGCCATCTGCCATCTCCTTTTAGAAAGGCAGTGCAGTGCCTTGGCCGTTGATGTGAGTTGTTTTGTCAAAGGAAAGAATTGAAAATGTGAGCGGTGATCTCCATGTAATACTTAGGCTTTAATGCCCTTTACCACTCATTCAGTGCTTGTCTGTGTTTATGTTTTCAGTGTTACAGTGTGATTTTATTTAGGTGAAATTTGTTTTCAGTCTATCTGCAGTAGTGCACTTAAAGGGCCAGGAAGGTTAGTGGAACACATTTGCTCTGCCTCTGACCTCACAATTCCACTGTAACAACAGTGTTCAATTCCATCATTTAAAAAAAAAAAAAAACTTGGTTTGGTTTAAATTTGTTTAAAGATTTGTTTAAATTGTGTGTGCCAGTGTATCTGAGCGTGTTACAGTCTCTCTGACCCTCTACACCCATTAGTGCGTTCTTCCACTAGCTTCTCTCTCGTTCCTGCTTCAATATTCAAGGGAGGATTGAGATCCATTCAGGTAATTTTGCAGTCTTCAAAAAATGCATTGAAAGACATTCCAGTAGCTCAGTGGTGCACCTGCGCTCCACTCTGCTCCCCAGTTCGGAGGATGCCAGCACCTATGTTTAGTCTTTTATGTTTAGTCTTTTTTAGTCTGTTTCTTTTTATTTCCTTTGGACTCCAGTGCTTTTTAATAATCTGTTTTGGACATGGTATGGCTGCTCCATTACCCAGGAGCCCATACAAAGGTTCATTTCTGCCTGCCTGCATAACTGCTGGAGGGAGGATTTTATGTCCAGAAAATGTTAAGATGGCAACAGCTCGGTGGGAGACAGTATGTGAGAATCACGTCTTAGGCTCATTTTACTGTTTCTCATGTAGAAGGAATTCCCTCACTGTGTTCCCATTCTGAGCATCAAAGCCAACTGGGATGGGGGTTTGTCACATTCTGAATTCTAGCTCATGTCATATTTTGTCAGCATTGGCTTTGATAGACTCAGGTTATCGGTACAAATTTACATTCAAGATTAGTTGTCTTTTACATATATATCCCCTCTCCTGCAATCATGGCTAATTAGCTGCATCCATCATTGTAATTGTTTAATTTTTCATGCTAGTTCATTCACCCTTGTATTAGTGCCATGCATGTGAAACAGACTCTTGAAAGGTTTTCTTTTTGTATCTTGCATGCCTAGCATAATAGGACATTCAAAATCCCTTAAATTTTAAACTTTTTTTTTTATGTATATATCTCCTCAACATTCCCAGTACAACTGCTGTAGAGTCCACGACTCAACTCTTGACTAAAGTCTTCACTCCGAGCGTCTGAGCCGGCTGCTGCGGCATACGCCACGCTGCTCTGTGACCCTCACTCTCCACTCCTCTCCTCTCCCAGCTTTTCCAGATCCCTCAGATGCAGACAGCCCAGCCTGCCATTCCAAGTAACAGCGCTTCCTTTCGACCCGTGTCCGGCCAGCCCATCATGATGTTCCTGACGCCCATGCCCTTCACCTCATCCCAGACCGGCCAGTACTACGTACTCCAGTACTACGTGCCTCAGGTACCCAGAGCAGAGAAAAGCGCCTGTGCAAATATGTACACAGTGTAGCAAATGGGTTGAAAATCTGTCTATAAACAGGTTGGCCAGCAATAAATAAACTGCTCCTAAAATGTGTAGATAAAAATATGTTTTATCTTGGAAGCAGAAATGAGAAGTTCTAGTTTAGTTTTTTTTCAGTGTAAAAACTAAATGTTTTTGTAATTTTTGTTTGTTTACTGCTTTGAATATCTCTTTTAGGAGTGTCCTATATGAATGGCCATGTCTGGTGCTAGGCCCTTTACCTCTGCTGTTCTGTTTCATTCTCAGTATCACCACAGTGGCCTTCCTTACGTGGGACATCCCCAGCAGTACTCCGTCCAGCCCACAGGACCCAGTACATTCTACCCTGGGCTCTTTCCTGCAGACTGCCCACTAGCATATGGTGAGTTTGGACTTCGCTTTCTCTACCCCCACCTGGGAAACCTACATGCGTGCTCTCACTGATAAAGAGACCTTTCTTCTGGGTATTCCTGCTGGCTGAAACTGGTTTTTCTTTTGCTCTCTAACTGAAACCAGTGCTTTTTTTTGGTCACCACTAGTGGCAGGGCCTTCATACTATCCTGGCCAGATCATATACACCAAATCTCCATCCATAATAGTGCATACAGCTCAGCAGCCTCCACCCACTAAGAGGGTAAAGAAAACAGTGAGTATTCCCCATGCCTCAGAGGTGAAATTAATTTAATTGTGGATTGACTAGAACTTGCTGTTCGTTAAGATCCGTATCCGAGACCCTAACCAGGATGGCAAGGATATCACAGAGGAGATCATGTCAGGAGTAGGCATTAGCCAGAACACAAGCCCACCAGTGGGACGTCCCTGCACTACCCCTACTGCTCCACAGGTAAGCCGTTCAGTCCCACAGCCCGAGCCCCTGATCGGCTGCAGGCCGCTGCTTCGCGTCATCCACTCCACAGGTCAAAGTTCTCTCTCATCTAGTCCTCCCTCATAATAAGCTCTGAGCTGATTGTTTGGTTGTTTGGCTGGCTTTCATTGTCTTGTCCTATTAAAAGCATCATACAATCAGCAACAAAATCTGATGGTGTAGTTTGATTTCCGGCCATTCTCTCTTCCTTCTTCAGTGATTCGGTCACACCGTTGACCCTCCTCCGTCATATTTGACTGGTTGCAGTAGCTTGTGTGATTGTGGCTGTTCTGATTTAAGAAGGCTTCTCAGATGTGTTTTGATGTTCCGACTTGCCGTGCCTATTCTTTTGTCTGCCTCCATCTTAGTTCTCCCTCACAGCCACTCGAATCCTCCTGATCTTCCCTCGTGTTCCCTCTACACAGACAGCCCGCATAAAGGCCCTGTAAGAACGATTCAGCCAAACCCTGAGCACCTCAGCTTCTCTGAGGAAAGGCCTCTCTGTAAACTCTAATTATGCTGTGCTGTGCTGTGCTGTGCTGTGCTATGCTCACCCCCCCACCCTCATTGCCATTCCCCTTCTTCTGCATGTGTGTGCAGTATCTCTCTCTCTCTCTCTCTCTCTCTCTCTCTCTCTCCATCTTTTCTGTCTTTTGCTAGTTTTTATGTCCACACCCTCATTATCCTCACATTTTCTACCTCAAATCCCAGCAGCTGAACAGCCAGGTAGCAGAGCAGGGGAATGTCATGTATAACGTGGACAGTGCTCAGGTCCTTCCTGCTCCTGTGGACTTGAAACCAGGTCAGGCCTCACTGTCCCTTTCAACCCTCTAACTACATCACACACACACACACAGCTGGTTTAGGGCTAGCTAGCACATGCATGAACTTCCTTATGAAACTAGTACTAGTTTTGTGGATGATTTGCTTTTGACTCCACTGATTATTATTTTATTTGAATTTTTTTCCCCTTTTTGGTGGTTCAACTTTCCCAACCCTCATCTGTGATTGGCTGTAGATGACGAGCCAAAGCTTGAGTGTGCAATGCTGAAGTCTTCATCACCAGCACTACGGCCAGTCGAGCCTCCTGTGCAGAGACGAGAGCCCGGCAGTCCTGCTTTTGCTCCTGCCCCTGTCTCTGCACATGGACCCGTCCCAGCTCCAGCTCCCACTCCTGCCCCCACCCCAGACTCTTATCCCCCTGAGAAATCGGAGCTTCCTCCGCAGATGTTTAACCAGCTGATGAAGCAGGTGATGGACCTCACCATCGACACGGAGGAGCGCCTCAAAGGCGTGGTTGACCTGGTTTTTGAAAAAGCCATCGATGAGCCCAGCTTCTCTAAGGCCTATGGCAATATGTGCAGCTGCCTGGCTATGGTGAGTAACATGTTCCCATACATTGCTGCTGAAGTTCCATACAAAAGCAAATGCCACACAGAAGTGAACTCTGTTTGAACCACTCTAAACTGACATGGAGCTTTAATCAGCTTCTATTTAGTAACAACTCTCAACACTGTCTTATACCCAAGTGTTTCTCCTACATGTCTTTCCTGTGTAGTTAAAAGTGCCCATGGCAGACAAGCCCACCAGCACTTTGAGTTTCCAAAAGCTGCTGCTGAACCGCTGTCAGAAGGAGTTTGAGAAGGACAAGGTCAACGATGATGTTTTGGAGAAGCTGCGGCACCAGCTGGAAGCGGCCACTTCAGTAAGCAGCACTTCTGTCTAATTTACCCGACTCACCAACCCACAGATCAGGAGAAAGGGGACTGAATTCGGCAGCAGTGCTGGGAGGCGGCCTGGTCGTTATCGGGTCCAAACGCACTGTTTCTTGCTTTTGTCTTTGTTCTGGTTACTCCTCGCAAGGCCAGCGAGCGGGAGAGGCTGGAGGAGGATCTGGAGGAGGCGAAGGACAAGGCCCACAGGAGGTCCATCGGTAACATCAAGTTCATCGGGGAGCTGTTCAAGCTGCACATGCTGTCGGAGGCCATCATGCATGACTGTGTGGTCAAGCTGTTCATGACCCACAGCGAGGAGAGCCTGGAGCGTCTGTGCCACCTCCTCACAGCCATCGGCAAAGACCTGGACTTGGAGAAGGCCAGGGTAAGCAGGCCACGGGCCTTATCTGGGTTGATTTAATATTCTCAGCAGATGATCAGCACTTGCATCGGTTTATCTTTAGTATGTCATGTAAAGGTTTACGGGGCATGTGTAGATGAGTGCTAGTGTGTGGTGCAGCGACTGTGCCTATTTTGTCCAGATTTGGTCTGTGTTGCGTTTTTCACAACAAGTACTTTACACATCGAAACTGGATGAAGAAGTTTTGGATATTGTATCTTGACTGTCAGTTTTGTCTCTAGTAGGAACAGCAGTTGTGATGTTGACAGTTCAGTCACCAACTAGTTTGACAGTTATATGTGTTCAATTTTCCTGGTCTTTTTTATTGTGTATTTTTTTCTCCATGCACGCTTTTAACCAAAAAACAAGCATGTTGAAATGTTGTCTATAAAAGTTTTGCTGTCAGTGTTTTCTGTTGCTTGCCTGTTGCCTGCACTCTGACTACAGGGTAGCCAACTAATTAGGATCATCATCTATAGTGCGACTAGCATGCTGCGCTGATATCAGTGTATTATTAGGCCTTGGCAATGATTTTAAAAGTGTCCAAGTTCATGTTGTTTAGTGAAGTTGTTAGTGTGGTTGTTAGCTCTGCTCCTACTGCAGCTGACAAAATGAAAGGCTTTTATTGAGGACTGGTCAGCTGTTAGAAGGTTTTGCTCTCACAGCCTCCTCCACGTTTGCCGCCTCCTGCTGCTGCACCCTGGATTCCCCAAAGCCAAGTGCAGCTGATGACAGCACAGATACACCCACAGTGGCAGTGAACTGCTTTACAGCACTGACCAACGTGCAAGGCAGCAGGGTTTACATAAGAGTCATAAACATCTTGCGACATGAGTTCAGCTGAGAGCACACCTGATCGAATCGAAAAGGGTAGAATACCTGAAATTTTTCTACGTTTCTCTTACACTCTCTCTCTCTTTCTCTCTCTCTCAGCCAAAAATGGATCACTACTTTAAATATATAGAAAAGACAGTGAAGGAGAGGAGGGGTTCCTCACGCATTCGGTTCCTGCTCCAGGACGTCATCGACCTGCGACTGGTTAGAGACTCTGCCTGTGTTTGTGTGTTTGTGTTTGCCATTCCAGCGCATGGTGATGCAAAAGTATGCATCTGCTGATTTTGCTTTTCTAGCATAACTGGGTGTCGCAGCGAGCTGACCACGGGCCCAAGACCATTGAACAGATCCATCAGTAGGCCAAACTTGAGGAGCAGAGGAAGGTGCACCAGCAGCTGCTGTCCAAACACAACAAGAGGCAAAGGTGTGGCCCTCAAATCTGTGATAGCCTTTTTCACCTGGCTGTGTGAGGCCGAGGACAAGTCCAAGGACAAGTGACAATTGCTAAAACACAATATAATAATTCAAAACAATAATAAAACTGTGTGACAAAGAAACAAACGTTCTGACTCTAATGTATTTTTGTTTTTTCCTTTATGAACTGCAGATAAAACTATATTTAACATTTGCAGATGTTCAAAACAAAAGGCAGAGGTGAATATAGAAATAATATTATTTATTTTTATTTTATTCTTCCTTGGTTTCTTCTGAATTCAGATAGGCTCTGCCCACTAGATTTTACTTTTTTTGTTTGTTTGGGTTTTTCCTAGGATTTTCACACCATTCTGAGTGAAATTGGTGTCAAAATATTTGCAAGAATCTGTATCTCAATAATTATTTAAACAAAAACCTGACATAAAAATACAGCTGTCCTATTGCAGTCTAATATTAGTAGTACAAAGTAGTAGTACAAAGGTTAGGCTTTAACTTTAACTAGCTGTCACTCCTGAAGGACATGTTCAGATTTCATGAAATTTAAAAGACTTATACCAGTATTGACTTTGAGGTAGCTTACCAAATGTAGCAGTTTTGTCAATATGGGGCATATAATAATATGCAAATAACTGTTTCTCAACAACTGCTCTTCTGATCTTCTGATCAAGATGAAATTTTGCATACTGCTTCTGTAAGCAAGCTGGAGGATTGCTAAGGCTGAGTCAAACATTGACTAATGTTTTTCAGGTAATTGGCTAATCATTTTTCAGTGGGCTTCAAAGGATGTAATGTAATTTAGTAAGAAATGGCTTCAGTAGACTGCTACAACGTTGATTCTTGTAGAAATTACTTTGAATTTAAATATCCTACTGCTTTTTATGTTGCTGATGAACTGTAACACACTAGTCGTAGGACCTTTCTCCAATCTTCACAAATTTGGTATCAAAATATTGATGAGACTGAAACATGTTGATATTTGTATGGAGTATGGCCCCTACATACCTATCAATCCTTCCAAGGTGTACTGATTCATTCAAAACAGCTGAAAAAAAAATTAAGACTTATTTGAGTAATTCTTATGAAACTTGACATGAGTATTGATTTATGGACTTTAAGCTAGCATGGCAATTATAGGACATTTTTGCCAAGAGAGCCCCTCTGACATATGAAAAGGTATAAAAAAAAAAAAAAAGAGTCAATCCCATTGTGTACCAATTGTGCATGAGAAATGCACTTTATACAGTGCAATACTTTGTGACTATTCCATAAAAAAGTTCAATACGTTTCGTAAACCTTTTTTTAGCCTGATTTTTGATACCTAAATTAGTTGGGCAAATGCACCTTTCAAACAAATCAGTGACCTTTTGATCTAGAGATACCCTTTCAATGTAAAAAATGCAGATCTTCTTGTAAATAATTATCAAAAATATGTGTATTTAACTATCAATCCCCAAGAGCAGGATTTTTATTAATAGGCTAAAACTTAGCCATAGAGTGTTAGATTATCACCAAACTTCAATGGTGTATATGAACATACTGTGAATGCAAGTACATTTGGGGTGAACTGACCTTCTGGGGGAACTATATTTCTTAGTCATGTCGAATCAGAAAAAATAATATTTATATAAAGCAATTCAGCAGAGAAAATTGAGAGATTGGTTTCAAAATACAACATTCCCGGAAACAAAACGTCAAAACCAACCACAAAGGCTGGTGAACTTAATATGGGATGTCATCAGCAACCAAGTTGTGCAGATGTGATAAAATGATTGGACCCCTTAATTGCCAACTGCAGCTATAATAAATGTAATTCTAATGTATGTCATGAATTCCCTAGATGAAGGAAATTAGACATTTCAATAGCAACACACCTCCCTTGATGGAATGACTGGGTACAGAAACTAGTTGACCAGAAAGGCCAGAAAAATAGCACAACCACAGCCTTCAAACCAGACAACAAACCTGCTTAATGCTGACAAATTTTTATTTTTTTTTCAAATACAAAATACAGACTCACTCTCAATAAACAACCATTTGATGAACTAATGCAGAATATAAATTAAGACAGTGACACAAGCTTTACTGTAGTTACTAAGCATTTAGGTTTGGGTGTTTTTAGGACTTGGTGGGATGGTTACGAGAAAATATTGGCATATTAGATAAGCAGAAAAATACTATGGATGGGTTCAACACATGATGTGCGTGCTCGTTTGACTTTGGATCTATTGGATCCCGCCAATAACTGTTGAAAAGAAAAATGACCTCCTGATTGCTAAAACATATAATGGAAATAAATGTCTTATGCAATACGAGAATTATGGAAATCGGGTCAGCTTTGGAATAGAGAGGAGCGTTAGGCACATACTAATAATATTAATACATTTTCAGAGACACACAATATCCATCCTGCCAAGGACAGGCAGTGATCAGTGAACCAGGCAGCCAGTAAGAGAAATAAAATCACCAAGAAAGTCAGGCTTTTTGCTGTTTGTTTTCAAAAAAATGTCCTTGACAGAACACAAGATGTGACTGAATGAGCAAAGTTACATTTATATAGAGCCTTTCAAAGAACATGCAATGCTTTCCAATGAACACACACAGCTTCTACATTCAGTCACATGCTGGATATTGTGTTAAATTGTTAGTCAGTGGCTTACTGCAGGGTGACTGTGTGTAAAATGGGGAAGAGTAACTCCACTCCAGCCTCCTCTATCTCACAGTCATGCAGAGTGAGCTGTGTGTGTGTGTGTGTGTGTGTGTGTGTGTGTGTGTGTATGTAGGTATGTATGTGTGAGCTCTCTGGATGACCATGGAGACGACTGTGCAGTCCTCGGTGCTCAGAGTCAGAGTGTGTGTCTGTGTGTTTGCTGTCAGGTCCAGAGCAGAGCTGCAGGAGAAGTCCAGTGTGCTGCAGAGCAGAGAGCAGATCTGCTGCTGCTGCCCCCTGCTGGAGGTCAGAGACACTGTAGCAGTGGAGCAGCCTCAGCAGCAGCCTGTCAACACTGAGAAAACAAAACACACACACACACACACACACACACACACACAAACACACACACAGTGGCAGGGCAGTTAATTTCAGATTAATATAAATATTTCACCCGAATTTACCAATTACCATGGACTGTAATATGTTGATTACCTGACACAGGAGTCTCAATAAAACCTAAACAATGCTGGCACAAAATGACATCTTGGAAACTTTCCAAAACACACATAAATGAATATATAAGTGTATGTAAATGTATATAAGTTTTTATAACACGCCCAGTTTCCTGCTTATTTTCAGCCACTTTTTGGTAACTGCATTTATATTATGTCAAATGAGATTTTAATGCTTTAATTTTTGTGTATTAAGAAATGGTACTTGATCAATTTATGTTATTTATCCTCATATGGAAAGATTTGCTTCCATATTTTCCATATTTCAAATTTTGTGGGAAAAAGATGTCTGGAGATTTTACAGTCTCTTATAGCCTGCAAGTTATAGGACAGTGCCAGACCTGTGAAACAGTGCCACTTCATCCAGTGTTTAGATGACGTTTGATGCTTAGACCTCATTAGTCATATGCTAATAGTAACTTTGATACAATCTTCAATACAGTGTTGAATCAATGTGCTTTGCAATAGTGAGCTTTGATGCCTCAGTATCTAACATCCCATCACTACACTGGAGTTCTACCATATGTATTCTTTCTCTGCCTGTTCGTTTTCCATATTGTTCTCCGTTCCCGTGTTCTTAATATCTGTGTTATCTTACTTTTACCTCTATGTTTTCTTCTTCCTGGTTAGCCTCACTTTGTTTTTTGTTTATCATGTATTCTGGTAACCTGCTCTTGGATAATGTTTCTGCTCCTCCTAATAAACAAAGTTCGACAACACGCTTGTGTCTTGCCCTGCCTGTCTCAGCATTACAGCTAATCTAAAGGTCAAAGCATAAACTTCACTGGCAGATACACCTATATTTAAACATTACCACGTATGTACACAGTTTTCTAATTACATTAACATATTAACAAATAAGCAGACATCTAGTTTCTGGACATCTGAATATTTTCAAAAATTTGATTCTTTAAAAGGTGGGTTTAAATGATACAGCACTACAAAAAGCACGCCAACCATAGGCAACAAGCAATCCTTGAATTAGAATAAATTAATATTTCTGTATGTGGGCAAAATAATAATATGATTCTTAGTCCACGTAATATTTAGGCTCCATGCATGTAAATATATCTTTTATTTAAAAATGAACACATTGTCTATTTTCACCATTAGTTGCTTTGAAACCATTTAAGCCCACTACACTCCATTTAAGATGACCTTAGAGTGTTTTAATGAGGAGTTCCTTCAAGTACAAACTTGCATCAGTTTTCACTGTACTGGCTGCAAGTAAGAAATTATGACATGCAAAATAAATGCTGTTTGATGGAATAAATGAATGACAAATATGAAGTTACGATGTGATCATAAAATGGCTTAGGCTAATGTGTCCATGTGTTCTTACAATCCTGGCAGGTCATGTGTGACTGGGGTTGGAGCTTTACTGAAACAGATGTTTTACATCTTGTTCTGGATTATAATCTGGCTAGTGGAATTGAGAGCCCTTTCCCCAATGGGAGAAAATGATTTTATTGTTTTATGTGAGATCATCCTGAGCAGACCATTCACAAATCAGAACAGTTTCCTGTGGCTACAGTGAGGACCTCAGCTGATACTGGAATATTCACCCACTGCTTTGATATGCTTATCTCACAGATTTCACAACAAAACCCCAGAATATCTACAATGTAGATGAGACAGGATTTGTCACTGGTCCATGACAAATCCTGTAAGATTATGTAGCAGACTACAGGTGGAAGTGGGAGGGAACAGATAACCGTCCACATCACTGGGAATGTTGTTGGGCAGATTCATCATCTACAAAGGGAAACGGTTGTACAATTCTTGGTGTCAAGGAGGTCCAGACCGCAACCCCATTTTTGTGACAGAACATGGACGGTTGGACAAATCTCTTCCTTAAACTATTCACTCAGATCTCAGACTGATCATTTCTCAGGGTTTTAATATTTGATGGTTAAGCCTCGCATGTGACTCTGGGACTGGGGGACTAGGGGGCTTCTTAACATTTTTTCTACTCCTGAACCTCTTACTGAATAAATGTTGAGCTGTTAATCCTTTCAAAACTTTACATTTTTAATATTTTGTCAATAAATCATGACATGATCTTACTTGGAACTTAAATGGACTTAAATGATGCAACTGTACCTATTAAGATGATGCCAGACTTTGCACCTATTTAAGAAAATATCTTTATTTACATTATAAAACAGACATGAACTAATAAGCACATTTTGAAATGAGAAGTTAGACATTCATATTATAAATCAATTAAATATCTATGAAAAATGCCTGGAAAATTATTTTGGCAGGCTTATTGCATGCAGTAAAGGAGTAAAGTTATGTTAATATGGAAAGGACATGAAATTCTATACCATACAGCTATTTTTGAAAGAAAGACTTAATTCCTTTAAATCCTTTCCATACAATCCTAATTCGAAATCTCTTCTTCTCACATGTTCTTGCTTCCGAGGCTCCATTCGCTTCTTTCGATGTCTGCTCTATGTCTTTTTGATGACGTTTCAGTTTCTTCTTCTCATGTGTCTTTTTCTCCTTGAACTGTTTCTCCTGTGCATTTGGTGCTGGCCTCACATCTGAGTGAGGCAGTAGTGGACGGCAAGGCCTGTAGGGTCTGGATGATGGGGCTTCTTGGAACCAGTGGGGCTCACCAGGTGCAAATCTGGTAGGCTGTCTGAGGGAGAGTGAGGGAAACCTGTTGTCTCGTGGTTTGGGAGACTCCAGGGGGAAACTGGGCCTTGGGCTTTCCAACTGTGAAAAAGCATTTAATTTAGCATCACTATTAAATACATGCATGTGCACACACTTTGATATACTATCAAAAATATAATGTAAGTGATATTGTAGTGCCATAGGCAAACCATTTGTTGATATGCCCTAACACATTTATGCTCACTATTTACCTGGACTTTAATTATAGTTGCTTATTTCAATCTAAAACCATCTGCTGTGTATAGCAGAACATTGCTTCATTGGATGTGCACTGCAGTGTAACTAAGTGTTTCTCTTTTCCTACTTTCTCAAGCTGTGCTCTCAGCCTTCTCAGTTCAGCTTTGATCTCCACATTCTCCCTCTGCAGTTCTCGCACTGCTAGCTCGAGGTCTAGACCTCCAAGACACCGCCCCACACGTGCAGCCTTCCGTCGGTTGTCCTCCCATGTCTTTCTCCGACATTCACCCAGGGTCTCTTTGCTCAACTCCTCCTCCACCTTATGGATTCCCATTTGGAACATACAGAGACATATGACCCAGCAATGTGTATTCGGTCCCTAGAGATCTTCAGCCGACAAAGAGTCTATATATATATATATATAGTTATTCTGTTCTTCTCTGCGTTCTTTCTTTCTTTTTCAATCTGAGATGTTGCAGAGCCTCATTCTAATCCCTAAAAGGCAATCTCTATCTAAAAAGGGCTCATATCAAAATTTAAAGTGGTGTGTTAGTTGTAACAGTCGCCAGCTGTGTTGATAACTCACTCTACGATGCGCTGACACGGTGGAATCTTCCAGCTGCTTACCGTCCTCCTACAAAACAGAAACCTGCTTAACACACTGATATCCAGCTCAACAGGAGGATGTCTTACAATGTAGGTCGGCTCTAAAGTGGGAGAATTGCTGCAACTAACTTCAAAAGGATGAACGCTGTTCTGCCAAAAATGCATCTCACTTTTGTAATCGTATCTTTTTTAAATGTTTCTACTACTGTTTGTCTTGTTTATTCTGACTAGCAGTTGCTATCACACCACGCGACTAGAATGTTATACGTATGACGCCGCATGGTTACAGAATTCAAAAGATTACAGCTCGGACGATATTGAACGCGCGTTAAAATACGCTCATGAATGAGTTTAACAGACACCTGTTCATTTCAACACAATGGGAGAAATTACTGTGCTCACAGAGCTTAGTAACGCCTTAGAGGAAAATTCGCTGCTGCACTTTAAAACACTGAGCGTTTTTCTTAAAACACATAAAAGGTGCAAGATCACGCGTTGTCGTGTGAGCACCTCAGTCGTAAAAAGGGCTGAGTTGTCATGAATACGTTATGATCAGGAGTAGTCGGCCGTACTGCTGCGGCATCCGGTCAAATCAACCGTCCTCTAAGAATCAGCGCAGTACTAGTTTTGGTAATAGCAGCATCTATGGACATAAACGGCGGCGAAACGGATGGTTTCTTTCTCGTCAACTTTATAGTCCATCACACCTGCTCCTATAGATCGGGATAAAATCTCCATACCAAAACCTCTGTGCATTGGCATGATGAAAATTTAGAGCACGCAAATCCTTCACTTCTGAAACAGCAGAAATTATGTAATTTTACGCAGATTAAAAAAACCCTCAACGCTAAAGACTGCTGTTGACGGAGTTTTAATGTAAATATAGCAGGTTGGGGAAGTGTAACGATGAGCGGTAAGGAGGCGGACGCATTGTGTGGAAAAGAGTGAGATTTATTAGGGGCAAATCCAAAGTCCAGGGTCAAATTATTAACATGGAGAGTCCGAGAATTCACGATAAACTAAAGTAAAGAAAAGTGCACGAAGACAAACCAGGGATGCAGGCTATAACATTGGGGCGAGGATAAACATTCAGGCTTATATTCACATGCACGGAAGCCTCGATTAACAAACAGCAGCTGGACTTACAATAAATAGCAACAAGACTAAACTAAAACAGGGCTTAAAAACATGGTCACATGAGCATTAAACCAGACACAAATGCAAATTTGAAAACGAAACGAAGGAATGGAACCACAACAAGGGAGTAAATCAAAATAAAGACACTAGACAGGGAAACCGTGGAGTCATGAACGCTAGGAGGGTGGTCAGTGGTGACAGGAAGCTTGTTTCAGTCATGGATGTCTTTGGCAAAATGAATGCAACTAAAATGCTTTCCTCATGTGTCCTAATAACCAAATAATAACCAAGTTCTTCTTTATTTCTAAATAATATGCCTTTCGGAAATTGTATAACTGCTTGTGTTATATTACTTTCTTTTATTCAGAAACACAGGAGACTCAGGTGAAAAGTGTGATGGAAATTATACACTTATTATTATATCCTAAAACTTGTCTCACCTAATCGTAGTCATCAGTTTATTAGATAAATGCATACCTATTTTTCTGTTTGTGTTTCACATGTTCCATCCCTTTTCTTTTCTTTGAAAGAAAAATTCCTTAACTTAATCAAAGACTAGGATTAAAAAAATAAAATAAAATAAAATCATAGACAGGTCAGCTGAGCCCACTCCCTTGTCGTAATGTCCCCATATTGACAGTTAAATACCACATATTAAATACAATAGAGACTGGAGTGTCTTGTTTTTCTCTGAACATTCCACAGTGCATCTAGAATTTTAATAGTTGTTTATTTCTGCTCAGTTTTTCTGCTCTTATTTGAATTTGTTTTTGTCTTAAGGAGAAAAAAAAGGCGTCAAACGAGACCTGTGACCCCAGGGGGAAATCATGGATCAGATGCCTCACACCAAGTCACTGTGTAAACAACACCAGGTTCATGTTTTAGTGTGAGGAATGAGTGCAGGAGTGTTTTGAAAGAGCAAATACAAACACTAACAAGAAGAGAACAAAGAAAACAGGAAGGAGAAGCTCCTATCCTTTTTGAGTTACTTACTGAGTTCATTCTCATAGCAAGTTCATTACACCTTGTGTACTTGTTGTAGTGCAGTTAGCTGTTTCTATATTGGCTGAGAGAAGGAGCAGACCTGTTCAAGTCACAGAACCATTTACATTTAAACAACAGAATCTGGTCAGTGGAGGATGTACTTTCTCAAACCTTTTTAACTGGTATCTCACCTCTGTGTCTCTCTGTGTTCGCAGGACAGGGACCACTGCACACCTCGCACCAGGACACCTTTCCAGTGATGACTCCCCTCGTGTGGAATTAGTTCACAGCTGTTTAGTCTTATACTTATCCACAACTAGGATTAGTCCATTTACTATTTCTTAGAAGTGGGGATCAAGAACATTGGAAGACGTGAGTAGTTTTTTGGAGCAATAAAGATCAATACATAAAAACAGGCAAATGACCTGGTTATACCCAAATACATCAATAAACACATCAAACAAGGTAATGCTTAGGTATGAATTTTCTTGACTTCGTGACTTATTATGAAGCTTAACTTGTTATGAACTGACACATGTGATAATGTTCACACATTTAGCTGCAATTCTTTGTTTAACTTCAGAGGGTTAAATGGAGCTCACTCAGATGATGGTGTTGACTGCTTCAAGGATTTTCACTAGAAGTTATATAACTGCAAGTTATATTACCGATGTCTAAGTGTATGCAGCGCAGAATTCTTTCTTCGTAATGTAATACATGTCCTATTTAATTCTACAAGATAAACAGGTTGGAAAATATTTGTGTAAAATAGATTATGATTATTTTTGGAACATAAAGCCATGCAAACATTGTAAGTGGACATCAAGGAAAAATATAAAATAAAAGAATAGTATAGCATACAGTTACAGGGTATTCCTGTTTTCATTGATTACTAGGGAAGCTCTTTGTCTCCCTCTTGTGGCCATTGTTGTCTGAGCCAACAACCATATCAACATAAGTGACATGAAGTTACAGAAATTAATTAAAACTAAAACGTATTTTTATAAACACGATTTGACAGTGTGTTTTACATATTCTGGTTGAATATGACATTTATGTGTACAAGATTATAAAAAACACAATCATACATTTACCTGATACTTATATCCAAAGTGACTTACGAGTGAGTATATCTTGAGCAATTGAGGGTTAAGGGCCTTGCTCCGCAAACCAACAGTGGCAACTTGGCAGCAGTAGGGCTGGAACCGGTAAGCTTCTGACTACATGTCAAGTATATTAACCACTGAGCTACCACTGATCACTGCTGGGGGTAACCATAAATGTTAGAATTTAAAATGTTGGATACTAAACTATTTAAAAAACATTTTGGAACATTTATTTATTTCATTTCCCCTAACCTTTGACAGCACGGCTAGTCCAGACCTCTGTATATGCATCTTCTTACCCCTTCTCTCTGCACACAAAAAATAAAATGCATTGAGAAGAGACTAATTGCCCAAAGGATAAAAAATAAAATGACATATATAATGATAAAAGGAAAAGGTAAATAGATAACAGTAGATGTGTTAATATAAAATCAAAAGTCATCTAAACAGAACTCAATGCAATAAGTGTGTTTTGAGATGTTTTTGTTTTGCTGTTGGTTTGTTTTTTTTTTCTGTTTTTTTGCTTTCAAGTGCTAATGCCATTATGAGTTGCTAGACCATGAAGACATTTAAAGCATAATAAAATAATCTGATTTTGCTGTAAAAGACAGATGTCATGTTCACACTGCACAACTTCACTGCTTAATGTGATCTCCTGTTTACATCTGGCAGACACGCTTATCTATAGCAACTTACAGTTTCAACTATATTACAGAGCTAGGTCCATATAGCGGTAGGAGTTTGACTCAGTTCAGTTCAGCTCACTCAGGCTTTCATTTCTGTTTTCTTGTCTTCAGGTTTTGTTTCATTGTCCCTAATAAGTCCAACTTGTGCTTGTCTACTCATGTCTCACTGTCCTCCTTTGCTTGATGTCACAACTTCATTGATACCTAAAGTGAATGTTGGAAATATCACATGTTCTTTGAGTAGGAATCAAACATCATTGCTCTAATACACTGGACTGATAGTGGACTCTGCCGAGGTACACCTACCCCTGATGTCGTGATGTTACTGAGCCTCATCCTGTCTCAGATGCCTTGACTACTCCCATCATCCCCTGATGTCCCCTGTTGTAGCCCACACCACCTCCACCCCAACCAGCTACTCTCTTTTGCCCTTAATGGACGTTCTCTTGCGACTTGGGTCTCGGACACATGCACACAAGTCTAGAAGCTCCAGAAAGTTGGACTAAACATTAAATGCTTATTTCATTTTTTTATTTATGTCTCTCTTTAAACAGCCAGAGGAGGATGGGACCCCCTTTGAGTCTTGGTTCCTCTCGACGTTTCTTCCTCATGCTCTAGGGAGCTTTTCCTTGCCACTGTCACCCTTGGCTTGCTTACTGGGGGCTTGGACTTGGACATTTGAAAAGCTGCTTTGTAATAGCACCTGTTGTAAATAAAATAAAATAAAATACAATTTTAAAAAGTACTTTATAAATAAATTTTGAGTATTTGATTTTTATATGTAATCTTAAAATGTATAAGATAACTAAAATTTGTTTTTTAATCATTACATTTTTTCACTTAAAACAAAAATATAATTTGGATAGTCCCAATAATCTAGAAAAATCAAATCTCATCATTACAGTGCCAACAACACATCAGCATCACCAGACTTCAAAGCACTTGTCTGAGAGGAAGATTTGTATGCCTGTAATTCTGTTGTTGAAGAGCCTATAAAATCAAAATAGGCTTTTAAATTTGAAATTTTAAACTCAAATAAATACAGCCTTATTTTACATGCCTTAACACACACACACAGTTACCTCACAGTGTGAATATTGTTGTTGGTGGAGAAAGTATCATAGATCCTCTTTGCTGACACATCAGTGATGTCATTGTGACTGAGGCTGAAATAAGATGGATTATAATTACCACATTGTTCAGGATTCCCAAACACACCTCCCTCTACTAAATCACCGCATAGTAGTACAAACACCTGTAGATTTATATATCAATGAATTAAATTAATGAACGAATGAATGAATAAACGAATGACTGAATTAGCAAATGAATGAATAAGCAAAGAAATAAATAGTATATTTGTGTCAGTGGACCTGAGTCATTAATGGCCAGATAATTATGCATTCTGACATTTTAAACAAAATATCATTTATTTCAGTTCTTGTACACATGACTTGTTATCTATCAGGCATGAAACTGTAAATCATAAAGAGTCTGTTATGCCTTATTTCTCTTTTTAATGAGAACATGTGTTTCTACAAGCAGTCTGGATATTTTGTAGACCACAGAGGTCCATCTTGCCAAGTACAGGCAGTGATCAGTGAACCAGTCAGCCAGTGAGAGAGGTTGTCATTTCCAAATAAAATCACCAAGAAAATCAAGCTTTTTGTTGTTTGCTTTTGAAAAAAATAAGTCCTTGAAGGAACAAAGGATATGACTGAATGAGCAAAGTTACATTTATATAGAGCCTTTCAAGGAACATACAATGCTTTACAATGAACACACACAGCTTCTATATTCAGTCACATGCCGGATTTTGTGTTAAATTGTGAGAAAAAGAGTAAAATGTGTTATATCTATGTTAGTGTTCACTGTGCACTCAACAATCAAGACTCACTACACATTCCTCCTCCCGCTTGTCCACTCACTCCAGGATGTGGGCTTTGTGCTGGTGTGGGAACAGCAGCTGCAGGCAGTGGTCAGTGAGCTGACAGTGGCTAAGGTCCAGTTCTGACAGCCCTTCAGAATGTTCCAGAAACAGCGCCAGTGACCTACAGGCCATATCAGTCCCCACACAGAGAAGAGACAGGAACTGGAGCAGCCTGGCTTTATTGCAGCTGAACACACTCAACATTCACCAACATGTAGAGTCACAAAACACTAACACACTCACATAACTACTAACATTAATGCTATTTACACACATTTTGTTTCAAATGATAAAATTCTTTTCCCTTTTCCAGAATGTTTCCCTAGTTTGTGTGGTGTTGAGTCATTGGCTTACTGAAGGGTGACTGTGTGTAAAATGGGGAAGAGTTGCCCTCACAGCCGTGTAGAGTGAGCTGTGTGTGTGTGTGTGTGAGAGAGCTCACTCTCTGGATGACCATGGAGACAACTTTGCAGTCCTCAGTGCTCAGAGTCAGTGTGTGTGTGTGTCTGTGTGTCTCCTGTCAACACGGAGAAAATAAAACACACACAGACAGTGGCTGGGCAGTTAATTTCGGATTAATATAAATATTTCACTTAAATTTACCAATTTCCTCCAGAAAGTCATTTTATTCTAGGTAAATATCCATGGATATTGCTGATTACTTGACAGGAGTCTCAATAAAACCTAAATGATGCTGGCACAAAATGACTTTTGAGGAAACTCGTGAAAAACACATAAACGTACATAAACATTTATATAACACTCCCTAAACAGACCAGTTCTGTGTTAAAATTCTGATTGTGAGAAAAGTTCAAGCCTGAGATGGGAGACGTGTTAGAGCAGTGGCTCAATGCTCTCCAACTCCGCCTTTGGTATGGAGGTGAAAAGCAGGCTGAGAGAGACTGCTGTGCAGTGCTGGAGGGTGAAGCGCAGGGCAGCACAGTGGACAGAGTCCAGCTCTCTGCTGTTCAGGTTGATGCAGTTCTCTGCTGAACTCAACAAGCTGGACACACAGTGAGCAGAGCCAGTCTGATAGATCTCTCTGATGATGGACAGTACAAAGCTGGAGCTCAGCCTGGGGAGAAGACACACACACACACACATACACACATTTCCAGGTCTCATGCTGTACAGTATAATTAAAGTGTTTGGACTGTTACTAACTGTGTGAACAATCTGAGCCACACAACACATGACTGTATTCTCTCACCTTCTGATCTGAAGTCTGGCCAGTACAGGCAGAAGGTCTCTGGGATTTTGTTACTTAATGTTGGGGATGTGTAGTGGTCCCATGAGCTGGTGGAAGCTCGTCTACTTTGCCGTAACGTCACCCTTTCGCCTTGCTGTCTGGATGCGTACTGTCTGTCAGACTAGCAATTCATCTACACTTCTCACAGATAAAACTGCCACTAATGACGAAGAATAAACATGCTGCATTCAGTGCTCTGAAGCAGAACATAAGTCATGATGAAAAAGCAAAATGTTAACATTACTTATGTTTGTGGTAGTTCCTTAGATATAGTTTGTGATGATAAAATAGTTTTCCATGGAAGTTGCCAGTTTCCAGGTAGAAAGTAGTTAAATCCAACAAAACATTTGTTAAACAGATAGAGAGCAGTAAAAGCTAGTATGCTGAAACTACCTGTTTCAAAAACAGGAAGCTTCCTTATGAAGGAAAGAGGTTCTTATGAACCTCAGCATTTTGACAGCAAGTATTAACCATGGCTATAAAACCATGTGAATAATTCAGTTATGGGATTACTCCACAAAATAGAACATCAAATCTAATTATTTGGCCAGTACAGGGTTATGCAATATTCCTTCATCTCAGCAAAATGGAATAGCTTGACTTCCTTAACTGATTAATAATTTAAAAATATCTTTCTTGACTATAAGAATATAGCTTACCCATTAGAAAGATTAAACATCCAGTCAGTTTGTATCCTGGCATGTTAATGTAAAAGGCAGCTCCTACTGGATTTGGGGAAAGATTAGTAAAAGATTTCAAGTATCTGCAAAGCAGAAAACTGCCTATTCAACAGGCATGAATGATCTGCTACCGAAGTAGTTGTGTTATTTGCATAGCCTAATTAATATCATTAGATCATGTTCTATATTACCTATATAGTTATATTAAAATTTTGCTATTGCTTTTTTGCTTCACAATTGTTACACATAATTGCTGCACCTGATACAAGGATAGGAATTTCAATTTATTCATACTGGATATAAGAATCATTAATGGCTGCTGAGTGAAGCACTTTCATTGAAAATTCATCCACCAATTTTTTTTTTTTTTTTTTTTTTGGAACTAGAAACAGGGCACATCAACCAGGAATACATTCCAGGTCTGTTTTAGAACACTGGCTGTGATTCATTACATTTTGGCAATTGTGAAAAGAAACTGGATGATACTTCTAAAAGTAATTGTGTTTGCAGTTTATTTGCACAGTTACATGAACAACACTGGTAGCATAGTCAACAGGTTTGATGGTTTTCCAGTGCACGACACTGTGATACCAGGGCTGGCCCAAGCCTGTTTGGGGCCCTATGCAGAAATCTGAGCTGCCACTGACATAACATAGGTAAAAAACAAATAGAAATAAATACATGGTCTTTGGCACCCTCTTGGCGGCCTTAGCAGGCTCTCATTTTGCTTATACGGCGGGACAATTGTTCTGCTGTTATCCTAGCTATTGAGCAGTCCTACCTAGATTTAATGTACTTATGTACATTACCCTTAGTCCAGGTTTCTGGTGTTTATTTTAGATGGATTTTTGGTTGTATATATTATAATTAGGCTACTGTGGACAATTGTATATCGTATAGCTACAGCACCTGTACTTCACACACATGTAGTAATCGGAACTAGAAAGTTGCCAACCCTATTAAAATATTAGGTTTATAGTATAATATTTGAATTAAACAGACAAAGCATTAATCACAATCATTTGCATGATGATTAAATCTTGAACCAAAAATGTATCAGAGAGCTGTAGTGTTTTTTACAGTCACACACCCAATAAAACTGTGCTTGACCATTTCTTGCCCTCTATATCATTCTCTGCAGTTTACTGAGAAAGACCTGACACTGGGTAATGCCATTGTCTATTCGAAGGCCAAAACAACAACAATCTTGGTTATCAAAGACTCACTCCACCCTGACCACAGCCTCTTCTTTTAGAAGCCATGAGAAGACCACCATCGCAGCTTGAGAGCACAAATCTAGCCTCTTAAGAGGTGTTATGTTCCACAGGCAGATCGATATCTCAATGCGGTCCACATGAAAGCAATTTTCTTTCCATGAGTGCAAATTGCACTTTTAATGCCTGATATTTCAGCCACTCATTTCTCTCACTACATGACAAAACTCTCGAAACTTTTCTCCAAAAGCACTGAATGTTATTCTAACCATTTATGGCCTTTCTCCAATCATGTACACAAAGTCCAGTATGATTCCAAATGTCATCAAAAGATATATCTGTTTGTAGCTGAACAACTTATACAATACGATCTTTCTTCTTTGTGTCAAATGAAATTAACAATTGAAAGATCCAAAACTGGCTGTGTTTCTTGCCAACATACTGGTGTTTGGACATGTGGGATTACTTGCATGTCGCTTTCAATAACTCAGTTGGTAGAGTAGAAGTTAAAACTGTCATCCTTAGGCTGTCGGCTCAACTCCAACTCACACAAACTTTATGTTTTAATGCAGAATCTGTCATTTTATATGAGCATAAGAAAAGGCTTTTTCCTGACCGGGAATCGAACCCGGGCTGCAGCGGTGAAAGCTCCGAATCCTAACCAGACAACCAGGGACAAAGCTACTGAGTTTATATGACAAGACCATTTTTCAAAGTCTGCACTCCTACTATTCTGACAATGTTTGGATGCATACTGGACTTGGTATGCATGAGTGGAAAAAGGCCATAAAGCGAGTTATTTATCTTTCTCTTTGTTCTACAAAAAAATGAAGTTTGCAAGAGTCAGGGCTCTTTTTTACCATCTGGGAAAAGAGGGAACGCTGGTATCACTAACACATGGAAAGAGCTGTTATAGTATTCCCCATTTGTCTCCTTAATGTTTCTGACATTTTAGCCACTCATTTCTCTCTCTACATGAAAACACTCTAGAAAACTTTCTCCAAAAAATACGGAATGTTATTCTAACTACTCAGAAAATAGTATTTTCCTCCCCCTTCTGACGCGTGAACTTATAGACGCCCTTGATTGCACGGTGTCTCTGTAATTGACAGGGGAGAGAGCGTATGCCACTCCCTCTCTCCCTAAGAGTACAGCCAATTATGCTCTTCTAGACTCTTGGCCACAAATGGCTGTGACACCATCAGTTTCAAAGTTAAACACAACTCCTATAGTACTAATAAAAGCTTCACACTCAGCTCAGCTGGGGCATGGCAGACACTGAAGGAAACTCCTCACTTCACTCTCTTCATCTGACCAGTCATTAAGCTCCACTGGTTTCTTCACTGTTTGGAGTTTCAGCACTTCTAGCACTTGTAATATTAGAATAGAATCCCTTTATTTACTAAAGGTACACAGAAATGTACACCGGTACACAGAAACTTACTGTATGTAAGAGTGCAATAGTTCAAAGCTGTATTAGTGCAGATAAATACAACTACAGTGCCATTGCAGCTTTTAATGCTGTTTCAGTATCAGGGTCTTCAGGAAGGCTCCACCTGGCAACCCTGAAGTGCCTTGCTATGCTTAAAACTACACACACACACACACACACACACACACACACAAACACAAACACTTAACAAGGTGAGTTCTGCTTATTTGTTATTGGAGATTTGTTAAGAAGGCTGATCGCCATTTAAAATTAGATTTCACAAACTGTAATTGTTACACTGGTGAGTTTGAGGTAGAGATGCACTTTCATTAATACTGCTTGCACTGTGTTTCTTTACAACATGCATGGACGTGTTAAAGCATCTCATATGCATGGAACACTAATACTCAGAGCATTGGAAGGTTGAAAACAGAAGCTATCTGGCTCACACAATGTTTTAAATGTGCCAAGGGAAATTCCAAGTGTGGCCATCCTTGAGTGGAGTGGAAGATAAATATGTTTTTTTTGTATTTCAAAGCGGCTGTAAGAGTATAACAGGCAGTTTAGAACATGTCAGTCCCTCCATGTAATTTCAGAGAAAATATCCTATGAAGATTGGACCAAGATTCCTGCAGAGTATTTTCAGCACATAGTGGAAACTATGCCAGAAAGAATTGCTGCAGTTCTGGAGGCCAAAGAAGGTCCAACATGCTATTAAATGGGTGTACTTAAGCCCACTGTGTCCTATTATAGGATATTGCTGGAATGTATGTGGATGTTGTTGGAATGGCCGCAGAGTTGCGGCAGCAGTACAGGTAGTCTGTAATCCTTTCCCCCATCTGAGTGAGTTTGCCCTATTGCACGGGGTCGAGTTATGATGTGAATGTTTAATTACACAGGATGGATTGTGGGCGACAGAACCGAACAGCCTTCAGGATTCAAGTAGAGAAAGGGGAAACTTCTCCAGCCTTTGAGTTAATCACAGGACTATTGCATAGCAATTAGGGATAACAGAACAGCTTTCGGGGGGGTTTGGGTGGGTTGCCTTATCCGCTCCTTTAACAGAGTAGTCACAATTCAAATTTCCCTTGTTCCATTGTTTACAAGGCATTATACATGTGGTTTATTTATAGTGCACGGAGTAATATGCAGCAAGTCTGGTCTGTCTGCTTTGGAAGAGAAACATTTGGCCAAAAGAGCAAGACACAGCCAGGAGGATGATTGGTAAGAGCACATCATAATATGCACCTTAAAGCTGTGCTCTACAGCTAGGTCCTGTTCCATGACTGCATATATAAATTAACTATTGACATTGCTATTTATATCTGGCCATTTACAGTGCACTCTTGCTCAGTGCAGCACTTGAAGCTGATTTTCCATTGTGTAGTTATTATGTTCAAGAGATGTTTGACCCGGTCAGGGTGACACACTTTAGTGAGGGCAGCAGTATCCTAGAGGACACTACAGACAGTGACGGAGACATCTCAGAGCGCGAGGTGAGAGTTTGAGTTTTTTGTTACTCTCTCTACGACATACTTTTCATGCCAGGTACTATTGTCCAGTTCAGCCAAATTTAATTTACTGCCTTGTATTATCATATATAAATTGCTGAACATCTTTTCACTCAGTTTCAAACAACCCCTCAGCTGTATTAAGCCATTTCAGGTTATTCAGAAGTACTGCTAAATGGATGTGGTGGGAAAATGAGAGCACATCAAACACAGACAGCTTTATGCATTGAGTAGTAAAGAGTAAAAGTTTATTGAGTTCTGTCCCCTGTATAACAGAGTAAAAGGACTGACGCGCAGTACGGTCCCCCTCCCCTTATACAGAGAACAGAAGAAAGAGAAAAAAAAGAAAAACGACTCCTACAGAGTATCTGCTAATTCATGTTTTGGTTAGCCTGAGCGCTGAAGGCTTCTTCTATCTCTATGGTTAGAATGGTATGTGAGCAGCTGGTGTACCTGACTCACATGCTTATCTGCAGACTGTTATGCTGTGACTATAGAAACATAAAGCAAAGTAAAATAAAGCAAAGTAAATTTCCACAAAATGAAGTAAGGCAAATTTCCACAACATTTCCCCCCTATATCACACATTATCACACATTTATTCAGCAAATAGCACTACGATGTCTTCATGTGGATCACCAGCACCGCCCATCTTGGGGAGCAGAATGTCTTCACTGAGCTGCGGTTGGTCATTGGCATGGCCGCTGAGCGCTGGCATGGTGAACACACTAGAAAGACGTCTGACACGCAATGACAAAAAAGGAGGTAAACACAGAAGAAGAAGAAAAAGAAGAAGAATGAGTAGCAGAATGGGCAACGCTACAGCCGCTACTGGAACTGTAGGCTGCGGAGTGAAGGCAGATCACAAATGATTCATATAATCAGTAATATTAGCGCTGAGATCTGGAATGTAAAAACAGCAGGAAGTGTTAATCATTTTGCACACTCCTCCTTCCTTCATGGTTAGGAGATTTAATACCATTCTATGTTGAAGCACTGCTGCCCTTATCACTTGTTGTTCTATCTTTAAGGCACCTATTGCTGCTAAGGTGTCATTAACTACTTGCAGTAACTGATAAGCTAAGCCATTGATCTTTTGCAGGGCTGCTACTGTGCCACCGCCCAGGAAAAGGGACCAACCAATGGTTTCACCCGGAGTGGTCCATGGGTCCCTCAGAATTCTACCACAATAGTCTGTGCTGGTTATGTCTCTCCTCACCCTGTGCTGCTTGGCATGGGGAAGTGTATACACCTGCGTCCTTGGGCGCACTACAGCTGGATAACAACAACCAGTCCAGTTCTGTGGCAATTCACCATAGGCCACCGAACCACCGACCCACATTACATTCCAATACCCCTGCAGGGTTGTCATGGAGCAATTCCACAGGGAACTGCTATTGGAGTCACTGCAAGTGCCATTGCTGTGCACCTGCACATAATCGATGCATCTGGACCAGACTTCCGGCACCTGCTGCTTCATCTGCTATACAAATATCTCACCCTTACTAGCTGCCACATGCAGCATCATTTTCGGTGGTGCGGGGTTAGTGGGACTGGGACAGTTTGAGGTCTGGTTAATAACCTGGCACATAGAGATTGTCATATTCACTTCTCCTACGTCTGCGTTTTTCAGAGGGATTACAGTCCTTGGAACACTGGTGTGCTGGCACACCAGATACTCTTGCTCGATATGTTGGGCATGCACAATGGCTGACATACACGCTGTATTTTGTTGGCATTTAGCTGCTAATCATTCTGCTTCAGTCGCGTTGGGACCCTGAAATGGTAACAAGTCTTCTCATAAGTCATGGGATTCTTCATCCATATTAATATTCAGTCTATGTTCTGACTGTGTTAGCTGTGCCTGATTTTCTCTACCGTCTCTTGACGGTTCCGAGTGTCGAAAGGGTAGGCCTTGCCTTTAACACCCTACTCAACACAGTTCCGACCTAGTCTGTTTGGGTGCTGCTGCTTGGAGTTGGGGCTGGCGTCGGAGCCTTCTTACAGTGTGTGTGATGTACCCAGGTTCCTCGTCCTTCTATTTTGACAGCAGTGTGGGTTGTTAACAGGAGGTTCTAGTTGTCTCCACCTGGTGCCTTCAGTGGCGGTAGCCCCTGACTGAATTTCCCGTAATGTGGCCTGCGGGGTAGCAGCGGTTTCCTGTATTTCTTGCACAGCGGTTTTAGTTGCAGCTGCCTTTGCTACTCTATCTGCAAAAGTATTCCCCTTGCTGATTTGGTCTTCTGTAGTCCTGTGAGCTGCACACTTAACAACTGCAATTGTCTTTGGCAGCGAAATGGCTTCTAGCAAGATGGTGATGTCTAATATATTTACCCGAGCTTGTCAGGAATTGCCTATGTTTCCATATGGCTCCAAAATCATTAACAGTTTTGTCTGCAGCTAGTTTGCATGCTTCCGTCAGTGCTACTAGTTCAGCAGCCTGCGCTGAATAGGAGGATGGTAATACTTCTGTTTTAAGTATTTCATGATCTGTTACTACCACGTATGCTTCCCTATTGACCCCTGTGTCGTCCCTGCATGCTGACCCATCCACATAGAGGCATAGGTCTGGGTTACTTATGGCTTCTTCAAAGAGATCAACCCGCGGTATATATACTTCAGCTAAGACTGCTGTGCAGTCTTGTGGATCTCCATCCTCCTCCGTAGGAAGGAGTGTAGCTGGGTTCAGTGTTATACACCTTTTGACAGTTATATTAGGCATATCTAAGAGGGTGGTGTGGTATCTCAGCTACCACTGGGCTGATAAGTGTGACACTCTTTGGTCCTGCAGTATTCGGTGTAATGCGTGTGGGACTAAAACAGTAAGAGGGGAGTATGCCACTATGGTTTAGGTAGCGAAATTATGGCTTGTGGTCGGTTTTGAGACAGCTTGTGTGTATTTCCCCCTTTAATGATATGCCCCAAGAACGTCACTTCCTCCTTACAATTCTGTAATTTTGCTCTACTAGGTCAGTTACATGTATGTTACATCTGAAATATTTCCATGAGCTTTTATGCAACATACTAAACAAAGGTTAGGAACAGGCTAAGTCAAATCAGGCTAACTCTCAGCAGGTCAAAAGTACTTCAGACTGCAAACTATGATCTAGTATTTTATCAAATTTTATCATAATTGTAACACAGGGAGGCTTGGCAGGATACAAAAGAGGAGCAATGATGCATACAACGATGTTTATTTAGAGACATGGAAGACAACGTAGCACTAAGGCTATCGTGGGATCAAACACTGACAACGTTAACGTTGACACAAAGGACTTATATACGCAAACAATAACAACACAATGAAGGGCAGCCATGAAACACAAGGGAGCATGGCCACACGGATGAACACACACACACACACACAAGCAAACACACACGGGGAGACGTTTGGGGGGGGGGGGCGTACCGTGACAAGAATATGTTCACACATGCTCGCTCGCTCGCTCTCTCTCTCTCTCACTCTATCTCTCCCCATCCTTTCAGCCTTTGGGTTTCAATAATACCCCCAGGGCAGACAGAGCCACTATTCAAGCAATGTAATATTCTTTAATATTCTACTCTGGCTCCTCCTACCTCTGCAATGACATCCTCAGCTTTTATTTCAGTGGGTGGCGTGTGATGTCATAATGCAGCCGCATCAATTAAGCGATTATGATGTAGTCAAAGAACAGATTTTTCAAATGAACAATTTCTGTGACCCATTTTTAGACTACAGATCACAGATAACGGGTACACTAAATTTATTATGGGTCAGTGCGGTAGTTACAATTGCAATCCAAGACGCAAGGAACATGTTCCTTCTGAGAAGCACGGGATATTTGGTAAATATGGGAAAAAGAAAAACGAAAAAACACGAGCCCAGAACCCTTCCAGAATAGAGGATGACTTCTTGGATGAACTGTGTGTGTGTGTGTGTCTGTCTGAGAGAGAGAGATCTACGTAGCAGTGTTCTAAGTATCTATACAACGCTAATAAGACATTTTCTGTTACTTTTTAAACAGATACTAGACCAAAGCGTTTAATGAAGAAGGACTTCACTACTCAGAGAACTCAATCAGCCATAGTAAGTAAAGTAGAACCAAGACAAATGATTTAAAGCCATACTGTGGCAATGGACAAAAGCCACAAAAAATGGAAAAACAGCTATGGTGAACAGTGATGCTAATTGAATGCTTGTACTTAAGTACACTGAAATGTCTCTGAATATAAATTACAAATGCATTTCAACAAATGTTCGAGAAATTAATTAAAAACACTAATGTAAATTATTTAGAATATATTTAGGACACATACATTTAGCATATGCAATCTTTGTCAGTTACAGGAAAAAAAAATACTGTTGGTGGGTTTTTTGTTTGTTTGTTTTACATTCTCCTTACTATAGAATTAACAGTCGACTGTTCGGTGACTTTGCATGCTGAGTTGTAACACTGATTATTAGTATAATTGTGGCGAGAATCAAAATCAACACTAGCTAAAATGACTGAATGCATTGGAATTTATTATTCCAATAGCACAATTTGAATGGGTCTACGGTACCTTAGTGTGTCAGGTCCTGTTATTTCTGTTGAACATTTGATGTTTGAGGGCACATTTTTACATCATTAGGCCTGCAGGCTATGTGATTACGGCTATGCGATAAAAATTGTATTTGTTTCCTTTCCAGTCCAATTCAAATTATAAATTACAAATGTATCAAAATGTAATTAAAGTCATATTTCAATTAAATGTATTTAAATACTGTTCAACAATATTTCTACTCATATCTACAGGTGGAACCTAAAGATATGAATGTCAACGAGAGGGATAAGTGTATTGAGGACCTGGAAGCCGTGTTTGCTAAAGTGAGAAAGTCTGCAGTGGAGCAGAGCAATCCTAACGCTTGTTTTCCATAAATTCTCACAATGCTATGAACTATGCATTTCAAGTAGATGTAATTAAATATTGCTTAACACTGTTTCTCTTCATAGTTGGAGGTGAAACTGAATTCTTTTATAAAGATGGAATATGGTTCCTGTGAATATGATATGGGCCAACTGATTGAGGAGATGGAATCCACAGTTGCTAGAGTGAGAAAGTCTGCAATGGAGCAGAGCAATCCTAACACTTGTTTTCCATAAATACTAACAATGCAATTAAATATGCATTTCAAGTAGATGTAATTAAATATTGCTCAACACTTTATTTGTGTCTGCAGGCGGCCAAACTGTTAGGATTAGAAGCCGTACTTGCTCGGGAGGATATGGCTGCATAACCTCTGATGACAGCAATAAAGAACATTAAAAATACTCTGACATTTTTCAGTCTAATCCCTGCCTATGTTGTCTGCAACACAGTCAATTATACCATGGATAGTAATTATATCTTTTTTTTTTTTTTTGTCTCACAAACATTCTGAATGTAACATTTCCTACAGCTTTAAAAATACAATCACCATACTTGGCACCCACACTATTTTTTCCCTTCATGTCCACTTACATCTATGTGACTTAACAATCACAATTCATTTTTAGACAACCAATTTCCAACCTCTATATATATATCGCTCGGAATTCAACAGACACCTGACTCAAGTATTTTTATTTTAATTTCCTCCATGTTGTTTATAATAGGCCTACAGTAAGAAATCCTTTTAAAGGTGATCACCATTTCTACCACTGTATACTGTTGAAGCATACAAGTTTTTATTCAGTGAGAGATATGTCATTTATGGGGATTAGGTACAGCGTGTTTTGTTCAGGACATTCACGACGATATATGTTCTAAATGGGATTGTTAAATAACTAGCTAGCTAGCCATGTATTTAGACAGAACCTGAATTGTGTTACATGGGGATTTTTATCCTATGTTTTTAAGGCTGCATTATGTACAGCCTAGCATAAATAAATACGCAAGAATGCAGAGCACAAATAGTCCATAGTTTATTTTCCCTTCTATATAAGCCCGCAGGTTCATAGGTGACTAGCTTTTATAATGTCATGTGTAATTTGAGCATAATGGTGGAAACTTCAAAGAACAATATGGAAAAAAAGGAGGGTTGTTTACATAATTGCCCTTGAAAAAGTTTATAAGAATTAAACTCTTGTGTACCCCTCAGACATTCTCCAGAGGGTCCCTCAAAAGCATGTTTATATTTAAGTTGCAATAAAGGACAGGACCAGCTATTCTCTTCAACTAATTCTGATATCAAGTGGAAACAAGTTGTCAGGTTCTGGTCCGCACCGAACCAGGAACGCAGACACAGACACGTACACACATATCCGCACAAATCACCTACCACAACCACTGCTCGGTTCACAATCACACACTTATCAACCATCACGATCACCTGCTTCTAATTAACTCTCTCCCTATTTAAACCCCTCATGTACCATCCTCCAGTGTTTCCCATTTAGCATACTGTGGACTAAAGCTGAGCCTGTCTTCATGAGCTTCCCCACATCTGTGTTTTTAAAACTTTTTGGCAGTGACTAATATCCTGCCTTTTTATCCCTCACCCATGTCTTGCTCAGGTGTCAATATGTCACATAACTAAATTAGTGTTCTATTATTTTCTTAGTTTGTACAAGAAGTACAAATATGTAGCTATCTAACATTTATAATGTGTATTGTTTCTTATTTTGTTAACATTAAAATGTAAAACCAAGTGAAAACATTTAAATGTAAAAACAGGTTTGACACTGCTTTGGATCTAGTGAAAATACTAGAAGCTGTCAACACCATGACCTGAGCAGTCTGCATTTAACACATAGAGAGAGAGACAGAGACGATGTACGACAACAACCAAAGGTATTCAGATCTTAAGGGAATCCTTTCACTTAGTCTTCAATTATGCACTCCATAGATGTCATGAGGGACAGCCTCACAAGAAAGGAGGCCTGGTGCATGGCATGCAGTGGTGCCTATCATGCGAACACAGAGAGAGATAGAGACAAGGTAGCAGACAACAACCAAACGTGTTCAACTGCTGTCAGGTCTTTCTCAGTAAACTTCAGAGAATGAAGTACAGGGCAAGCACTTGAACATGCACATGTTCTTCCCTGGATACAGACACTTTGCCTCAAAGACAGTTGCCTCACAGGTTTGTTCCAAAATGACTTCTGTGGTGGAAATTCAGCAAACAAGGAGTCAGATGTGGATAAGAAGATTTTATTGAGTTATTAGTTTCAAAAAATGAGCGTGCCTATTTGCTTCGCTCCCCTTTGGGTGATTTCCCTCCCCTTATATACTAGCCGTAGCGTTCGAGAGAACGAGGGAGGGTTTGCTTCTGCTGAGACCAGATAACTCCTTGGAAGGAGTGTATTTCTTCAAGGACGTTCTCTAGGGAACGTCCTGTTCTTCTAATCTTATGCTAAGCTTTCTCACGCTTTACAATGATAGAGAAAGAAACACAACAATATTTCCTTCACACTTCCCCCCTTTGATTCTTTGTCAATCATCAACATCATCTAGACTTTAATTTTCAATGAATAGTGCCTGGAGGTCATTAAATTCCTCAGAATCCTCATCCACCCCCTCTGGCAGTTCTTGCAACAGTTGATACTGTACACGAGTAAGATTAGTCACCCAGGTGACACAACAATTCATAATACATGGCAGGAAACACATAACCATCAATACGACAATGAGCACAGGAAAAAGCACCGTCATTGCCCAGTGTCCCCACGGGCCCAGGGCCGAGGTGAACCATGAGAACCATGAATTGTCTGCTGGGGACGGCTCCTGGATGTCCTGTTTCATATGTGTAATCAGGTCTGTTATATTATCATAATAATCTGGGATGTGAAAACAACATGATACATTTATCTTCTTACACACCCCACCTTCCTCGGCTAGGAGCAAATCTAAGGCCATTCTATTCTGCAGGACTACTTGGCGAATCTGGTGCAATTCTTGGTTTAGGAGTGTAAAAATCGTCTCAGTCCTATTGGCCAGAGTTAGGACTTGCCACGCTAAACCATTAATCTTATTCAAGGCTGCAGTGGTTGCCGTCACCAATGCCATTGCACAAGCGATATTGCCTTTGCATCTGTCCTCTGGCAGGAGTTGTCGTCCCGCGATCGGGGCGAGAGTAGTGAGTAGGATAGTGACAAACAGAGAATTCATCATGAGTCCTCAGGTCGTTCTGGCGCCTTCTTGCAATGAGTGTGGTGTATCCACGTTGCTCGTCCGTCGGTTTTGACGGCGGTGTTAGTCGTCAGCAGCACTTGGAATGGTCCTCTCCACCTGGGCTGGTTCCACCGCTTCCTTCTGAAGTCCTTTATCAGCACCCAATCACCTGGTTGGTGGGTGTGGAGTGGAGTATCCGTCACCTCGGGAAGAACTGCCTTCACCTGCTTAGACACATGGGAGAGAGATTTGTGCAGAGACACACAATACTGCAAAAGTGATTCATTGATCAGGTTAGTATCCCAGTCGGGCGGTCCTAGCCCCGTGTTGGGAGGCCGTCCAAACACTCTCAAAAGTTGATAAGCCTGTTCGTGCCTGCGGTCTGGTTCGGCATTGCCACAGGACGAGGGGAAGGCATTTTACCCAATTCATGCCTGTTTCCTGCGTTAATTTAGCTAGACCTCCTTTAATGGTGCCGTTTGTCCGTTCTACTGCCCCTGCACTAGCAGGGTGATAGCTGCAGTGTTTTCTCATATCTACCCCTAGGTATTTAGTCAGAGCTTTTAGTCCTTCGTGTACGAAGGGTGTCCCATTGTCACTGGACACTCGTTGTGGTAACCCCCACCGGGGAATAATTTCTCTCAGTAGCGCTTTTGCTACTGCATCAGTATCTTGTTTTCCCATTGGGAAGGCCTCCACCCACTTACTAAACATGCACACACACACAAGCATGTACCTCTTTCCTTCAGCTGGTGTTAGTTCTACAAAATCTATTTGCCAATGTTGAAATGGCTCACTAGGCGGCGGGTGTCCGGCGGGTGCGTGTTTGGTATGATTGTCCCCGTGTGGTGTGTTTTGTGCACATACCAAGCATCGGGAACAAAATTTACTGGTGTGTGTGTTTATTCCTGGTGCATACCAATATTTTGTTATACTTTCCACTATCCCCCCTTTGCTCATGTGACTCCTCCCATGAGCAATCTCAATTAGTCCTTTCATGTAAGCCGTGGGGAGACAGGGTTTGTTTATCTCTGGGTGTACCCATATCCCGCCTATTTGTTTGCACCCCCCTTTTTTCCATTTCACATAATCTTGTGGAGTAGCTTGTTTTTGGATATCTTTGGTTGTTATCCTGGTTCCATTATCTATTTGTGCCATTTGTGTATGGACTGGTTGTGTGGCTGTGAGTTGAGCTACTTTGTCTGCATAAGCGTTTCCTCTCGACACAGGGTCCCCTGCTTTTGTGTGTGCTGCACATTTTATGATGGCCACTTTCTTTGGTAGTTGGATTGCTTCCAACAGTTCTGCTACTAGGCAATGGTTCTTTATCTTTGCTCCTGAGCTCGTAAGGAAGTTACGATGTCTCCAAATAGCCCCAAAGTCATGTGCCACTCCCCACGCGTACCGGGAATCGGTCCAGACGTTCACGGTCTTATCTTGTGCTAGTTTACACGCCTGTATGAGTGCAGCAAGTTCAGCTGCCTGCGCTGAGTAATTAGATGGGAGTGGTTCTGCTTTCACCACTTCTGTGTGTGACACAACAGCATATGCTGCTCGATTAGTGCCTTGAGAGTCACGTTTAGCTGAACCGTCCACAAACAATTCCAGGTCCGCATTAAGTATTGGTTCCTCCTTTAAATCTATTCTGGGAGATGTTGCAATTTCTAACACCTGTTGGCAGTCATGGGGCTCTCCTTCCTCCTCTGTAGGCAATAGAGTGGAGGGGTTTAGAGTTGTGCATCGTTTCACAGTAACATTTGGCATGTCTAATAAGGCAGTGTGGTACCTAAGCCATCGCTGAGTGGACAAATGTGCCACTTTTTGATCTTGCAGTATTCTTGACACTGCATGAGGCACATGTAGGGTAAGCTTGGCGTAGCCTACTATGTCTCTGGAAGCCACTAGTGCCTTCTCGGCGGCTGCCACAGCTCTTACACATAAAGGTAGGCCTGCTGCGACTGTATCTAATTTTCCTGAGAAGTAGGCCACCGGCCTTTGTTTGTCCCCATGTTTTTGTGTCAATACACTTGTCATATATTGCCCTTTAACATCCACTGTCTGTTCAAATGGTTTGTTTGGGTCGGGAATGCCTAACGCTGGCATGACTTGTAACAGCTGTTTCAGTGTTGTGAAGGCCGCCTCAGCTTCCGGTGTCCATTCCGGCTGTGAGGAATTTGACCCTTTGGTCGGTATTATATCTCTGAGTGGTCCCTCATGTTCTGCATAGGATGGTATGAATGTCCTACAATAGGAACACATTCCTAAAAAGGACAACAGTTGTTTTTTCGTCATGGGCTTTGGTATAGTCAAAATGGCATTCACTCGGTCTTTAGTCAGCATGCGCGTTTGTTCAGTGATGTCATGTCCTAAAAAATGCACTTGCTGCTTACAAAACTGTAATTTGGATTTGGATGCCTTGTGGCCTTCCCCTGCTAAATGATGTAGCAGTGCCACCGTGGCTTGTTTACACGCTTCTCGTGTTCTCCCACAAATCAAAAGATCATCAACATATTGCAGCAAGGCTATTCCCTTAGGGAGTTCTAAAGCCTCTAGGCTTCGGTGTAAGGCGGCATTGTAAATGGTTGGTGATTCACAATACCCTTGACACAATCTCGTGAATGTGTATGGCTTTCCTTCAAAAGTGAAAGCAAACCAAAATTGGCTATCCTTGTGCACAGGTACGCTAAAGAAAGCGTTGGCCAAATCAACTACACTGAACCACTTACTGTCTGGTGGGATCTGAGAGAGAATGGTGTGCGGGTTTGGAACTTCTGGGGCTCTAGGGTGTACTGCCGTGTTGACAGCCTGCAAATCCTGCACAAATCTCCATTCATCTCTCCCTGGCTTTTTAACTGGGAAAATTGGAGTACGTACTGGTGAGTCTGGGCATGGTACGATAACTCCTGCTTGTTTTAATGATTGGAACACAGGCCTGATACCCTCCACTGCCTCTGGTTTTAGAGGGTATTGGTGCTGGTGTGGTCTGTAATCAGATTTTGGGGTGATGTGGACAGGCTCACATCCTTTTATTAAGCCCACATCATTTTTTCCCTGTGCCCATAATCCTGCAGGAACTGTTTTCAATTCATCCTCCTCTTCCTCTGAGAGGGTAACAGAGGCTGCCATAATTACTATATTAGGACTTACAAGCTCAACCCCCCTTTTACAATTTAGCCTATACGGGGTTGGCATTTTCCACACATCTATGCTTGGGCTGTACATGACTTTACACTGGGGTCCTTTTATCCAATCAGTTGTGCTCAACATGCGTTTTGTCCACAACCCTACTCTCTGCCAGTCTGGGTCAACATGTGCGCTAGCCAGCGACACATGAGGTGCTGCATGTGAGATTGAATATAAAGATTTCTGTTTAGCTGAGAGCTGCACCACTCCCGCAGCCCACTCGCAGTCCCACGCTATAGCTGTGATAATCAGACTGTCACTGCCCCCTAAGTCAAATTTTTGTTCAAAATCAACATCAGATCCCTCATGGACCTTCATTGTACAGTGAATAGAATCACTTTGTTTAACTGTCAGCTCACCAGGTAGCGTGTTAGTAACTTCAGTCATAAAATGTGTTAGTACTTCCCCAGCAGTGCACTGCAATTCATACACGTACAAAGGGACTCCTGCCTCTAGCTGGACTCCCTGTGTAGGTGTTTCCCACATAACAAATAACCCCTCTGGGTTGCTGCTAATTGTGCACCCGAGTTTACACATTAAATCTCTAGCTAACAAATTAATTGGACAGGTTTCTGACACCAAAAAGCTGTGTTTGAATTGGCTGCTTCCTAAACTACATTGGAGAGGCTCGGACATCCTTTCATCAATGGGATGACCCCCTACTCCAATTACTGTTATCCCATATCCTGTTCTCATTTTACATTCTATTAAACCTTCTTTTAACACTGAGTGGGTGGCACCACTGTCAACCAAAAACCTAACATTTTTTCCCTCTACTTTCACAGTTACCTCGGGGAGGCCTCTTGGCCCTTTACTAATCTGCTGTAATAGTTGGTAATTTAAATTTGTTACTTCCCTTTTGCCATCTTCACTCAGTGGTCCGCTGCTGTCCTGCCTCTCCACCGCCCGTCATTCGTGGATAGTGGGATCCAGGTCTGTGCCCCCGTCATATGAGTTATCCTCCTCCGGACAGTTTCTGGCAAAATGTCCAAGCTTTCCACAGTTGTAGCATTCCTGCTCTTTCATCCACTCGTTTTTCCCTCCTTTTCCTCTTCCTCTGCTTCTTCCGCATCATCAACAACCGTCTCAGTTCAGCCTGTGTTGGTCTGCAGGACTGCACGAATGCCATCAGTTCTTGTCCGAAGCGTCGTCCGCCGATGTCACCTGGCTTGCTCAGGCCGTCGGCCGCTTTCATGATGTCGTCTGTAGTCCAGTGACGGTGGACCATAATCACTCCCTCAGGTCCTGACACTTCCACCATCGGGAACTGTGGGGCATAGCCTCTGTCAGGCCCTGCGGATGGCTTTATAGTGGCGTGACTTCGAGTGTGATGAGCCACTGGTGAGGTTATTGTCTCCAGTTGCCGTCTTGGTTCGTCATATGGAGACGGCTTTGATGTTAGCGATGAAGTCCCTGGTTCGGGATAAGGAGGTGGGTTTCCTGATGCTTGTGGTTGTTGAATCAGCTGGGGGCTCTCGGCGGGGCGGCATCGAGGTCAGGATCAGCTAAGGAAACACACTGAGACACTTCATTATTACATTTCTTTTGCCCTTCCTGTTTCTTCTGCCTTTTCTCAGCTTCTTCTAACCACATTTTTGCCTTTTCTAGCATATCCTCACTGTTTTTGTCAAATATTTCCGTGCTTTCTTATCAGCTTCTCTAGGTTTGACCTCGACTCTCTTAATTAATTTTAACAGGTATGCAACACTCAGCGTCCCTGAGGTATTAAACCCATAATGTTTAATCCAAAACGGGACATGTTTGTTTACATGTTCCCCATAATCTTTACTCATTTGAAAGAATAGGCTACTGGAGAGCTTGTCCTTACCGAACTCATACTCCTTACTATTGCCCGCACCCATTTTTTTTTTTTTTTTTTTACTTTTGGATTCAGGCAACAAACGAACAAAGGAAACTTACCTACTCTCTACAATTTTCCTATTTTTTATCTTATTATCCACACCATCTACCCCCGATATGGATTAGTTCCGCTCCAGCAAATCGTGCTAGTATACTGAGTCCACTCCTTTCCCTGCGGGGTGTTCTGTCGGCCCGGGCCTATTTCTTACACTAGTACGTCTACTCAGTGTGCCTATTCTCTTAGGCTGGCGGAGTCCCAGACTCCGGAGTCCTCTAGACCCTATTTTTAAGCCCTAGTATCTCATATACTATGCTACTTTACAGACCCACCCCAGGGTAGACTCAGGCGGATCACTATGTCACTTTCTTCTAGGATTAAATTACTGAACTTCACCACTTACTTTCTGTTCGTTAGATCAGGCGGAGCACACCACCGGAGTCAAGCGGGACATCACTCCCTGGTTAGGTACTTTCCCGTATTCTTGTGGGTTTCCCTCTTCCTCCAGCTCAGTTTTCTCTCTGAGGAGCGTCCTCGAAGTTTAGTCACCGCCGCGCCGCATGGTGCCTCTCGCTGATCCTGCCGACTACGCCAAATTCTGTGGTGGAAATTCAGCAAACAAGGAGTCAGATGTGGATAAGAAGATTTTATTGAGTTATTAGTTTCAAAAAATGAGCGTGCCTATTTGCTTCGCTCCCCTTTGGGTGATTTCCCTCCCCTTATATACTAGCTGTAGCGTTCGAGAGAACGAGGGAGGGTTTGCTTCTGCTGAGACCAGATAACTCCTTGGAAGGAGTGTATTTCTTCAAGGACGTTCTCTAGGGAACGTCCTGTTCTTCTAATCTTATGCTAAGCTTTCTCACGCTTTACAATGATAGAGAAAGAAACACAACAATATTTCCTTCACACTTCCCTTGTCCCTTATTCCCTTATGCAACAGGAATTGAAAAGAAAGGTGTGAGCAAGTATACCCTCCACTGACAAGCTCCTGTTGTTTAAGTTTGAATGGATTCTGTGACTTGAACAAGTCTGCTCCTTCTCTCATCCAATATAGAAATTGCTCACCGAACTACAATGAGTGAACAAGGTCTAATGAACTTGCTGTGAGAATGATCTCAGTAATTAACTCAAAAAGGATAGGCTCAGAAGTGATTTTTTTTTTTTTAAGTAGGAAGGATTTTGATATTTCAAGCTTGCCAGCAGAACTAGCTAGCCTAACCTGGGATGACAGCCAATGCACAGCATCACAGCTGGGGGAAACGGATGTGAAATGTCAGTTTAATCGGCAAGGCTCAAGGCAACAGGGTCCTGTCCCTTGACTTAGGTTGATCTAGAGGTATTTCAAGAAACTTATCAAGCGCACTTTAGTGGCAAAGAACAATATTTTCACTTGAACAGGGACCACAGATTAAAAGTCTGATGCTCTACTGACTGAGCTATTCAGGAGAGAAGCAATATCAGAAACATTACAAGTGCAATGTACATGTATGCAAAGAAAATTCATGTGTATCGCATTAAGATGTCAATCTGCCTATGGAACATAACACCTCTTACGAGGCTCGATTTTTGCTCTCAAGCTGCGATGGTTTTGTCATGTTGTCTAAGAGAAGAGGCTTTGGTCGGTGGAGTGAGTCTTTGATAACTAAGATTGTAACTAAGATTGAAACTGCTCACCGCACTACATCGAGTACACAAGGTGTAATGAACTTGTTATGAGAATGATCTCAGTAAGTAACTCAAAAAGGATAGGCTCATCATGATGCATTAGCTAACAATCGGCACTCATACACAAGTGTGAATGTTCAACATTCATTCAAGCATCTCGAGGTCACAGTCTGTAGTGTGTACAAAAGGAATCTAAAGAAAAGGTTTGAGCAAGTGCATCCTCCACTGATAAGAGATATAACTTTAGACTCCAATTGTAACATTAGAAAAAAGATGTACATACAGTCCATTTGTTTAAAATGTTCTTTGATGTGAAGCTCATATTATTTTGCCCCCACTTACGCAGAACTTGATTGTTGGAAGAATACAACAGGGGAACTTTCAGTTGTACTTCACATGACTGACACTGTGTAGACTTTAACTAATGTCCAGTTGTGTAGCTTTAGAGTTGTGTACAATTGGAGCAATTGACCTAAGCAACATGTATTGCATACACAGTTTGCCTTAACAAACCTATCACTTCATCATGGTCAGAATATGTGTTATAGATACATGTAATGCTTCAGCATTGCTACTAGTTCTAATACACTCAAACTAGTGCACCAGAGTGGGTGATGGTAATGGTACTGTTAGAAGCAAACCTATATGACTGGGGTTGGGCTTCCACACACTGTCCCTTTCTCCCAATTCACAGAGCGGAAACGACTCGTTTTCAGCCTGTTTTTTTTTTTTTTTTACACAACCAATTTCCAACCTCTATAGATATCGCTTGGAATTCAACAGGCACCTGTTGCTACTGCACCTTTAAGACGGATGTAAGATAAATGAGCTCCTTTATGATTGGCTGCCCTGTATTGTGCTTCATTCAAAAGGTACTCAGAGCTGAAATGCCTGAGAAAGGCAATTTAAGTGGGTGTGCTAAACCTCTATAGGCTGAATAGGCAGAGATAGGTCAATAAAGTGTTCTTGTGACATTAGAAATACAAATTTCAAAAGGGGCATTTTTGGCAGCTTAACTGACATAGTTAAGTATTTTAACATTTAAAATATATATATATTAAAAGGAGAATGTTACTTATTTCACTCTGACTGTAAAACAGTGCATATTTTGTTAAATGGGATTTCCATACCATGTTTTTTAAGGCTGCCTTATGTATAAATAAATATGCAAGAATGCAGAGCATGAATAGGTCAGTCTTCCATTCTGTATCACATACCTACCCTTGATAACACCGTGGTAACTGGAAAAAAAACAACCCTTTTTACTCAGTTGTCACTACTTCCAATAGACTTCACGCTAATCTCATAGAAGTCCACCCCTTTCCGTGTCCTCCGGAAACTGCACTTCCGTTGTGTTGTGACAGGATTTGTTCCTGAAGTTGTATGCGTTTTCTAAATTTGCACCGCATTTCTAAAGTGTGTTACCACTTTGATGAATATGCTTTGTGTATTTGCAGCACGATGGGTTTTCCAGGACACCGTAATTTATGCATGTTTAATTCCATCTTTTATTCACGTACTAAGCCCAACTCTATAGGCTAATATTTATAAAACCGAGATAACCATAGAAACGTCTTCATCTGTGCTTGATACTTTCACGGAAATACGGAACTGCTGCTTGTCAAGCTTGTTTCATCAGGTTTTATATCATCGTCATGACGTGTTTGAATTGATCCCAGGCATATGCAGTCCTCATCAAAATCCATGCATGTCCTAGGCTGTGAGTAAGGTATGTTCTCTCTCTGGTCACAGTTGGCAAATAAATTATGCATATAGATTGTGGGGAAAACACTTTAGCACGTGTTCTCCAAAGAAGTGTCTTAATATGAGCTATCTAGCTAGTTCCAATGTCAACTGTACTCATAACACTGGGTTTCTCTCTGTGCTCAGGTGTCTTATTCGCATGCCAGTAACATGTTAGCGATATTGCAGTAGTGTGAATTTTTATGTTGCCCGTGATGAAAGGTGACAGGAAATAAAAATCCAAACATTTTTTTTGTTCAGGTCTTTTTAACGGTCATAACTGACACATATTTATCTAACAAAAAAATCAGGTTCCTCTAAATGTGTGGAAGAACTGTTGTGTATATTTTTGTTTCCAGTGGCCTGAGTACCTAAAATATGTCATCATTTTAGGAAGCAGGAAAGCAGGGCTGCTTACAAACATGACATTAGTATATTATTTTTGGGATATTTTCATTTATGATTTTCCCCTTTTTGTTGTTTGTTTGCTTTTTTACTTTCATTTTTTGTAGGGACTGTGATATATATTTTGTTATTTGAATGCATAATATAGCTTTGGGGCTCCCACAGACACTTGTGTATATAAACATATTAGGGGAGATTTTTTCATTGATTTGTATATGTTTGTGAAGGAATGCACATAGTTCTCATGTTTGACCCACTTTAAAGATATTTTTTGACTTGTATCAGAAAGGAATACAAGCATTTATTCATATCAACATTTTCCTTGCAGAGTCATTTCAAAGATGATGCAACAGAATAGTTTTGCTTATCTATTCTGTACTTTGTTTATTGACAGGTAATTCCACCCTCAACTTTTTAGGGTGCCTCCCCATAATTGCTCAGCTCTTCTGTGTAATAAAAGCAGGATTGGTTTGTATATCACATTGGTGTAGGTCATTTTCACCTGTTATATAAAGAACATTCTAATGGCTTTGGGGGAGACAAACCAAATTAGTCCTTTATAATTGTAATTATATATTACTTTGCTTCATTAGAAGTTTGTGATTATTCCTGTTATTCATCAACTTAGGTACCGTGATTTACTGGGGTAGGTCAAATTAAAAGATAATTGCCTGCTTATATTAGGTAAAGAAAGTTTTTTATGTCATAGTTTTCACTTACTATGATTGGGACAATACATCTTTTACATGAGGATGGATTTTATCAAAGCTTATAGGGATCTGTATGCCATGCATAGGACGCTTATGCTTTATTTAGTTCACTAAATACAAGCAGTTCATTTTTGTTTTAAATGTTGATGTTCCACCTGCTCCATCAGACCCTCTGCTTTGACACTATGTCCACCTGGTGTACATCAGTAAGCACAGCCTATAACAAGGTATGTCTTAGCCACTTGTAATCTTCTAAGCATTAACTTTCACAACATTTTTATGACAATGTTAGTCTTTATAGTTTCCATAATTAGGTGCTTAACTGAAATCAGCTCCAGTGTTTCATGTTGATGTCTTTCATTTTTCATACATAGTCATGTATATATTTGTGACATGCTACATTTGTTACTGTTTTCACTTGAACAAGGAAAATCATACTCAAAACAGATATATAAGTGGACAGTCAGGGTGAAATAAGTAACATTCTCCTTTTAATGTTATATTTTAAAAAAATATTAAAGGTCTTAAGTATGTCAGTGTTTTCGTTAGTCTTTTGGCCAATGTTTTTTTTAAAAAGAGATAAGGAGATACCAGAACAAAATAGAAAAGCAAATAATAGAGGAAGATGGCATGGGATGGAGGGATGGAGGGATGATAAAAGACAGGGGTAGTAACGGATAATTTATTCTATTCTCTCAGCTATTCTCTTTAACTAATTCTGAAGTCTGCATCTTTATTTTCTATTTGAATGTTAACTTTACGACTAGCTGATTGGGGATTTAGGAACGACACTAGCGTTGATTTTGATTCTAGCCACAGTTCTAGTAATAAGCAGTGTTACAACTCTGCATGCAAAGTCACTGAACAGTTGACTGTTAATTCTGTAGTAAGCATAATGCAAAAAATACAACAACATATTTTGTTGTGATTGAAAAAATTACGTCCTAAATACATGCGTTGTAAATACATTGACATTAGTATTTTTAATTAATTTCTAACATTCAGAGACATTCAGAGGTGTTTCTATTAAGCCCAGAGTCAGCTAGGTCTCCACTCTCTAATTACTCAATGAACCTCAATGGTTTCCCAATCACATCTTCTCTAACAGTTAAAGATCTTGGAGTTATGGATCCCAGTCTCTCGTTCGAAGCTCACGTAAATAAATAATGTTTCTAGGACCCCCTTTCTCCACCTTAGAAACATTTCAAAGATTAGGAGCATGCTCTCCACACATAATACAGAAAAGGTAGTCCATGCATTTATTGCTTCAATATTGGACTACTGTAATCCCTTACTATCTAGCTGTGCTATTAAGTGCCTAAAGTGCCTAGCGAGTTCAAAATGCAGCAGCCATAGTTTTTAATAGAGCTAGAAAATTTGATCACATCAATCATATCTTAGCTACTTTACTTTGGCTCCCAGTAAAATTTCGTATTGATTATAAACTACTTTTAATAATTCCAAATGTGCATTAGACTTTACAGTAACCTAAGACAACCCTTTTGCATGAAGGGAACTGGTAACTATGCTCACCCTCCATAATGTGCAAAAGATATTTAAAGTGTAGGACAGTCGAAGCATTATGCGTGCGCGTGTGTGATGTTATTAACATGACAGTAAAAGCTTATCATTTTTAAACGGGGGCTGATCGACTTTCCACTTATGCAAGACTTATGTCAAGAGTACATGTCAAAAATTAGAGACGAAATGAGGTGCTAAATGCCGCAATTAGGCATACAGCAGTCAAAGGCAATTTGGAAACACACTTAGAAAACAAAGATCATGATCTTTGATCATGATCAAACTTTCAAAAAGCTTATCAACGTGACGAGAATGTGAAGTTTAGGTTCATCTATAGTGTTACAGTATCAATGTGAAATATGGATATCGAGGTCAGCAGCACGTAAGAATGTATATGTGTGAAACATCTTCGTCGCCATAAATGTTGTGTTGTTACATAATTAAGCAGTCCATCCAGTTTCAGTTACTTGATTTATGAGCAACCTGTGTCCACTGTCTAACTCAAGTATTTTTATTTTAATTTCCTCCATGTTGTTTATAATAGGCCTACAGTAAGAAATCCTTTTAACTGATTAATAATTAAAAAATATCTTTCTTGACTATAAGAATATAGCTTAACCATTAGAAAGATTAAACATCCAGTGAGTGTGTATCCTGGCATGTTAATGTAAAAGGCAGCTCCTACTGGATTTGGGGAAAGATTAGTAAAAGATTTCAAGTATCTGCAAAGCAGAAAACTGCCTATTCAACAGGCAGAAATTATGTGCTACCGAAGTAGTTGTGCTATTTGCATAGCCTAATTAATATCATTAGATCAAGTTCTATATTACCTATATTGTTATATTACAATTTTGCTTTTGCTTTTTTGCTTCACAATTGTTACACATAATTGCTGCACCTGATACAAGGATAGGAATTTAAATTTATTCATACTGGATATAAGAATCATTAATGGCTGCTGAGTGAAGCACTTTCATTGAAAATTCATCCACCAATTTTTTTTTTTTTTTTTTGGAACCAGAAACAGGGCGCATCAACCAGGAGTACATTCCAGCTCTGTTTTAGAACACTGGCTGTGATTCATTACATTTTGGCAATTGTGAAAACAAACTGGATGATACTTCTAAAAGTAATTGTGTTTGCAGTTTATTTGCACAGTTACATCAACAACACTGGTAGCATAGTCAACAGGCTTGATGGTTTTCCAGTGCACGACACCGTGATACCAGGGCTGGCCCAAGCCTGTGTGGGGCCCTATGCAGAAATCTGAGCTGCCACTGACATAACATCGGTAAAAAACAAATAGAAATAAATACATGGTCTTTGGCACCCTCTTGGCGGCCTTAGCAGGCTCTCATTTTGCTTATATGGTGGGACAATTGTTCTGCTGTTATCCTACCTATTGAGCAGTCCTACCTAGATTTAATGCACTTATGTACATCACCCTTAGTCCAGGTTTCTGGTGTTTATTTTAGATGCATTTTTTGTTGTATATATTATAATTAGGCTACTGTGGACAATTGTATACCGTATAGCTACAGCACCTGTACTTCACACACATGTAGTAATCGGATCTAGAAAGTTGCCAACCCTATTAAAATATTAGGTTTATAGTATAATATTTGAATTAAACAGACAAAGCATTAATCACAATCATTTGCATGATGATTAAATCTTGAACCAAAAATGTATCAGAGAGCTGTAGTGTTTTTTACAGACACACACCCAATAAAACTTTGCTTGACCATTTCTTGCCCTCTATATCATTCTCTGCAGTTTACTGAGAAAGACCTGACACTGGGTAATGCCATTGTCTATTCGAAGGCCAAAACAACAACAATCTTGGTTATCAAAGACTCACTCCACCCTGACCACAGCCTCTTCTTTTAGAAGCCATGAGAAAACCACCATCGCAGCTTGAGAGCACAAATCTAGCCTCTTAAGAGGTGTTATGTTCCACAGGCAGATCGATATCTCAATGCGGTCCACATGAAAGCAATTTTCTTTCCATGAGTGCAAATTGCACTTTTAATGCCTGATATTTCAGCCACTCATTTCTCTCACTACATGACAAAACTCTCGAAACTTTTCTCCAAAAGCACTGAATGTTATTCTAACCATTTATGGCCTTTCTCCATTCATGTACACAAAGTCCAGTATGATTCCAAATGTCATCAAAAGATATATCTGTTTGTAGCTGAACAACTTATACAATGCGATCTTTCTTCTTTGTGTCAAATGAACTTAACAATTGAAACATCCAAAACTGGCTGTGTTTCTTGCCAACATACTGGTGTTTGGACATGTGGGATTACTTGCATGTCGCTTTCAATAACTCAGTTGGTAGAGTAGAAGTTAAAACTGTCATCCTTAGGCTGTCGGCTCAACTCCAACTCACACAAACTTTATGTTTTAATGCAGAATCTGTCGTTTTATATGAGCATAAAAAGAGGTTTTTCCCTGATCGGGAATCGAACCCGGGCCGCGGCGGTGAAAGCGCCGAATCCTAACCACTAGACAACCAGGGACAAAGCTGCTGAGTTTACATGACAAGACCATTTTTCAAAGTCTGCACTCCTACTATTCTGACAATGTTTGGATGCATACTGGACTTGGTATGCATGAGTGGAAAAAGGCCATAAAGCGAGTTATTTATCTTTCTCTTTGTTCTACAAAAAAATGAAGTTTGCAAGAGTCAGGGCTCTTTTTTACCATCTGGGAAAAGAGGGAACGCTGGTGTCACTAACACATGGAAAGAGCTGTTATAGTATTCCCCATTTGTCTCCTTAATGTTTCTGACATTTTAGCCACTCATTTCTCTCTCTACATGAAAACACTCTAGAAAACTTTCTCCAAAAAATACGGAATGTTATTCTAAGTACTCAGAAAATAGTCTTTTCCTCCCCCTTCTGACGCGTGAACTTATAGACGCCCTTGATTGCACGGTGTCTCTGTAATTGACAGGGGAGAGAGCGTATGCCACTCCCTTTCTCCCTAAGAGTACAGCCAATTATGCTCTTCTAGACTCTCGGCCACAAATGGCTGTGACACCATCAGTTTCAAAGTTAAACACAACTCCTATAGTACTAATAAAAGCTTCACACTCAGCTCAGCTGGGGCATGGCAGACACTGAAGGAAACTCCTCACTTCACTCTCTTCATCTGACCAGTCATTAAGCTCCACTGGTTTCTTCACTGTTTGGAGTTTCAGCACTTCTAACACTTGTAATATTAGAATAGAATCCCTTTATTTACTAAAGGTACACAGAAATGTACACCGGTACACAGAAACTTACTGTATGTAAGAGTGCAATAGTTCAAAGCTGTATTAGTGCAGATAAATACAACTACAGTGCCATTGCAGCTTTTAATGCTGTTTCAGTATCAGGGTCTTCAGGAAGGCTCCACCTGGCAACCCTGAAGGGCCTTGCTATGCTTAAAACTACACACACACACACACACACACACACACACACACACACAAACACTTAACAAGGTGAGTTCTGCTTATTTGTTATTGGAGATTTGTTAAGAAGGCTGATCGCCATTTAAAATTAGATTTCACAAACTGTAATTGTTACACTGGTGAGTTTGAGGTAGAGATGCACTTTCATTAATACTGCTTACACTGTGTTTCTTTACAACACGCATGGACGTGTTGAAGCATCTCATATGCATGGAACACTAATACTCAGAGCATTGGAAGGTTGAAAACAGAAGCTATCTGGCTCACACAATGTTTTAAATGTGCCAAGGGAAATTCCAAGTGTGGCCATCCTTGAGTGGAGTGGAAGATAAATATGTTTTTTTTTGTATTTCAAAGCGGCTGTAAGAGTATAACAGGCAGTTTAGAACATGTCAGTCCCTCCATGTAATTTGAGAGAAAATATCCTATGAAGATTGGACCAAAATTCCTGCAGAGTATTTTCAGCACATAGTGGAAACTATGCCAGAAAGAATTGCTGCAGTTCTGGAGGCCAAAGAAGGTCCAAGATGCTATTAAATGGGTGTACTTAAGCCCACTTTGTCCTATAATAGGATGTTGCTGGAATGTATGTGGATGTTGTTGGAATGGCCGCAGAGTTGCGTCAGCAGTACAGGTAGTCTGTAATCCTTTCCCCCATCCGAGTGAGTTTGCCCTATTGCACGGGGTCGAGTTATGATGTGAATGTTTAATTACACAGGATGGATTGTGGGCGACAGAACCGAACAGCCTTCAGGATTCAAGTAGAGAAAGGTGAAACTTCTCCAGCCTTTGAGTTAATCACAGGACTATTGCATAGCAATTAGAGATAACAGAACAGCTTTCGGGGGGGTTTGGGTGGGTTGCCTTATCCGCCCCTTTAACAGAGTAGTCACAATTCAAATTTCCCTTGTTCCATTGTTTACAAGGCATTATACATGTGGTTTGTTTATAGTGCACGGAGTAATATGCAGCAAGTCTGGTCTGTCTGCTTTGGAAGAGAAACATTTGGCCAAAAGAGCAAGACACAGCCAGGAGGATGATTGGTAAGAGCACATCATAATATGCACCTTAAAGCTGTGCTCTACAGATAGGACCTGTTCCATGACTGCATATATAAATTTACTACTGACATTGCCATTTATATCTGGCCATTTACAGTGCACTCTTGCTCAGTGCAGCACTTGAAGCTGATTTTCCATTATGTTCAAGAGATGTTTGACCCGCTCAGGGTGACACACTTTAGTGAGGGCAGCAGTATCCTAGAGGACACTACAGACAGTGACGGAGACATTTCAGAGCGCGAGGTGAGAGGTTGAGTTTTTTGTTACTCTCTCTACGACATACTTTTCATGCCAGCTACTGTTGTGCAGTTCAGCCAAATTTAATTTCCTGCCTTGTATTATGATATATAAATTGCTGAACATCTTATCACTCAGTTTCAAATATCCCCTCAGCTGTTTTAAGCCATTTCGGTTATTCAGAAGTACTGCTAAATGGATGTGGTGGGAAAATGAGAGCACATCAAACACAGACAGCTTTATGCATTGTGTAGTAAAGAGTAAAATTTTATTGAGTTCTGTCCCCTGTATAACAGAGTAAAAGGACTGACGCGCAGTACGGTCCCCCTCCCCTTATACAGAGAACAGAAGAAAGAGAAAAAAAAGAAAAACAACTCCTACAGAGTATCGGCTAATTCATGTTTTGGTTAGCCTGAGCGCTGAAGGCTTCTTCTATGTCTATGGTTAGAACGGTATGTGAGCAGCTGGTGTACCTGACTCACATGCTTATCTGCAGACTGTTATGCTGTGACTATAGAAACATAAAGCAAAGTAAAATAAAGCAAAGTAAATTTCCACAAAATGAAGTAAGGTAAATTCCCACAACATTTCCCCCCTTTATTCTATATCACACATTATCACACATTTATTCAGCAAATAGCACTACGATGTCTTCATGTGGATCACCAGCACCGCCCATCTTGGGGAGCAGAATGTCTTCACTGAGCTGGGGTTGGTCATTGGCATGGCCGCTGAGCGCTGGCATGGTGAACACACTAGAAAGACGTCTGACACGCAATGACAAAAAAGGAGGTAAACACAGAAGAAGAAGAAAAAGAAGAAGAATGAGTAGCAGAATGGGCAACGCTACAGCCGCTACTGGAACTGTAGGCTGCGGAGTGAAGGCAGATCACATATGATTCATATAATCAGTGATATTAGCGCTGAGATCTGGAATGTAAAAACAGCAGGAAGTGTTAATCATTTTGCACACTCCTCCTTCCTTCATGGTTAGGAGATTTAATACCATTCTATGTTGAAGCACTGCTGCCCTTATCACTTGTTGTTCTATCTTTAAGGCACCTATTGCTGCTAAGGTGTCATTAACTACTTGCAGTAACTGATAAGCTAAACCATTGATCTTTTGCAGGGCTGCTACTGTGCCACCGCCCAGGAAAAGGGACCAACCAATGGTTTCACCCGGAGTGGTCCATGGGTCCCTCAGAATTCTACCACAATAGTCTGTGCTGGTTATGTCTCTCCTCACCCTGTGCTGCTTGGCATGGGGAAGTGTATACACCTGCGTCCTTGGGCGCACTACAGCTGGATAACAACAACCAGTCCAGTTCTGTGGCAATTCACCATAGGCCACCGAACCACCGACCCACATTACATTCCAATACCCCTGCAGGGTTGTCATGGAGCAATTCCACAGGGAACTGCTATTGGAGTCACTGCAAGTGCCATTGCTGTGCACCTGCACATAATCGATGCATCTGGACCAGACTTCCGGCACCTGCTGCTTCATCTGCTATACAAATATCTCACCCTTACTAGCTGCCACATGCAGCATCATTTTCGGTGGTGCGGGGTTAGTGGGACTGGGACAGTTTGAGGTCTGGTTAATAACCTGGCACATAGAGATTGTCATATTCACTTCTCCTACGTCTGCGTTTTTCAGAGGGATTACAGTCCTTGGAACACTGGTGTGCTGGCACACCAGGTACTCTTGCTCGATATGTTGGGCATGCACAATGGCTGACATACACGCTGTATTTTGTTGGCATTTAGCTGCTAATCATTCTGCTTCAGTGGCGTTGGGACCCTGAAATGGTAACAAGTCTTCTCATAAGTCATGGGATTCTTCATCCATATTAATATTCAGTCTATGTTCTGACTGTGTTAGCTGTGTCTGATTTTCTCTACCGTCTCTTGACGGTTCCGAGTGTCGAAAGGGTAGGCCTTGCCTTTAACACCCTACTCAACACAGTTCTGACCTAGTCTGTTTGGGTTCTGCTGCTTGGAGTTGGGGCTGGTGTCGGAGCCTTCTTACGGTGTGTGTGATGTACCCAGGTTCCTCGTCCTTCTATTTTGACAGCAGCGTGGGTTGTTAACAGGAGGTTCTAGTTGTCTCCACCTGGTGCCTTCAGTGGCGGTAGCCCCTGACTGAATTTCCCATAATGTGGCCTGCGGGGTAGCAGCGGTTTCCTGTATTGCTTGCACAGCGGTTTTAGTTGCAGCTGCCTTTGCTACTCTATCTGCAAAAGTATTCCCCTTGCTGATTTGGTCTTCTGTAGTCCTGTGAGCTGCACACTTAACAACTGCAATTGTCTTTGGCAGCGAAATGGCTTCTAGCAAGATGGTGATGTCTAATATATTTACCCGAGCTTGTCAGGAATTGCCTATGTTTCCATATGGCTCCAAAATCATTAACAGTTTTGTCTGCAGCTAGTTTGCATGCTTCCGTCAGTGCTACTAGTTCAGCAGCCTGCGCTGAATAGGAGGATGGTAATACTTCTGTTTTAAGTATTTCATGATCTGTTACTACCGCGTATGCTTCCCTATTGACCCCTGTGTCGTCCCTGCATGCTGACCCATCCACATAGAGGCATAGGTCTGGGTTACTTATGGCTTCTTCAAAGAGATCAACCCGCGGTATATATACTTCAGCTAAGACTGCTGTGCAGTCTTGTGGATCTCCATCCTCCTCCCTAGGAAGGAGTGTAGCTGGGTTCAGTGTTATACACCTTTTGACAGTTATATTAGGCATATCTAAGAGGGTGGTGTGGTATCTCAGCTACCACTGGGCTGATAAGTGTGACACTCTTTGGTCCTGCAGTATTCGATGTAATGCGTGTGGGACTAAAACAGTAAGAGGGGAGTATGCCACTATGGTTTAGGTAGCGAAATTATGGCTTGTGGTCGGTTTTGAGACAGCTTGTGTGTATTTCCCCCTTTAATGATATGCCCCAAGAACGTCACTTCCTCCTTACAATTCTGTAATTTTGCTCTACTAGGTCAGTTACATGTATATTACATCTGAAATATTTCCATGAGCTTTTATGCAACATACTAAACAAAGGTTAGGAACAGGCTAAGTCAAATCAGGCTAACTCTCAGCAGGTCAAAAGTACTTCAGACTGCAATCTATGATCTAGTATTTTATCCAATTTTATCATAATTGTAACACAGGGAGGCTTGGCAGGATACAAAAGAGGAGCAATGATGCATATAACGATGTTTATTTAGAGACATGGAAGACAACGTAGCACTAAGGCTATCGTGGGATCAAACACTGACAACGTTAACGTTTACACAAAGGACTTATATACGCAAACAATAACAACACAATGAAGGGCAGCCGTGAAACACAAGGGAGCATGGCCACACGGATGAACACACACACACACACACAAGCAAACACACACGGGGAGACGTTTGGGGGGGGGGGGGGCGTACCGTGACAAGAATATGTTCACACATGCTCGCTCGCTCGCTCTCTCTCTCTCTCTCTCCCCATCCTTTCAGCCTTTGGGTTCCATAATACCCCCAGGGCAGACAGAGCCACTATTCAAGCAATGTAATATTCTGTAATATTCTACTCTGGCTCCTCCTACCTCTGCAATGACATCCTCAGCTTTTATTTCAGTGGGTGGCGTGTGATGTCATAATGCAGCCGCATCAATTAAGCGAATATGATGTAGTCAAAGAACAGATTTTTCAAATGAACAATTTCTGTGACCCATTTTTAGACTACAGATCACAGATAACGGGTACACTAAATTTATTATGGGTCAGTGCGGTAGTTACAATTGCAATCCAAGACGCAAGGAACATGTTCCTTCTGAGAAATATGAAAAGGAAAAGCACGGGATATTTGGTAAATATGGGAAAAAGAAAAACGAAAAAACACGAGCCCAGAACCCTTCCAGAATAGAGGATGACTTCTTGGATGAACTGTGTGTGTGTGTGTGTCTGTCTGAGAGAGAGAGATCTACGTAGCAGTGTTCTAAGTATCTATACAACGCTAATAAGACATTTTCTGTTACTTTTTAAACAGATACTAGACCAAAGCGTTTAATGAAGAAGGACTTCACTACTCAGAGAACTCAATCAGCCATAGTAAGTAAAGTAGAACCAAGACAAATGATTTAAAGCCATACTGTGGCAATGGACAAAAGCCACAAAAAATGGAAAAACAGCTATGGTGAACAGTGATGCTAATTGAATGCTTGTACTTAAGTACACTGAATGTCTCTGAATATAAATTACAAATGCATTTCAACAAATGTTCGAGAAATTAATTAAAAACACTAATGTAAATGTATTTAGAATATATTTAGGACACATACATTTAGCATATGCAATCTTTGTCAGTTACAGGAAAAAAAAAATACTGTTGGTGGGTTTTTTGTTTGTTTGTTTTACATTCTCCTTACTATAGAATTAACAGTCGACTGTTCGGTGACTTTGCATGCTGAGTTGTAACACTGATTATTAGTATAATTGTGGCGAGAATCAAAATCAACACTAGCTAAAATGACTGAATGCATTGGAATTTATTATTCCAATAGCACAATTTGAATGGGTCTACGGTACCTTAGTGTGTCAGGTCCTGTTATTTCTGCTGAACATTTGATGTTTGGGGGCACATTTTTACATCATTAGGCCTGCAGGCTATGTGATTATGGCTATGCGATAAAAATTGTATTTGTTTCCTTTCCAGTCCAATACAAATTATAAATTACAAATGTATCAAAATGTAATTAAAGTCATATTTCAATTAAATGTATTTAAATACTGTTCAACAATATTTCTACTCATATCTACAGGTGGAACCTAAAGATTTGAATATCAATGAGAGGGATAAGTGTATTGAGGACCTGGAAGCCGTGTTTGCTAAAGTGAGAAAGTCTGCAGTGGAGCAGAGCAATCCTAACGCTTGTTTTCCATAAATTCTCACAATGCTATGAACTATGCATTTCAAGTAGATGTAATTAAATATTGCTTAACACTGTTTCTCTTCATAGTTGGAGGTGAAACTGAATTCTTTTATAAAGATGGAATATGGTTCCTGTGAATATGATATGGGCCAACTGATTGAGGAGATGGAATCCACAGTTGCTAGAGTGAGAAAGTCTGCAATGGAGCAGAGCAATCCTAACACTTGTTTTCCATAAATACTAACAATGCAATTAAATATGCATTTCAAGTAGATGTAATTAAATATTGCTCAACACTTTATTTGTGTCTGCAGGCGGCCAAACTGTTAGGATTAGAAGCCGTACTTGCTCGGGAGGATATGGCTGCATAACCTCTGATGACAGCAATAAAGAGCATTAAAAATACTCTGACATTTTTCAGTCTAATCCCTGCCTATGTTGTCTGCAACACAGTCAATTATACCATGGATAGTAATTATATCTTTTTTTTTTTTTTTTGTCTCACAAACATTCTGAATGTAACATTTCCTACAGCTTTAAAAATACAATCACCATACTTGGCACCCACACTATTTTTTCCCTTCATGTCCACTTACATCTATGTGACTTAACAATCACAATTCATTTTTAGACAACCAATTTCCAACCTCTATATATATATCGCTCGGAATTCAACAGACACCTGACTCAAGTATTTTTATTTTAATTTCCTCCATGTTGTTTATAATAGGCCTACAGTAAGAAATCCTTTTAAAGGTGATCACCATTTCTACCACTGTATACTGTTGAAGCATACAAGTTTTTATTCAGTGAGAGATATGTCATTTATGGGGATTAGGTACAGCGTGTTTTGTTCAGGACATTCACGACGATATATGTTCTAAATGGGATTGTAAAATAACTAGCTAGCTAGCCATGTATTTAGACAGAACCTGAATTGTGTTACATGGGGATTTTTATCCTATGTTTTTAAGGCTGCATTATGTACAGCCTAGCATAAATAAATACGCAAGAATGCAGAGCACAAATAGTCCATAGTTTATTTTCCCTTCTATATAAGCCCGCAGGTTCATAGGTGACTAGCTTTTATAATGTCATGTGTAATTTGAGCATAATGGTGGAAACTTCAAAGAACAATATGGAAAAAAAGGAGGGTTGTTTACATAATTGCCCTTGAAAAAGTTTATAAGAATTAAACTCTTGTGTACCCCTCAGACATTCTCCAGAGGGTCCCTCAAAAGCATGTTTATATTTAAGTTGCAATAAAGGACAGGACCAGCTATTCTCTTCAACTAATTCTGATATCAAGTGGAAACAAGTTGTCAGGTTCTGGTCCGCACCCAACCAGGAACGCAGACACAGACACGTACACACATATCCGCACAAATCACCTACCACGACCACTGCTCGGTTCACAATCACACACTTATCAACCATCACGATCACCTGCTTCTAATTAACTCTCTCCCTATTTAAACCCCTCATGTACCATCCTCCAGTGTTTCCCATTTAGCATACTGTGGACTAAAGCTGAGCCTGTCTTCATGAGCTTCCCCACATCTGTGTTTTTAAAACTTTTTGGCAATGCTTTGTGTGACTAATATCCTGCCTTTTTATCCCTCACCCATGTCTTGCTCAGGTGTCAATATGTCACATAACTAAATTAGTGTTCTATTATTTTCTTAGTTTGTACAAGAAGTACAAATATGTAGCTATCTAACATTTATAATGTGTATTGTTTCTTATTTTGTTAACATTAAAATGTAAAACCAAGTGAAAACATTTAAATGTAAAAACAGGTTTGACACTGCTTTGGATCTAGTGAAAATACTAGAAGCTGTCAACACCATGACCTGAGCAGTCTGCATTTAACACATAGAGAGAGAGACAGAGACGATGTACGACAACAACCAAAGGTATTCAGATCTTAAGGGAATCCTTTCACTTAGTCTTCAATTATGCACTCCATAGATGTCATGAGGGACAGCCTCACAAGAAAGGAGGCCTGGTGCATGGCATGCAGTGGTGCCTATCATGCGAACACAGAGAGAGACAGAGACAAGGTAGCAGACAACAACCAAACGTGTTCAACTGCTGTCAGGTCTTTCTCAGTAAACTTCAGAGAATGAAGTACAGGGCAAGCACTTGAACATGCACATGTTGTTCCCTGGATACAGACACTTTGCCTCAAAGACAGTTGCCTCACAGGTTTGTTCCAAAATGACTTCCCTTGTCCCTTATTCCCTTATGCAACAGGAATTGAAAAGAAAGGTGTGAGCAAGTATACCCTCCACTGACAAGCTCCTGTTGTTTAAGTGTGAATGGATTCTGTGACTTGAACAAGTCTGCTCCTTCTCTCATCCAATATAGAAATTGCTCACCGAACTACAATGAGTGAACAAGGTCTAATGAACTTGCTGTGAGAATGATCTCAGTAATTAACTCAAAAAGGATAGGCTCAGAAGTGATTTTTTTTTTTTTAAGTAGGAGGATTTTGATATTTCAAGCTTGCCAGCAGAACTAGCTAGCCTAACCTGGGATGACAGCCAATGCACAGCATCACAGCTGGGGGAAACGGATGTGAAATGTCAGTTTAATCGCCAAGGCTCAAGGCAACAGGGTCCTGTCCCTTGACTTAGGTTGATCTAGAGGTATTTCAAGAAACTTCTCAAGCGCACTTTAGTGGCAAAGAACAATATTTTCACTTGAACAGGGACCACGGATTAAAAGTCTGATGCTCTACTGACTGAGCTATTCAGGAGAGAAGCAATATCAGAAACATTACAAGTGCAATGTACATGTATGCAAAGAAAATTGAGTTCATGTGTATCGCATTAAGATGTCAATCTGCCTATGGAACATAACACCTCTTACGAGGCTCGATTTTTGCTCTCAAGCTGCGATGGTTTTGTCATGTTGTCTAAGAGAAGAGGCTTTGGTCGGTGGAGTGAGTCTTTGATAACTAAGATTGTAACTAAGATTGAAACTGCTCACCGCACTACATCGAGTACACAAGGTGTAATGAACTTGTTATGAGAATGATCTCAGTAAGTAACTCAAAAAGGATAGGCTCATCATGATGCATTAGCTAACAATCGGCACTCATACACAAGTGTGAATGTTCAACATTCATTCAAGCATCTCGAGGTCACAGTCTGTAGTGTGTACAAAAGGAATCTAAAGAAAAGGTTTGAGCAAGTGCATCCTCCACTGATAAGAGATATAACTTTAGACTCCAATTGTAACATTAGAAAAAAGATGTACATACAGTCCATTTGTTTAAAATGTTCTTTGATGTGAAGGTCATATTATTTTGCCCCCACTTACGCAGAACTTGATTGTTGGAAGAATACAACAGGGGAACTTTCAGTTGTACTTCACATGACTGACACTGTGTAGACTTTAACTAATGTACAGTTGTGTAGCTTTAGAGTTGTGTACAATTGGAGCAAGTGACCTAAGCAACATGTATTGCATACACAGTTTGCCTTAACAAACCTATCACTTCATCATGGTCAGAATATGTGTTATAGATACATGTAATGCTTCAGCATTGCTACTAGTTCTAATACACTCAAACTAGTGCACCAGAGTGGGTGATGGTAATGGTACTGTTAGAAGCAAACCTATATGACTGGGGTTGGGCTTCCACACACTGTCCCTTTCTCCCAATTCACAGAGCGGAAACGACTCGTTTTCAGCCTGTTTTTTTTTTTTTTTTACACAACCAATTTCCAACCTCTATAGATATCGCTTGGAATTCAACAGGCACCTGTTGCTACTGCACCTTTGAGACGGATGTAAGATAAATGAGCTCCTTTATGATTGGCTGCCCTGTATTGTGCTTCATTCAAAAGGTACTCAGAGCTGAAATGCCTGAGAAAGGCAATTTAAGTGGGTGTGCTAAACCTCTATAGGCTGAATAGGCAGAGATAGGTCAATAAAGTGTTCTTGTGACATTAGAAATACAAATTTCAAAAGGGGCATTTTTGGCAGCTTAACTGACATAGTTAAGAATTTTAACATTTAAAATATATATATTAAAAGGAGAATGTTACTTATTTCACTCTGACTGTAAAACAGTGCATATTTTGTTAAATGGGATTTCCATCCCATGTTTTTTAAGGCTGCCTTATGTATAAATAAATATGCAAGAATGCAGAGCATGAATAGGTCAGTCTTCCATTCTGTATCACATACCTACCCTTGATAACACCGTGGTAACTGGAAAAAAAACAACCCTTTTTACTCAGTTGTCACCACTTCCAATAGACTTCACGCTAATCTCATAGAAGTCCACCCCTTTCCGTGTCCTCCGGAAACTGCACTTCCGTTGTGTTGTGACAGGATTTGTTCCTGGAGTTGTATGCGTTTTCTAAATTTGCACCGCATTTCTAAAGTGTGTTACCACTTTGATGAATATGCTTTGTGTATTTGCAGCACGATGGGTTTTCCAGGACAACGTAATTTATGCATGTTTAATTCCATCTTTTATTCACGTACTAAGCCCAACTCTATAGGCTAATATTTATAAAACCGAGATAACCATAGAAACGTCTTCATCTGTGCTTGATAGTTTCACGGAAAAACGGAACTGCTGCTTGTCAAGCTTGTTTCATCAGGTTTTATATCATCGTCATGACGTGTTTGAATTGATCCCAGGCATATGCAGTCCTCATCAAAATCCATGCATGTCCTAGGCTGTGAGTAAGGTATGTTCTCTCTCTGGTCACAGTTGGCAAATAAATTATGCATATAGATTGTGGGGAAAACACTTTAGCACGTGTTCTCCAAAGAAGTGTCTTAATATGAGCTATCTAGCTAGTTCCAATGTCAACTGTAGTCATAACACTGGGTTTCTCTCTGTGCTCAGGTGTCTTATTCGCATGCCAGTAACATGTTAGCGATATTGCAGTAGTGTGAATTTTTATGTTGCCCGTGATGAAAGGTGACAGGAAATAAAAATCCAAACATTTTTTTTGTTCAGGTCTTTTTAACGGTCATAACCGACACATATTTATCTAACAAAAAAATCAGGTTCCTCTAAATGTGTGGAAGAACTGCTGTGTATATTTTTGTTTCCAGTGGCCTGAGTACCTAAAATATGTCACCATTTTAGGAAGCAGGAAAGCAGGGCTGCTTACAAACATGGCATTAGTAAATTATTTTTGGGATATTTTCATTTATGATTTTCCCCTTTTTGTTGTTTGTTTGCTTTTTTACTTTCATTTTTTGTAGGGACTGTGATATATATTTTGTTATTTGAATGCATAATATAGCTTTGGGGCTCCCATAGACACTTGTATATATAAACATATTAGGGGAGATTTTTTCATTGATTTGTATATGTTTGTGAAGTAATGCACATAGTTCTCATGTTTGAGACACTTTAAAGATATTTTCCTTACCGAGTCATTTCAAAGATGATGCAACAGAATAGTTTTGCTTATCTATTCTGTACTTTGTTTATTGACAGGTAATTCCACCCTCAACTTTTTAGGGTGCCTCCCCATAATTGCTCAGCTCTTCTGTGTAATAAAAGCAGGATTGGTTTGTATATCACATTGGTGTAGGTCGTTTTCACCTGTTATATAAAGAACATTCTAATGGCTTTGGGGGAGACGAACCAAATTAGTCCTTTATAATTGTAATTATATATTACTTTGCTTCATTAGAAGTTTGTGATTATTCCTGTTATTCATCAAGTTAGGTACTGTGATTTACTGGGGTAGGTCAAATTAAAAGATAATTGACTGCTTATATTAGGTAAGCAAAGTTTTTTATGTCATAGTTTTCACTTACTATGATTGGGACAATACATCTTTTACATGAGGATGGATTTTATCAAATCTTATATGGATCTGTATGCCATGCATAGGACGCTTATGCTTTATTTAGTTCACTAAATACAAGCAGTTCATTTTTGTTTTAAATGTTGATGTTCCACCTGCTCCATCAGACCCTCTGCTTTGACACTATGTCCACCTGGTGTACATCAGTAAGCACAGCCTATAACAAGGTATGTCTTAGCCACTTGTAATCTTCTAAGCATTAACATTCACAACATTTTTATGACAAAGTTAGTCTTTATAGTTTCCATAACTAGGTGCTTAACTGAAATCAGCTCCAATGTTTCATGCTGATGTCTTTCATTTTTCATACATAGTCATGTATATATTTGTGACATACTACATTTGTTACTGTTTTCACTTGAACAAGGAAAATCATACTCAAAACAGATATATAAGTGGACAGTCAGGGTGAAATAAGTAACATTCTCCTTTTAATGTTATATTTTAAAAAAATATTAAAGGTCTTAAGTATGTCAGTGTTTTCGTTAGTCTTTTGGCCAATGTTTTTTTTAAAAAGAGATAAGGAGATACCAGAACAAAATAGAAAAGCAAATAATAGAGGAAGATGGCATGGGATGGAGGGATGATAAAAGACAGGGGTAGTAACGGATAATTTATTCTATTCTCTCAGCTATTCTCTTTAACTAATTCTGAAGTCTGCATCTTTATTTTCTATTTGAATGTTAACTTTACGACTAGCTGATTGGGGATTTAGGAACGACACTAGCGTTGATTTTGATTCTAGCCACAGTTCTAGTAATAAGCAGTGTTACAACTCTGCATGCAAAGTCACTGAACAGTTGACTGTTAATTCTGTAGTAAGCATAATGCAAAAAATACAACAACATATTTTGTTGTGATTGAAAAAATTACATGTCCTAAATGCATGCGTTGTAAATACATTGACATTAGTATTTTTAATTAATTTCTAACATTCAGAGACATTCAGAGGTGTTTCTATTAAGCCCAGAGTCAGCTAGGTCTCCACTCTCTAATTACTCAATGAACCTCAATGGTCTCCCAATCACATCTTCTCTAACAGTTAAAGATCTTGGAGTTATGGATCCCAGTCTCTCGTTCGAAGCTCACGTAAATAAATAATGTTTCTAGGACCCCCTTTCTCCACCTTAGAAACATTTCAAAGATTAGGAACATGCTCTCCACGCATAATGCAGAAAAGGTAGTCCATGCATTTATTACTTCTTGACTTCTTGACTTATGTCAAGAGTACATGTCAAAAATTAGAGACGAAATGAGGTGCTAAATGCCACAATTAGGCATACAGCAGTCAAAGGCAATTTGGAAACACACTTAGAAAACAAAGATTATGATCTTTGATCATGATTAAACTTTCAAAAAGCTTATCAACGTGACGAGAATGTGAGGTTTAGGTTCATCTATAGTGTTACAGTATCAATGTGAAATATGAATATTGAGGTCAGCATCACGTAAGAATGTATATGTGTGAAACATCTTCGTCGCCATAAATGTTGTGTTGTTACATAATTAAGCAGTCCATCCAGTTTCATTTACTTGATTTATTAGCAACCTGTGTCCACTGTCTAACTCAAGTATTTTTATTTTTATTTCCTCCATGTTGTTTACAATAGGCCTACAGTAAGAAATCCTTTTAACTGATTAATAATTAAAATATATCTTTCTTGACTTTAAGAATATAGCTTAACCATTAGAAAGATTAAACATCCAGTGAGTGTGTATCCTGGCATGTTAATGTAAAAGGCAGCTCCTACTGGATTTGGGGAAAGATTAGTAAAAGATTTCAAGTATCTGCAAAGCAGAAAACTGCCTATTCAACAGGCATGAATGATGTGCTACCGAAGTAGTTGTTTTATTTGCATAGGCTAATTAATATCATTAGATCAATTTCTATATTACCTATATTGTTATATTAAAATTTTGCTTTTGCTTTTTTGCTTCACAATTGTTACACATAATTGCTGCACCTGATACAAGGATAGGAATTTCAATTTATTCATACTGGATATAAGAATCATTAATGGCTGCTGAGTGAAGAACTTTCATTGAAAATTCATCCACCAATTTTTTTTTTTATTATTTATTTTTTTGTAACCAGAAACAGGGCACATCAGCCAGGAATACATTCCAGCTCTGTTTTAGAACACTGGCTGTGATTCATTACATTTTGGCAATTGTGAAAACAAACTGGATGATACTTCTAAAAGTAATTGTGTTTGCAGTTTATTTGCACAGTTACATGAACAACACTGGTAGCATAGTCAACAGGCTTGATGGTTTTCCAGTGCACGACACCGTGATACCAGGGCTGGCCCAAGCCTGTGTGGGCCCCTATGCAGAAATCTGAGCTGCCACTGACATAACATTGGTAAAAAACAAATAGAAATAAATACATGGTCTTTGGCACCCTCTTGGCGGCCTTAGCAGGCTCTCATTTTGCTTATATGGTGGGACAATTGTTCTGCTGTTATCCTACCTATTGAGCAGTCCTACCTAGATTTAATGTACTTATGTACATTACCCTTAGTCCAGGTTTCTGGTGTTTATTTTAGATGGATTTTTGGTTGTATATATTATAATTAGGCTACTGTGGACAATTGTATACCGTATAGCTACAGCACCTGTACTTCACACACATGTAGTAATCGGATCTAGAAAGTTGCCAACCCTATTAAAATATTAGGTTTATAGTATAATATTTGAATTAAACAGACAAAACATTAATCACAATCATTTGCATGATGATTAAATCTTGAACCAAAAATGTATCAGAGAGCTGTAGTGTTTTTCACAGACACACACCCAATTAAACTGTGCTTGACCATTTCTTGCCCTCTATATCATTCTCTGCAGTTTACTGAGAAAGACCTGACACTGGGTAATGCCATTGTCTATTCGAAGGCCAAAACAACAACAATCTTGGTTATCAAAGATTCACTCCACCCTGACCACAGCCTGTTCTTTTAGAAGCTATGCAAAAACCACCATCGCAGCTTGTGAGTACAAATCTAGCCTCTTAAAAACACTCGCCTGGAATTAAACCTAGTAGAGTTTCACAACGAGGTGCAATTTGTAAAATGACGTCTTTTTCTCTCAGAGTTAGAAATCTGCAGAAATAAATACATCAGTTAAATGTTTAAATATGTAGGTTAGAAATCCAAGTATAAAGAGCAGATATATTATCTGTGCTAATTAATGAATGTATTTAAAGTATACATTTAGTAGGCCAAAAAATAGAACTCGTATGTAAATCATATCTAAATATTTTTATTTAGAGTAAATTACATGCGACATTTTGAAGATTTTGATTTTTTGGCCTGCTACCACCACACCGCCTCATCAGGAACTGTTACACTTTATTTTTATTTATAACTTAAAAATAATCACCTGGAATGTAAACCTAGCCGAGGTCCACAACGAGGTGCAATTTGTAAAAGGACGTTTTTTTTCTCTCAGAGTTAGAAATCTGAAGAAATAAATATATGAATTTATTACCCCCCATCAGTGGACCTTTAGAGCTTTATTATTAAAAATAAGACAGACAGATGAACAGACAAACGCAAAATGTATATATAATATTTTTAAGTATTCGCCATCTGCACCATTACAGGAATGATGTGTGTGTGTGTGTGTGTGTGTGTGTGTGTGTGTGTGTGTGTGTGTGTGTGTGTGTGTATGTATGTATGTATGTATCTATGTATATGGTTATGTGTGAGTACATGTATGTTGGATTGTATATGTACACGTATTAGAGTGTGATATTTAGCGTTTATGGATTGGCTCTGTATGGATTTTATCAAAGGTGTCCAGTCTGGATTATTGGTTCTGTTATTGATTAATTCTGAGAATTATTCGATTGATATATATACTCTATCAATAGATTTTTCTATTGGGTGACACTAATATTATTTTTTGTTTTCCAGTTCATGAATATGTTTTTTTGTTTGTTGTTTTTTTGCAAGAATATTTTTATTATATCAATATAATAATGTTATACATAGTATCCTGTCATATTGGTTGATGATATGTCTCCTAGGAGACATAAAGATGGTGTTGGATGGATATGGTTATTTAAAGCATGGGATATGTTGGTGATGCACTATATTGGACTGTTTGCACTTGTGTAGCATGTTGTCTGTTGCACTGTTGTTTTTATGTTGCACCATGGCCCTGGAGGAACGTTGTCTCGTTTTTGTTGTGTACTTGTGTATATATACCTGAAATGACAATAAAACCACTTGAACTTGAACTCGAACTTGATGACGACTTGCCAAAATTGCTTGATAGGTGTGCTCTGCCACGTGGCGTGAATGTAATCGTCAACTGTGATTTGAGTAAAGTATGTACAGATTGCTGAGCTTGTGAAACCAATTTTAAACATCCAATGTGTAGTATAATGTACTCTGTATTATTTTGTACTGAATGCATTGTAGGTTAGTGTTGCTGTCATGTGGTAATTATTATTACACATTTTAATCCAAACTGCAGCGTCGGGGGCATAGTAATAAATGTTCCTCCTATTGTCTCGATGGGAGAGTAACTGTGAGATTTGATTTCACTATTATTTTGTATATCTTAGATAATAGGTTTTTTGTATTAAGAATGCTTGTTTATAAATTCTGATATGGATGTAGGTATCGGAATTGATTTTTGAACACATAGGTGATCTTAGCTGATGGTATTGTAGGAACTGGGGGCTTTCTATAGCATATTTTGGGGCTAGTTGTGGGCGTGACATGAAACAAGTCTTAGGATAAATATGTTTAAGGTTTGTAATGCCTTTTTCTATCCAAGATGTAAAGTTTAATATTTTTGTTCATGGTAAAGCCTGGATTGTTCCAAATGGGAGAATGAATAGTTCGTGTGAGTGTGGAGTTTGATATCTTGTGGAATTTCCACCAAACTGTTAGTGTCATGGCCACCTTCAAACTGTTGAAACATGGATATTTTTGAATATGAGTCTGGGCACATTTGAAACACCTGCCGCAAACATTACTGACATTATATCTTGTTTATGTGATTGGCTGTGCTTCTCTAGCCACAAGTACTTTTTGATTTATTTATTTTTTAATTTGGTAATTTTATATATAACAGCAACAAATGACATCTTAAGTTTTATGACAAAATGTGCAAACAAGCTGGTCTGAGAGGTATGTAGCGGGATATGACTCAGTGCATCTCTGGTGCTGCTTTTGATGAGTACAGTGTCATAAGTGTGTCTGTCCAGCAGCGCAAAGAGGGGATACAGCTTCTTCTCCCAGAGGTTTCCGATAAATATGTAGATATGTTAGTATGTAGTATATAGTATATTAGTATATAGTATATAGTATATAGTATATTATATAGTATATTATATAGTATATTAGTATATTAGTATATAGAAAGACAGCTGTCCATCCTCATAGTCTAGGTACATGCCCACATTCCTGGGCAATTGTGTCAGGGGCAGAGGGGTCTCAGGCATGGTGCAGGTGTACGACTTCTGGGTGCTCCTCCAGAGCACCCAGAAACCCTCACAGTGGGTTTCTCAACTTGCTCAGACTCAAATCTCAATATCGGCATCCGAACCGTCTTAGAGAGGAACAAAAAACACAACTCATTTGATTAAATTGTTCCAGTATAAATATGGTTATCAAACATGCTTTTAAAAATATACTTCCATGGAGATGGTGCCCTACAGGGTAGTGTTGGAACAGTGTGTACAGGCTTAGTGTCATGTTGTGGCCCCGCCCCCTCCTCAAACATCTTGGTGTGTGTGTGTTCGTCTGTGTTGCCACACCCTCTCGTGCCGTTCACCTGTTCTCTGTTATGTGTAATCGGCTTGGGTGTATATATGTCTCGTGTGTCATAGTACGTGTGTTGGTGTTTGAGATGTGCATAGTGTTTGAGCTTTGTTGTATGTTTTGCATGTTTGCAAAAATAAAAGTGCGTTTCATCGTGCCTCGTCCCCGCATCCTGCTTATCCTCGCAACGTCACAACTAGACCACTTTAGATGTAACTTAGAACCTCCAGTGACCTCTGTATGTGTTTCTTTAGTTGTATGAGCTCCACTGGAGGACTCTGAATAGTTGACAATGGAAGAGGGGTATATCAGATTCACCCCTTCTGCCTCGGTGTGACAGATTAACACACTGCATTAACGTTTAGAAATAAAAACATATGGTAAACACAGTCTAGAAAATATTACCTTGTAACAATTCATTCAGTATATGAACTGTTTTCTGTGTCCTTATGTCTATAAATTAAAAGTAATAAAACATTTAAATGATAAATAAATTACAATGAATGTATAAATGTTCACAAATAAGAAACTACATTGGTCTGCACTTTTCTCCACAGATTCAAGGAACTCATGAAAGTTGGAAGCTATAAAAACACATAATACAGAATTATAGACTGACTGATGTGTGAGCAGAAAGATCACTGTGATGTTCTCATATCTAAAGCACTCAAAGCATTGATGTTGTGTAAATGAACTGTGATCTGATTGGTTTAAGGAAATAGATTCACCTACTTTGAAGTTCAAGTTTTTGTCAAAAGGTTAGAACTGGTTGACTATACTTTGTCTGTCCTGCAACAGGAAATTTAAACATTTATATCCAAAGTATTACGCGATAGAAATCAATTCAAGACTACCCGTTATTGACCGCTAGATGGCGGAAGATACGAAGAAATAAATGAGTCCAGATCCTCCTGCCCGACTTTACGGTGAGACTCTGCTTTTACGTCATTAAAACGCTAAAGAAAAAAGGCCGCCATATTTGTAGTTCCACAACGTGAAAAGGCGTCATTTTGTATGCCGAAGAATGAATAAACACCATGCCATGCCTTGAAGACGACGAAATTGCAATTTATTTAGCTAGCCATAAGAATAAGAATAGCTGTTTAATTTACATAATCACAAATATATTGCATGTACATACAGCTACATTTCAGTCGATCAAAATGTTTCACGTATTTATAACCGCAACTTCATGTTACAGTGGTCATATCAGAGATTTACCAATATAAAACGCAACAGGTGTCGTGTTCTGTAATAGAACATTTTAACATTTATATCCATATTACACATAACCAAGGTGTAATATAACCATATGTACTGAACAGACATGAACAGCCTGTGTATTGTGAAAATACATGTATGTGTCTTCTACAGCAATTACTGTGCCCTGCACACTTTAAGTTTGGCATGAAGTGTTTGCTTTTTCCAAAGCAAGTAATATTAAATTATTCTCATAGAATACATTTCACAAAGACATGGACATGTTTTTTTGTATTTAATTTATTTAATGCGAATCGTATGTAGGTTACCACTGCTAAGCTTCACCAATGTCAAGGTAAGACCTCGAAAGGACGCAGAAAATTATTTTAATAACAGCTTCTGCTGATTTATTCAATAACTGTATGACACCGTTTGAGTGTACGTAAACAAACTCAAATTATTAGAGACACTCTTACTGCGTCTCCACATTGAAACATATCAGTTAGTTAGCTGGGCTGGCTAACTAGCTTAGCTTTATTAGCTAGCTAAGCTAATGGCGAAGAGGATTACGTTAAAGAACCCCCGGTCTACAGTTGTGCACATACAGGAAAATTAATGAATAGCATGGTAATACACGCATTTATTGGAACAGTTATGTAGCTAATATGCATTTGTAGTATGTGCGCCTGGCGTAGAAATGAGTCTTTGTTAGCCCATTAAGGCTATCTTAGCTAGGCTAGTCCGAGCAAGCTAAGTGCTGGTTGCTATGACAACGGGCTTGGTGTATTTTGCGAGCTTGTCGGCTACATAAGACAAGTGTTTATTGCTTTACTGCTGCGGTGAACTGTTATTATTGTAACACTCTGCTAATGCCAGATGTGTAGAATAACTCACTAGTTATGTTTACTTCGAGACTTTGGCAGTTTTAAGATGGCTAGAAAGCGAATGAGCCAGCTAGCTGTCCTAGCTAACATGCAACCTTCTGTACATCCCGGGTACTCCCAGCCCTTATCAGGACCCCACAGTTCCCTTTGAGAACTCCCTGGTATCACGATCATAACTTTGGACAACCAGTTGTCATTCTCAACTCATGTTTCAGATTTCCCCTTTGTAACATACGAAGGATTTGGCCCTTTCTTTCGCAGGAAGCTACCCAGGTGTTTGTGCGGTCTCTTGTGATCTCAAAGCTAAACTACTGCAACTTACTACTTGCTGGTCTAGTAGTACTCTAGTACTTATTGTTTATTGCACTTATCAATGTTTAAGGTAGACCTTATGTATTTTGTACTTCTTGTTAGGAACTGGTTCAAAGTGACAAGTCCTTCAGGTTCAATCTCCTCCGAGTTACCCTCTGCCCTCCGTCCTCTGTAGCCGGATCCGGGGAAGTCAAGAGATACTGACACCAAGGTAGTGAATCAAGAGAGTTCAACTTTATTGAGGAAAGCACAGAGTATATATGTGTCCTATATCTACTATCTAAATCTACAGGATGATGGGGAAAAGTGAGGCATGTTCTAAGGGTCTACGTAGAAAGGAAAGGGACAAGGTTATTAAAGATTAGATGTTCTCTGCATGAACGAGCCACGAGCTGTTCCCTTGCCCGCCATTAGCCACTCCTGTGCTTAAAGAGAGACGGAGAGAGAGAAAGGGAGGGGTAAAGGAGACAAGAAGAGGGAGCGGATGACCTCGGGCGACCAGCTTGTGGTCAAGCCGCCATGTCATGGCTGATAGGCAGAGACCTTGCGTTGGGTGCCTGAATAGAGAAAGGCTCCAGTATCTAACACTTCTAGGCATCAGCAGTAATCCCTGTATTTCTACAGTATTCTAGATCATTGCTATATTGGACTCTAACCTATTGGACTGGCTAGGATGTATTCTATGAATAAATAACAAAGCACTTTTGTAAGTCGCTCTGGATAAGAGTGTCTGCTAAATGCAGTAAATGTAAATGTCCAAGGAAAGCCGACACTAGCAGGCAAACCGAGCATTGCACAGGCCATATTTGAAATTCCCACAATGCTTTTCTCACCGAGCGTATGTCCGGGCAATAACGTCAGTTGGTCCTACCAGACAATTATCAGCATGACGAGAGTCTTTCATATCAATAAATTCTGACAACACTTTGAAAGTGATAAGCAGTGGTTAGCTCGAAAGTTATTCATAAACAAGCACGTTGAAAATTACGAAACAAGAGACTTAGATCAGCTGTTGTCTCTATCGATGGTGTGGGTGACCCATGTGTTCTTAGGATGCAGGTAGGGTCTAACGCCTTCTGTGCTGAGTTGCTGTTTCCATATTTTAAAAATAGAACATTGTTAAACGGCATCTGTAATAGTTAAGGAAAATGTGTTATAAGTATAAAGTGTTACAGTAAGTGTTTTGGCCCCTGACTGCCATTAGGACAAGCCAAGACAACCGCACACTACGTTATCTTATCTACTTGTTAAATCAGCCTGAAATTAAGATACAGATAAAAGTGTTGATTTTTATACTAACATTTTAACAACTTCAGCCAAAGTATTCAGAATGTAAATGTTTGGTCTAGCAGATATGGCCCACAACTGATGCAGAGAGTGCATGACATGGCAGAGGGGATTCATGTTGGCAAAATGCCCTCCTACGAATTAGTCCCAAATACTGAAGCAAAAAAGAGGCCGAATTCATCTGATGGAAGTAAGTCTAAAAGGGCTTCTTGATGATGTTACCCTGGTGACTTGCATTCTTTCCAGATGCTCAACAACCATTAAAAGTAGTGCATTGCTAAAAACTACTACTTGTTGTGCTGGAGGTGTTGAAAATATGGTTTCCTTGTCATTGTCAGTCTGATTTTATAAGGTTCTACGTGGGTATCGATAGGAGCTGAAACTGCATGTGTTGCCCCTCTGAGGAGATGAGCCAATGAGGAAGATGCCCGTGTTCAAATTTGGCTCTAGACCACGCTTTGAGCTGGTGCACTTTGTCAGCGGTTGAAGTTGCAGCAGCATTGGCGGAGTGGGACGCAATGGTGAGAAGGAGAACGAGAAGGATCTCAGCAGTGAGAAGCTGAACAGCAGCAAGCAGCGGGAGGCCGGAGACAAAGCCTCTCCTCTCCCTTCTCTGACACAAACACAGTCACGTGTTATATACTCACATAATCCAAAATCTAGCATCTTTTATTTGCTGTTAGCTGGCGAAGAGTAATCAGTATAGTCAGATTCCTTTAATGTAAACACTTGGCAAAATTCCTGCCATGATACCACTTTGGACACAGGGAAGATCTGATAGTAAATATTCTGGCAGGGACAGGCCATGACGGCTTAGGAAAGTTTATAATGAAGGTTAATTACACAATTCCATAAAATATAGATTCAGTTAAAATGATCAAACTTTTAAGTCATTCACTTTTATTTTTATGTAGCTAACCCTTTCTTACCAACTTAGTACAATGACAGGAGTTAATCAGAAATGCTCTCATTGGCATTTCTGCTTGAATTGGCTTGACTTGGAAATGGTTGGCTGGAAAATTCCTGCCATGAGATCACTTTGGACACAGGGAAGATCTGATAGTAAATATTATGACAGGGTGAGGTCATGACTGCTTAGAAAAGTTTATAATGAAGGTCATGAAAGGTCAGTTTTGACTAATTGCAAAAAACGCCATGTAAACATTAGAATGGGAAAGTCAAGCGGTCTGAGCAAAGCGAACTGCGAACGAGGCATGGAACAGACTAGCCAGGACCAATATTTTGAAAGGGATCAGAAGAGGATGACATCAAGAATCATTCTGATGATCAAGTGGCGCACGGTCAAGCAAATTGCAGCCAGATACAATGCTGTTGCTCCAACTAACATGTCTGAAGGCACACCATGGGTCCTCTGAAATCAGTAGATGTTTGAACAGAAGGGCTTACCTATGTATTGTGACCAAGTGCATCCCTTCATGCAGCGGCTTAAACTATGGCAGAAGGACACTAAACAAGACAAGAAACCCTGCCGCAAGGGTTGTATAATCACGGATTTGTTCCAGTATCAAGACAGCAAATTTTCAATGTTTCCCTGGCCTTCACATTCCCCAGATCTTAATCCTATAGAACATCCCTGGGTAAAGGTATAACAGGCAGTTTAGAACATGTCAGTCCCTCCATGTAATTTGAGAGAAAATATCCTATGAAGATTGGACCAAAAGGAAAAGCACATTTGGTAAATATGGGAAAAAGAAAAACGAAAAGACGAGCCCAGATCCCTGCAAGAATATTCACGCAGCTTGTGCTATTGTTCACTTGCTGCTGTCGGAAGGGTGTTAAGAGAAGGAACACGACCTCAGAGGATGACTTCTTTAAGGGTAAGTTCTGACCACAGCCACCACTTGGATGAACTGTCTGTGTGTGTGTGTGTGTGTGTGTGTGTGTGTGTGTGTGTGTGTGTGTGTGTCTGAGAGAGAGAGATCTACGTAGAAGTGTTCTAAGTATCTATACAACGCTAATAAGACATTTTCTGTTACTTTTTAAACAGATACTAGAACAAAGTATTTAATGAAGAATTACTTGACTACTGAGGGAACTGAATCAGCCATAGTAAGTAAAGTAGAACCAAGACAAATGATTTAAAGCCAAACTGAGGCAGGGGACAAAAGCCACAAAAAATGGAAAAACAGCTATGGTGAACAGTGATGCTAATTGAATGCTTGTACTTAAGTACACTGAATGTCTCTGAATATAAATTACAAATGCATTTCAACAAATGTTCGAGAAATTAATTAAAAACACTAATGTAAATGTATTTAGAATATATTTACGACACATACATTTAGCATATGCAATCTTTGTCAGTTACAGGAAAAAAAATACTGTTGGTGGGTTTTTTGTTTGTTTGTTTTACATTCTCCTTACTATAGAATTAACAGTCGACTGTTCGGTGACTTTGCATGCTGAGTTGTAACACTGATTATTAGTATAATTGTGGCGAGAATCAAAATCAACACTAGCTAAAATAACTGAATGCATTGGAATTTATTATTCCAATAGCACAATTTGAATGGGTCTACGGTACCTTAGTGTGTCAGGTCCTGTTATTTCTGTAGAACATTTGATGCTTGGGGGCACATTTTTACATCATTAGGCTTGCAGGCTATGTGATAACGGTTATGCGATAAAAATTGTATTTGTTTCCTTTCCAGTCCAATTCAAATTATAAATTACAAATGTATCAAAATGTAATTAAAGTCATATTTCAATTAAATGTATTTAAATACTGTTCAACAATATTTCTACTCATATCTACAGGTGGAACCTAAAGATATGAATTTCAATGAGAGGGATAAATGTATTGAGGACCTGGAAGCCATGTTTGCTAAAGTGAGAAAGTCTGCAGTGGAGCAGAGCAATCCTAACGCTTGTTTTCCATAAATTCTCACAATGCTATGAACTATGCATTTCAAGTAGATGTAATTAAATATTGCTTAACACTGTTTCTCTTCATAGTTGGAGGCGAAACTGAATTCTTTCATAAAGATGCAGTATGATACCTGTGAACATAATATGGGCCAACTGATTGAGGAGATGGAATCCACAGTTGCTAGAGTGAGAAAGTCTGCAATGCAGCAGAGCAATCCTAACACTTGTTTTCCATAAATACTAACAATGCAATTAAATATGCATTTCAAGTAGATGTAATTAAATATTGCTCAACACGGTATTTGTGTCTGCAGGCGGCCAAACTGTTAGGATTCGACGCCATACTTGCTAGGGAGAATATGGCTGCATAACCTCTGACAACAGCAATAAACAGCATTAAAAATACTCTGACATTTTTCAGTCTAATCCCTGCCTATGTTGTCTGCAACACAGTCAATTAAACCATGGATAGTAATTATATCTTATTTTTTTGTCTCACAAACATTCTGAATGTAACATTTCCTACAGCTTTAAAGATACAATCACCATACTTGGCACCCACACTATTTTTTTCCTTGATGTCCACTTACCTCTATGTGGCTTAACAATCACAATTCATTTTTACACAATCAATTTCCAACCTCTATATATATCGTTCGGAATTCAACAGACACCTGACTCAAGTATTTTTATTTTAATTTCCTCCATGTTGTTTATAATAGGCCTACAGTAAGAAATCCTTTTAAAGGTGATCGCCATTTCTACCACTGTATACTGTTGAAGCATACAAGTTTTTATTCAGTGACAGATATGTAATTTTTGGGGATTAGGTACAGCGCATTTTGTTCAGGACATTCACGACGATATATGTTCTAAATGGGATTATAAAATAACTAGCTAGCTAGCCATGCATTTAAACAGAACCTGAATTGTGTTAAATGGGGATTTTTATCCCATGTTTTTAAGGTTGCATTATGTACAGCCTAGCATAAATAAATACGCAAGAATGCAGAGCACAAATAGTCCATAGTTTATTTTCCCTTCTATATAAGCCCGCAGGTTCATAGGTGACTAGCTTTTATAATGTCATGTGTAATTTGAGCATAATGGTGGAAACTTCAAAGAACAATATGGAAAAAAAGGAGGGTTGTTTACATAATTGCCCTTGAAAAAGTTTATAAGAATTAAACTCTTGTGTACCCCTCAGACATTCTCCAGAGGGTCCCTCAAAAGCATGTTTATATTTAAGTTGCAATAAAGGACAGGACCAGCTATTCTCTTCAACTAATTCTGATATCAAGTGGAAACAAGTTGTCAGGTTCTGGTCCGCACCCAACCAGGAACGCACACACAGACACGTACACACATATCCGCACAAATCACCTACCACGACCACTGCTCGGTTCACAATCACACACTTATCGACCATCACGATCACCTGCTACTAATTAAGTCTCTCCCTATTTAAACCCCTCACGTACCATCCTCCAGTGTTTCCCATTTAGCATACTGTGGACTAAAGCTGAGCCTGTCTTCATGAGCTTCTCCACATCTGTGTTTTTAAAACTTTTTGGCAGTGACTAATATCCTGCCTTTTTATCCCTCACCCATGTCTTGCTCAGGTGTCAATATGTCACATAACTAAATTAGTGTTCTATTATTTTCTTAGTTTGTACAAGAAGTACAAATATGTAGCTATCTAACATTTATAATGTGTATTGTTTCTTATTTTGTTAACATTAAAATGTAAAACCAAGTGAAAACATTTAAATGTAAAAACATGGTTTGACACTGCTTTGAATCTAGTGAAAATACTAGAAGCTGTCAACACCATGACCTGAGCAGTCTGCATTTAACACATAGAGAGAGAGCCAGAGACGATGTACGACAACAACCAAAGGTATTCAGATCTTAAGGGAATCCTTTTACTTAGTCTTCAATTATGCACTCCATAGATGTCATGAGGGACAGCCTCACAAGAAAGGAGGCCTGGTGCATGGCATGCAGTGGTGCCTATCATGTGAACACAGAGAGACAGAGACAAGGTAGGAGACAACAACCAAAGGTGTTCAACTGCTGTCAGGTCTTTCTCAGTAAACTTCAGAGAATGAAGTACAGGGCAAGCACTTGAACATGCACATGTTCTTCCCTGGATACAGACACTTTGCCTCAAAGACAGTTGCCTCACAGGTTTGTTCCAAAATGACTTCCCTTGTCCCTTATTCCCTTATGCAACAGGAATTGAAAAGAAAGGTGTGAGCAAGTATACCCTCCACTGACAAGCTCCTGTTGTTTAAGTTTGAATGGATTCTGTGACTTGAACAAGTCTGCTCCTTCTCTCATCCAATATAGAAATTGCTCACCGAACTACAATGAGTGAACAAGGTCTAATGAACTTGCTGTGAGAATGATCTCAGTAATTAACTCAAAAAGGATAGGCTCAGAAGTGATTTTTTTTTTTTTAAGTAGGAAGGATTTTGATATTTCAAGCTTGCCAGCAGAACTAGCTAGCCTAACCTGGGATGACAGCCAATGCACAGCATCACAGCTGGGGGAAACGGATGTGAAATGTCAGTTTAATCGGCAAGGCTCAAGGCAACAGGGTCCTGTCCCTTGACTTAGGTTGATCTAGAGGTATTTCAAGAAACTTATCAAGCGCACTTTAGTGGCAAAGAACAATATTTTCACTTGAACAGGGACCACAGATTAAAAGTCTGATGCTCTACTGACTGAGCTATTCAGGAGAGAAGCAATATCAGAAACATTACAAGTGCAATGTACATGTATGCAAAGAAAATTCATGTGTATCGCATTAAGATGTCAATCTGCCTATGGAACATAACACCTCTTACGAGGCTCGATTTTTGCTCTCAAGCTGCGATGGTTTTGTCATGTTGTCTAAGAGAAGAGGCTTTGGTCGGTGGAGTGAGTCTTTGATAACTAAGATTGTAACTAAGATTGAAACTGCTCACCGCACTACATCGAGTACACAAGGTGTAATGAACTTGCTATGAGAATGATCTCAGTAAGTAACTCAAAAAGGATAGGCTCATCATGATGCATTAGCTAACAATCGGCACTCATACACAAGTGTGAATGTTCAACATTCATTCAAGCATCTCGAGGTCACAGTCTGTAGTGTGTACAAAAGGAATCTAAAGGAAAGGTTTGACCAAGTGCTATAGAGCAAGAGATATAACTTTAGACTCCATTTGTAACATTAGAAAAAAGATGTACATACAGTCCATTTGTTTAAAATGTTCTTTGATGTGAAGGTCATATTATTTTGCCCCCACTTACGCAGAACTTGATTGTTGGAAGAATACAACAGGGGAACTTTCAGTTGTACTTCACATGACTGACACTGTGTAGACTTTAACTAATGTACAGTTGTGTAGCTTTAGAGTTGTGTACAATTGGAGCAAGTGACCTAAGCAACATGTATTGCATACACAGTTTGCCTTAACAAACCTATCACTTCATCATGGTCAGAATATGTGTTATAGATACATGTAATGCTTCAGCATTGCTACTAGTTCTAATACACTCAAACTAGTGCACCAGAGTGGGTGATGGTAATGGTACTGTTAGAAGCAAACCTATATGACTGGGGTTGGGCTTCCACACACTGTCCCTTTCTCCCAATTCACAGAGCGGAAACGACTCGTTTTCAGCCTGTTTTTTTTTTTTTTTACACAACCAATTTCCAACCTCTATAGATATCGCTTGGAATTCAACAGGCACCTGTTGCTACTGCACCTTTGAGACGGATGTAAGATAAATGAGCTCCTTTATGATTGGCTGCCCTGTATTGTGCTTCATTCAAAAGGTACTCAGAGCTGAAATGCCTGAGAAAGGCAATTTAAGTGGGTGTGCTAAACCTCTATAGGCTGAATAGGCAGAGATAGGTCAATAAAGTGTTCTTGTGACATTAGAAATACAAATTTCAAAAGGGGCATTTTTGGCAGCTTAACTGACATAGTTAAGAATTTTAACATTTAAAATATATATATTAAAAGGAGAATGTTACTTATTTCACTCTGACTGTAAAACAGTGCATATTTTGTTAAATGGGATTTCCATCCCATGTTTTTTAAGGCTGCCTTATGTATAAATAAATATGCAAGAATGCAGAGCATGAATAGGTCAGTCTTCCATTCTGTATCACATACCTACCCTTGATAACACCGTGGTAACTGGAAAAAAAACAACCCTTTTTACTCAGTTGTCACTACTTCCAATAGACTTCACGCTAATCTCATAGAAGTCCACCCCTTTCCGTGTCCTCCGGAAACTGCACTTCCGTTGTGTTGTGACAGGATTTGTTCCTGAAGTTGTATGCGTTTTCTAAATTTGCACCGCATTTCTAAAGTGTGTTACCACTTTGATGAATATGCTTTGTGTATTTGCAGCACGATGGGTTTTCCAGGACACCGTAATTTATGCATGTTTAATTCCATCTTTTATTCACGTACTAAGCCCAACTCTATAGGCTAATATTTATAAAACCGAGATAACCATAGAAACGTCTTCATCTGTGCTTGATACTTTCACGGAAATACGGAACTGCTGCTTGTCAAGCTTGTTTCATCAGGTTTTATATCATCGTCATGACGTGTTTGAATTGATCCCAGGCATATGCAGTCCTCATCAAAATCCATGCATGTCCTAGGCTGTGAGTAAGGTATGTTCTCTCTCTGGTCACAGTTGGCAAATAAATTATGCATATAGATTGTGGGGAAAACACTTTAGCACGTGTTCTCCAAAGAAGTGTCTTAATATGAGCTATCTAGCTAGTTCCAATGTAAACTGTACTCATAACACTGGGTTTCTCTCTGTGCTCAGGTGTCTTATTCGCATGCCAGTAACATGTTAGCGATATTGCAGTAGTGTGAATTTTTATGTTGCCCGTGATGAAAGGTGACAGGAAATAAAAATCCAAACATTTTTTTTGTTCAGGTCTTTTTAACGGTCATAACTGACACATATTTATCTAACAAAAAAATCAGGTTCCTCTAAATGTGTGGAAGAACTGTTGTGTATATTTTTGTTTCCAGTGGCCTGAGTACCTAAAATATGTCATCATTTTAGGAAGCAGGAAAGCAGGGCTGCTTACAAACATGACATTAGTATATTATTTTTGGGATATTTTTATTTATGATTTTCACCTTTTTGTTGTTTGTTTGCTTTTTTACTTTCATTTTTTGTAGGGACTGTGATATATATTTTGTTATTTGAATGCATAATATAGCTTTGGGGCTCCCACAGACACTTGTGTATATAAACATATTAGGGGAGATTTTTTCATTGATTTGTATATGTTTGTGAAGGAATGCACATAGTTCTCATGTTTGACCCACTTTAAAGATATTTTTTGACTTGTATCAGAAAGGAATACAAGCATTTATTCATATCAACATTTTCCTTGCAGAGTCATTTCAAAGATGATGCAACAGAATAGTTTTGCTTATCTATTCTGTACTTTGTTTATTGACAGGTAATTCCACCCTCAACTTTTTAGGGTGCCTCCCCATAATTGCTCAGCTCTTCTGTGTAATAAAAGCAGGATTGGTTTGTATATCACATTGGTGTAGGTCATTTTCACCTGTTATATAAAGAACATTCTAATGGCTTTGGGGGAGACAAACCAAATTAGTCCTTTATAATTGTAATTATATATTACTTTGCTTCATTAGAAGTTTGTGATTATTCCTGTTATTCATCAACTTAAGTACCGTGATTTACTGGGGTAGGTCAAATTAAAAGATAATTGCCTGCTTATATTAGGTAAAGAAAGTTTTTTATGTCATAGTTTTCACTTACTATGATTGGGACAATACATCTTTTACATGAGGATGGATTTTATCAAAGCTTATAGGGATCTGTATGCCATGCATAGGACGCTTATGCTTTATTTAGTTCACTAAATACAAGCAGTTCATTTTTGTTTTAAATGTTGATGTTCCACCTGCTCCATCAGACCCTCTGCTTTGACACTATGTCCACCTGGTGTACATCAGTAAGCACAGCCTATAACAAGGTATGTCTTAGCCACTTGTAATCTTCTAAGCATTAACTTTCACAACATTTTTATGACAATGTTAGTCTTTATAGTTTCCATAATTAGGTGCTTAACTGAAATCAGCTCCAGTGTTTCATGTTGATGTCTTTCATTTTTCATACATAGTCATGTATATATTTGTGACATGCTACATTTGTTACTGTTTTCACTTGAACAAGGAAAATCATACTCAAAACAGATATATAAGTGGACAGTCAGGGTGAAATAAGTAACATTCTCCTTTTAATGTTATATTTTAAAAAAATATTAAAGGTCTTAAGTATGTCAGTGTTTTCGTTAGTTTTTTGGCCAATGTTTTTTTTAAAAAGAGATAAGGAGATACCAGAACAAAATAGAAAAGCAAATAATAGAGGAAGATGGCATGGGATGGAGGGATGGAGGGATGATAAAAGACAGGGGTAGTAACGGATAATTTATTCTATTCTCTCAGCTATTCTCTTTAACTAATTCTGAAGTCTGCATCTTTATTTTCTATTTGAATGTTAACTTTACGACTAGCTGATTGGGGATTTAGGAACGACACTAGCGTTGATTTTGATTCTAGCCACAGTTCTAGTAATAAGCAGTGTTACAACTCTGCATGCAAAGTCACTGAACAGTTGACTGTTAATTCTGTAGTAAGCATAATGCAAAAAATACAACAACATATTTTGTTGTGATTGAAAAAATTACGTCCTAAATACATGCGTTGTAAATACATTGACATTAGTATTTTTAATTAATTTCTAACATTCAGAGACATTCAGAGGTGTTTCTATTAAGCCCAGAGTCAGCTAGGTCTCCACTCTCTAATTACTCAATGAACCTCAATGGTTTCCCAATCACATCTTCTCTAACAGTTAAAGATCTTGGAGTTATGGATCCCAGTCTCTCGTTCGAAGCTCACGTAAATAAATAATGTTTCTAGGACCCCCTTTCTCCACCTTAGAAACATTTCAAAGATTAGGAGCATGCTCTCCACACATAATACAGAAAAGGTAGTCCATGCATTTATTGCTTCAATATTGGACTACTGTAATCCCTTACTATCTAGCTGTGCTATTAAGTGCCTAAAGTGCCTAGCGAGTTCAAAATGCAGCAGCCATAGTTTTTAATAGAGCTAGAAAATTTGATCACATCAATCATATCTTAGCTACTTTACTTTGGCTCCCAGTAAAATTTCGTATTGATTATAAACTACTTTTAATAATTCCAAATGTGCATTAGACTTTACAGTAACCTAAGACAACCCTTTTGCATGAAGGGAACTGGTAACTATGCTCACCCTCCATAATGTGCAAAAGATATTTAAAGTGTAGGACAGTCGAAGCATTATGCATGCGTGTGCGTGGTTATTAACATGACAGTAAAAGCTTATCATTTTTAAACGGGGGCTGATCGACTTTCCACTTATGCAAGATTTATGTCAAGAGTACATGTCAAAAATTAGAGACGAAATGAGGTGCTAAATGCCGCAATTAGGCATACAGCAGTCAAAGGCAATTTGGAAACACACTTAGAAAACAAAGATCATGATCTTTGATCATGATCAAACTTTCAAAAAGCTTATCAACGTGACGAGAATGTGAAGTTTAGGTTCATCTATAGTGTTACAGTATCAATGTGAAATATGGATATCGAGGTCAGCAGCACGTAAGAATGTATATGTGTGAAACATCTTCGTCGCCATAAATGTTGTGTTGTTACATAATTAAGCAGTCCATCCAGTTTCATTTACTTGATTTATGAGCAACCTGTGTCCAATGTCTAACTCAAGTATTTTTATTTTAATTTCCTCCATGTTGTTTATAATAGGCCTACAGTAAGAAATCCTTTTAACTGATTAATAATTAAAAAATATCTTTCTTGACTATCAGAATATAGCTTAACCATTAGAAAGATTAAACATCCAGTGAGTGTGTATCCTGGCATGTTAATGTAAAAGGCAGCTCCTACTGGATTTGGGGAAAGATTAGTAAAAGATTTCAAGTATCTGCAAAGCAGAAAACTGCCTATTCAACAGGCAGAAATTATGTGCTACCGAAGTTGTTGTGCTATTTGCATAGCCTAATTAATATCATTAGATCAAGTTCTATATTACCTATATTGTTATATTACAATTTTGCTTTTGCTTTTTTGCTTCACAATTGTTACACATAATTGCTGCACCTGATACAAGGATAGGAATTTAAATTTATTCATACTGGATATAAGAATCATTAATGGCTGCTGAGTGAAGCACTTTCATTGAAAATTCATCCACCAATTTTTTTTTTTTTTTTTTGTAACCAGAAACAGGGCGCATCAACCAGGAATACATTCCAGCTCTGTTTTAGAACACTGGCTGTGATTCATTACATTTTGGCAATTGTGAAAACAAACTGGATGATACTTCTAAAAGTAATTGTGTTTGCAGTTTATTTGCACAGTTACATGAACAACACATGTAGTAGAAAGTTGCCAACCCTATTAAAATATTAGATTTATAGTATAATATTTGAATTAAACAGACAAAGCATTAATCACAATCATTTGCATGATGATTAAATCTTGAACCAAAAATGTATCAGAGAGCTCCAGTGTTTTTCACAGACACACACCCAATTAAACTGTGCTTGACCATTTCTTGCCCTCTATATCATTCTCTGCAGTTTACTGAGAAAGACCTGACACTGGGTAATGCCATTGTCTATTCGAAGGCCAAAACAACAACAATCTTGGTTATCAAAGATTCACTCCACCCTGACCACAGCCTCTTCTTTTAGAAGCTATGAAAAAACCACCATCGCAGCTTGTGAGCACAAATCTAGCCTCTTAAAAATACTCGCCTGGAATTAAACCTAGTAGAGTTCCACAACGAGGTGCAATTTGTAAAAGGACGTCTTTTTCTCTCAGAGTTAGAAATCTGCAGAAATAAATACATCAGTTAAATTTTTAAATATGTAGGTTAGAAATCCAAGTATAAAGAGCAGATATATTATCTGTGCTAATTAATAAATGTATTTAGAGTATACATTTAGTAGGCCTAAAAATATAACTCGTATGTAAATCATATCTAAATATTTTTATTTAGAGTAAATTACATGCGACATATTGAAGATTTTGATTTTTTTGGCCCGCTACCACCACACCGCCTCATCGGGAACTGTTACACTTTATTTTTTATTTATTTTTATTTATAACTTAAAAATAATCACCTGGAATGTAAACCTAGCCGAGGTCCACAACGAGGTGCAATTTGTAAAAGGACGTTTTTTTTCTCTCAGAGTTAGAAATCTGGAGAAATAAATATATGAATGTATTACCCCCCATCAGTGGACCTTTAGAGCTTTATTATTAAAAATAAGACAGACAGATGAACAGACAAACGCAAAATGTATATATAATATTTTTAAGTATTCGCCATCTGCACCATTACAGGAATAATGTGTGTGTGTGTGTGTGTGTGTGTGTGTGTGTGTGTGTGTGTGTGTGTGTGTGTGTGTGTGTGTATGTATGTATGTATGTATCTATGTATATGGTTATGTGTGAGTACATGTATGTTGGATTGTATATGTACACGTATTAGAGTGTGATATTTATCGTTTATGGATTGGCTCTGTATGGATTTTATCAAAGGTGTCCACTCTAGATTATTGGTTCTGTTATTGATTATTTCTGAGAATTATTCTATTGATATATATATACTCTATCAATAGATTTTTCTATTGGGTGACACTAATATTATTTTTTGTTTTCCAGTTCATGAGTATGTTTTTTTGTTTGTTGTTTTTTTGCAAGAATATTTTTATTATATCAATATAATAATGTTATACATAGTATCCTGTCATATTGGTTGATGATATGTCTCCTAGGAGACATAAAGATGGTGTTGGATGGATATGGTTATTTAAAGCATGGGATATGTTGGTGATGCACTACATTGGACTGTTTGCACTTGTGTAGCATGTTGTCTGTTGCACTGTTGTTTTTATGTTGCACCATGGCCCTGGAGGAACGTTGTCTCGTTTTTGTTGTGTACTTGTATATATACCTGAAATGACAATAAAACCACTTGAACTTGAACTCGAACTTGATGACGACTTGCCAAAATTGCTTGATAGGTGTGCTCTGCCATGTGGCGTGAATGTAATCGTCAACTGTGATTTGAGTAAAGTATGTACAGATTGCTGAGCTTGTGAAACCAATTTTAAACATCCAATGTGTAGTATAATGTACTCTGTATTATTTTGTACTGAATGCATTGTAGGTCAGTGTTGCTGTCATGTGGTAATTATTGTTACACATTTTAATCCAAACTGCAGCGTCATGGGCTAGTAATAAATTCCTCCTATTGTCTCGATGGGAGAGTAACTGTGAGATTTGATTTCACTATTATTTTGTATATCTTAGATAATAGGTTTTTTGTATTAAGAATGTTTGTTTATAAATTCTGATATGGATGTAGGTATCGGAATTGATTTTTGAACACATAGGTGATCTTAGCTGATGGTATTGTAGGAACTGGGGGCTTTCTATAGCATATTTTGGGGCTAGTTGTGGGCGTGACATGAAACAAGTCTTAGGATAAATATGTTGAAGGTTTGTAATGCCTTTTTCTATCCAAGATGGCAAGTTTAATATTTTTGTTCATGGTAAAGCCTGGATTGTTCCAAATAGGAGAATGAATAGTTCGCGTGAGTGTGGAGTTTGATATCTTGTGGAATTTCCACCAGACTGTTAGTGTCATGGCCACCTTCAAACTGTTGAAACATGGATATTTTTGAATATGAGTCTGGGCACATTTGAAACACCTGCCGCAAACATTACTGACATATCTTGTTATGTGATTGGCTGTGCTTCTCTAGCCACAAGTACTTTTTGATTTATTTATTTTTTAATTTGGTAATTTTATATATAACAGCAACAAATGACATCTTAAGTTTTATGACAAAATGTGCAAACAAGCTGGTCTGAGAGGTGTGTAGCGGGATATGACTCAGTGCATCTCTGGTGCTGCTTTTGATGAGTACAGTGTCATAAGTGTGTCTGTCCAGCAGCGCAAAGAGGAGATACAGCTTCTTCTCCCGGGGGTTTCCGATAAATATGTAGATATGTTAGTATGTAATAGAAAGACAGCTGCCGATCCTCATAGTCTAGGTACATGCCCACATTCCTGGGCAATTGTGTCAGGGGCAGAGGGGTCTCAGGCTTGGTGCAGGTGTACGACTTCTGGGTGCTCCTCCAGAGCACCCAGAAACCCTCACAGTGGGTTTCTCAACTTGCTCAGACTCAAATCTCAATATCGGCATCCGAACCGTCTTAGAGAGGAACAAAAAACACAACTCATTTGATTAAATTGTTCCAGTATAAATATGGTTATCAAACATGCTTTTAAAAATATACTTCCATGGAGATGGTGCCCTACAGGGTAGTGTTGGAACAGTGTGTACAGGCTTAGTGTCATGTTGTGGCCCCGCCCCCTCCTCAAACATCTTGGTGTGTGTGTGTTCGTCTGTGTTGCCACACCCTCTCGTGCCGTTCACCTGTTCTCTGTTATGTGTAATCGGCTTGGGTGTATATATGTCTCGTGTGTCATAGTACGTGTGTTGGTGTTTGAGATGTGCATAGTATTTGAGCTTTGTTGTATGTTTTGCATGTTTGCAAAAATAAAAGTGCGTTTCATCGTGCCTCGTCCCCGCATCCTGCTTATCCTCGCAACGTCACAACTAGACCACTTTAGATGTAACTTAGAACCTCCAGTGACCTCTGTATGTGTTTCTTTAGTTGTATGAGCTCCACTGGAGGACTCTGAATAGTTGACAATGGAAGAGGGGTATATCAGATTCACCCCTTCTGCCTCGGTGTGACAGATTAACACACTGCATTAACGTTTAGAAATAAAAACATATGGTAAACACAGTCTAGAAAATATTACCTTGTAACAATTCATTCAGTATATGAACTGTTTTCTGTGTCCTTATGTCTATAAATTAAAAGTAATAAAACATTTAAATGATAAATAAATTACAATGAATGTATAAATGTTCACAAATAAGAAACTACATTGGTCTGCACTTTTCTCCACAGATTCAAGGAACTCATGAAAGTTGGAAGCTATAAAAATACATAATACAGAATTATAGACTGACTGATGTGTGAGCAGAAAGATCACTGTGATGTTCTCATATCTAAAGCACTCAAAGCATTGATGTTATGTAAATGAACTGTGATCTGATTGGTTTAAGGAAATAGATTCACCTACTTTGAAGTTCAAGTTTTTATCAAAAGGTTAGAACTGGTTGACTATACTTTGTCTGTCCTGCAACAGGAAATTTAAACATTTATATCCAAAGTATTACGCGATAGAAATCAATTCAAGACTACCCGTTATTGACCGCTAGATGGGGAAAGATACGAAGAAATAAATGAGTCCAGCTCCTCCTGCCCGACTTTACGGTGAGACTCTGCTTTTACGTCATTAAAACGCTAAAGAAAAAAGGCCGCCATATTTGTAGTTCCACAACGTGAAAAGGCGTCATTTTGTATGCCGAAGAATGAATAAACACCATGCCATGCCTTGAAGACGACGAAATTGCAATTTATTTAGCTAGCCATAAGAATAAGAATAGCTGTTTAATTTACATAATCACAAATATATTGCATGTACATACAGCTACATTTCAGTCGATCAAAAATGTTTCACGTATTTATAACCGCAACTTTATGTTACAGTGGTCATATCAGAGATTTACCAATATAAAACGCAACAGGTGTCGTGTTCTGTAATAGAACATTTTAACATTTATATCCATATTACACATAACCAAGGTGTAATATAACCATATGTACTGAACAGACATGAACAGCCTGTGTATTGTGAAAATACATGTATGTGTCTTCTACAGCAATTACTGTGCCGTGCACACCTTAAGTTTGGCATGAAGTGTTTGCTTTTTCCAAAGCAAGTAGTATTAAATTATTCTCATAGAATAAATTTCACAAAGACATGGACTTCTCAGTTGACCGTAGAAAGATGTTTTTTTTTTTTTTTGTATTTAATTTCTTTAATGCGAATCGTATGTAGGTTACCACTGCTAAGCTTCACCACTGTCAAGATAAGACCTAGAAAAGACGCAGAAATTTATTTTAATAACAGCTTCTGCTGATTTATTCAATAACTGTATGACACCGTTTGAGTGTACGTACCGACTGAAAACAAACCCAAATTATTAGAGACACTCTTACTGCGTCTCCACATTGAAACATATCAGTTAGTTAGCTAGGCTGGCTAACTAGCTTAGCTTTATTAGCTAGCTAAGCTAATTGCGAAGAGGATTACGTTAAAGAACCCCCGGTCTACAGTTGTGCACATACAGGAAAATTAATGAATAGCATGGTAATACACGCATTTATTGGAACAGTTATGTAGCTAATATGCATTTGTAGTATGTGCGCCTGGCGTAGAAATGAGTCTTTGTTAGCCCATTAAGGCTAGCTTAGCTAGGCTAGTTCGAGCAAGCTATTGTTGGTTGTTATGACAACGGGCTTGGTGTATTTTGCGAGCTTGTCGGCTACATAAGACAAGTGTTTATCGCTTTACTACTGCGGTGAAATGTTATTATTGTAAAACTCTGCCAATGCCAGATGTGTAGAATAATTCACTAGTGATGTTTACTTCGAGACTTTGACAGTTTTAAGATGGATAGAAAGCGAATGAGCCAGCTAGCTGTCCAAGCTAACATGCAACCTTCTGTACATCCCGGGTACTCCCAGCCCTTATCAGGACCTCACAGTTCCCTTTGAGAACTCCCTGGTATCACGATCATAACTTTGGACAACCAGTTGTCATTCTCAACTCATGTTTCAAATCATGTTTCAGATTTCTCCCTTGTAACATACGAAGGATTTGGCCCTTTCTTTCGCAGGAAGCTACCCAGGTGTTTGTGCGGTCTCTTGTGATCTCAAAGCTAAACTACTGCAACTTACTACTTGCTGGTCTAGTAGTACTCTAGTACTTATTGTTTATTGCACTTATCAATGTTTAAGGTAGACCTTATGTATTTTGTACTTCTTGTTAGGAACTGGTTCAAAGTGACAAGTCCTTCAGGTTCAATCTCCTCCAAGTTACCCTCTGCCCTCCGTCCTCTGTAGCCGGATCCGGGGAAGTCAAGAGATACTGACACCAAGGTAGTGAATCAAGAGAGTTCCACTTTATTGAGGAAAGCACAGAGTATATATGTGTCCTATATCTACTATCTAAATCTACAGGATGATGGGGAAAAGTGAGGCATGTTCTAAGGGTCTACGTAGAAAGGAAAGGGACAAGGTTATTAAAGATTAGATGTTCTTTGCATGAACGAGCCACGAGCTGTTCTCTTGCCCGCCATTAGCCACTCCTGTCCTTAAAGAGAGACGGAGAGAGAGAAAGAGAAAGGGAGGGGTAAAGGAGACAAGAAGAGGGAGCGGATGATCTAGGGCGACCAGCTTGTTGTCAAGCCGCCATGTCATGGCTGATAGGCAGAGACCTTGCGTTGGGTGCCTGAATAGAGAAAGGCTCCAGTATCTAACACTTCTAGGCATCAGCAGTAATCCCTGTATTTCTACAGTATTCTAGATCATTGCTATATTGGACTCTAACCTATTGGACTGGCTAGGATGTATTCTATGAATAAATAACAAAGCACTTTTGTAAGTCGCTCTGGATAAGAGTGTCTGCTAAATGCAGTAAATGTAAATGTCCAAGGAAAGCCGACACTAGCAGGCAAACCGAGCATTGCACAGGCCATATTTGAAATTCCCACAATGCTTTTCTCACCGAGCGTATGTCCGGGCAATAACGTCAGTTGGTCCTACCAGACAATTATCAGCATGACGAGAGTCTTTCATATCAATAAATTCTGACAACACTTTGAAAGTGATAAGCAGTGGTTAGCTCGAAAGTTATTCATAAACAAGCACGTTGAAAATTACGAAACAAGAGACTTAGATCAGCTGTTGTCTCTATCGATGGTGTGGGTGACCCATGTGTTCTTAGGATGCAGGTAGGGTCTAACGCCTTCTGTGCTGAGTTGCTGTTTCCATATTTTAAAAATAGAACATTGTTAAACGGCATCTGTAATAGTTAAGGAAAATGTGTTATAAGTATAAAGTGTTACAGTAAGTGTTTTGGCCCCTGACTGCCATTAGGACAAGCCAAGACAACCGCACACTACGTTATCTTATCTACTTGTTAAATCAGCCTGAAATTAAGATACAGATAAAAGTGTTGATTTTTATACTAACATTTTAACAACTTCAGCCAAAGTATTCAGAATGTAAATGTTTGGTCTAGCAGATATGGCCCACAACTGATGCAGAGAGTGCATGACATGGCAGAGGGGATTCATGTTGGCAAAATGCCCTCCTACGAATTAGTCCCAAATACTGAAGCAAAAAAGAGGCCGAATTCATCTGATGGAAGTAAGTCTAAAAGGGCTTCTTGATGATGTTACCCTGGTGACTTGCATTCTTTCCAGATGCTCAACAACCATTAAAAGTAGTGCATTGCTAAAAACTACTACTTGTTGTGCTGGAGGTGTTGAAAATATGGTTTCCTTGTCATTGTCAGTCTGATTTTATAAGGTTCTACGTGGGTATCGATAGGAGCTGAAACTGTGCATGTGTTGCCCCTCTGAGGAGATGAGCCAATGAGGAAGATGCCCGTGTTCAAATTTGGCTCTAGACCACGCTTTGAGCTGGTGCACTTTGTCAGCGGTTGAAGTTGCAGCAGCATTGGCGGAGTGGGACGCAATGGTGAGAAGGAGAACGAGAAGGATCTCAGCAGTGAGAAGCTGAACAGCAGCAAGCAGCGGGAGGCCGGAGACAAAGCCTCTCCTCTCCCTTCTCTGACACAAACACAGTCACGTGTTATATACTCACATAATCCAAAATCTAGCATCTTTTATTTGCTGTTAGCTGGCGAAGAGTAATCAGTATAGTCAGATTCCTTTAATGTAAACACTTGGCAAAATTCCTGCCATGATACCACTTTGGACACAGGGAAGATCTGATAGTAAATATTCTGGCAGGGACAGGCCATGACGGCTTAGGAAAGTTTATAATGAAGGTCATGAAAGGTCAGTTTTGACTAATTGCAAAAAACGCCATGTAAACATTAGAATGGGAAAATCAAGCGGTCTGAGCGAAGCGAACTGCGAACGAGGAATGGAACAGACTAGCCAGGACCAATATTTTGAAAGGGATCAGAAGAGGATGACATCAAGAATCATTCTGATGATCATGTGGCGCACGGTCAAGCAAATTGCAGCCAGATACAATGCTGTTGCTCCAACTAACATGTCTGAAGGCACACCATGGGTCCTCTGAAATCAGTAGATGTTTGAACAGAAGGGCTTACCTATGTATTGTGACCAAGTGCATCCCTTCATGCAGCTGCTTAAACTATGGCAGAAGGACACTTTCAACAAGACAAGAAACCCTGCCGCAAGGGTTGTATAATCACGGATTTGTTCCAGTATCAAGACAGCAAATTTTCAATGTTTCCCTGGCCTTCACAGTCCCCAGATCTTAATCCTATAGAACATCCCTGGGTAAAGGTATAACAGGCAGTTTAGAACATGTCAGTCCCTCCAAGTAATTTAAGAGAAAATATCCTATGAAGATTGGACCAAGATTCCTGCAGAGCATTTTCAGCATATAGTGGAAACTATGCCAGAAAGAATTGCTGCAGTTCTGGAGGCCAAAGAAGGTCCAACATGCTATTAAATGGGTGTACTTAAGCCAGATACACTGTGTCCTATAATAGGATGTTGCTGGAATGTATGTGGATGTTGTTGGAATGGCCGCAGAGTTGCGGCAGCAGTACAGGTAGTCTGTGATCCTTTCCCCCATCCGAGTGAGTTTGCCCTTTTACACGGGGTCGAGTTATGATGTGAATGTTTAATTACACAGGATGGATTGTGGGTGACAGAACCGAACAGCCTTCAGGATTCAAATAGAGAAAGGTGAAACTTCTCCAGCCTTTGAGTTAATCACAGGACTATTGCATAGCAATTAGGGATAACAGAACAGCTTTCGGGGGGTTTGGGTGGGGTGCCTTATCCGCCCCTTTAACAGAGTAGTCACAATTCAAATTTCCCTTCTTCCATTGTTTACAAGGCATTATACATGTGGTTTATTTATAGTGCACGGAGTAATATGCAGCGAGTCTGGTCTGTCTGCTTTGGAAGAGAAACATTTGGCCAAAAGAGCAAGACACAGCCAGGAGGATTATTGGTAAGAGCACATCATAATATGCACCTTAAAGCTGTGCTCTACAGCTAGGTCCTGTTCCATGACTGCATATATAAATTTACTACTGACATTGCCATTTATATCTGGCCATTTACAGTGCACTCTTGCTCAATGCAGCACTTGAAGCTGATTTTCCATTGTGTAGTTATTATGTTCAAGAGATGGTTGACCCGGTCAGGGTGACACACTTTAGTGAGGGCAGCAGTATCCTAGAGGACACTACAGACAGTGACGGAGACATCTCAGAGCGCGAGGTGAGAGGTTGAGTTTTTTGTTACTCTCTCTACGACATACTTTTCATGCCAGGTACTATTGTCCAGTTCAGCCCAATTTAATTTACTGCCTTGTATTATCATATATAAATTGCTGAACATCTTATCACTCAGTTTCAAACATCCCCTCAGCTGTTTTAAGCCATTTCGGTTATTCAGAAGTACTGCTAAATGGATGTGGTGGGAAAATGAGAGCACATCAAACACAGACAGCTTTATGCATTGAGTAGTAAAGAGTAAAAGTTTATTGAGTTTGTAAAGGGAAAGAAATGTGAGTTCCACCTTCCAACTATAACTTTTCTAGGATACGTGATCAGCCATGGTGAAATCACTACGGATGATAAGAAGATCAAAGCCATCTTCCAGTGGCCCATTACTATTATAGTTAAAAAACTCCAGAGATTCTTGGGATTTGCAAACTTTTACCGATGCTTCATATGGAATTTTAGCAGCATTGCAGCTCCTCTCACAGCCCTCCTGAAAGGAGCAATGACCAAGCTACTTTGGAATCAGGAGGCTGATCAAGCATTCAGGAAACTGAAAGAAGCTTTTACCACGACTAGCATACGTCGACATCCTGATCCTTCCATTCCATTTGTCGTGGAAGCTGATGCTGCTAACATCGGGGTAGGAGCTGTACTTTCACAACGATACGACAAGTCCAAGTTACAATAGATGATTAAATAGACAAGTGTATATAAAATAGATGATGGAATAAACAAGCCATACAAGACAGTCATCCCAATGGAATGTCTGTCGGGAAAACATTACCTACCTTGTGCTGTGACCATCTGTTGAAGTGGGCTCATTCTTCGCTGGTTCAGGGCTATGACAAGCGATATTTATAAGTATGTTTCTTCATGTTCAATTTGCAGTCAAAGCAAGATGCCTAAGACCCTACCCACAGGAAAGCTCATGCTTCTTCCCGTACCAGAAAGTCCTTGGTCTCACATCACCTTAGATTGCGTTACTGACCTCTCTGTCCTCACTGTAGTTGATGGATTCTCCAGGGGTGTGTGGTTCATTGTGTTTCCGAGTATGCCTACAGCCTGCCAAACTGTGGAAGCCTTGTTTAACCAGGTGTTCCGTATATTTGGCATCCCAGAGGACATAATATCATATTGGGGACATCAATTCACATCTCGAGTTTGGGCTTCCTATATTGAACACATCGGGGTAGCTATTAGTTTTACATCCACAGTCAAATGGCCAATTCCTACATTGTTTTTATATGAACAATCCATCAGACCGGTCCAAGTTCCTCTTATTGGCAGAAATGGCCCAAAATTCACTTACTAGTTCATCCACTGGCTTGACTCCTTTTTATTGTATTTTAGGTTATCAGCCTCAAATGTCCCATGGATTTCCATATCAGCTGGTTTCCCAGCTGTGGATGAGTGGATGCAGCGGAGCGAAAGGGTATGGGAGGAAACAGATCAGTGTATTGTATGAGCTCTCTGAATGTATAAGGAAATTGCGGACAGGCACAGAGGGGAGAACCCGATATACCAACCTGGTGACAGAGTGTGGCTCTCTACACAGGACTTCCGCAAGCCGGGGTCATGTCGCAGGTTAGGTCCCAAGTATATCGGTCCATATGAAATTACCAAGCACATTAATGAAGTCACATATCAACTCAACTTACCTGCTCACTTTGTGTTTTGAGGTCATTTCATGTGTCCCTTCTTAAGCCTGTTGTTCCTGTTCTGGCCTTTGGATGAGGTCACCCCTGAGGTCACTCCTGTATTAAGTATGTTGGTTGCTGTCATTAGAGTGTATTGTTTCTGAAGGTTTTTTTGCATTATGCAATGCCTCTTCGCAGAGTGTGATTTTCAAGAACTTTAGTAAGCAGATGACTTATTTGCATCACCTTTTTTGGTAGGACAAAGCCCATCCATGAGCCAAAGGAAGCTGAGGTAGGCCCCATTCCATGAAAACACAGGGAGTGTGTGAACCAGGATACCAACACAAGCATACATGCAAGCTGACACCTACCCTCCCCTTGTCCAGTGGTTTGGCCAGTAGACAACTAATGAAAAACATTTCAAAAGCATTTATACAGAAGCCAATGTTCAAATGGCTCTCTGTGCAGTGAGGAAACATATCATAAGGAAGTGCAAATTCCACTAAAGTTTAAGTAGGATCACTGAATTCAAAGTCTAGAGCACTATTACACTATGACTTCTAACAATAGCGTAAAAACAGTAATGTCATTCGTTTTTAGGAAAGGAATGTAAAAGTTTATGAAATATTCTTAAAAAGAGGACAATTTGATGAGGAGCTTGGTCTTGCACAGCTACCAAAACCCAGGACTGAACTAGGAGTCTTTTGATATTCAATCTAACACTCACCCAGGTGAGCTATTTCAGCTAGTGACTAAATACTTTTGCCTGGTTTCGATCAAAATGTTACCAATGAATGTAGCTCATGTTCATGTCAGAGGAAACTGTCACCTTTATCCCTGGTGAGCTAGTGGCTAGGATTCTCTTTCAAACTTAATTTTTATGTGGAATAAAAATAAATATGAATACCTCTCTTTATGACCTCCTAATGCTCATGCATACCAAGTCCAGTATGCATACAAACATCGTCAGTATACTAGGAATACAGAGTTTGAAAAATGTTTGTCAGAAGCATCTGAGCTTTATTGCTGGTGGGTGAGTGGCTAGGATTCAACACTTTCACCACTGCGACTTGGGCTTGATTCCTGGTCAGGGGATGCTCTTTTTGCTCACTTAAAAAAGAAGCTTGTATGTGAAAAAACAAACTTCCTTTGAGTCAGATTTTAACTGACAGACTAAGGATAACAGTTTTAAATTCTACAGTCCTCCACTCTACCAACTAAGATATTGAAGGCAACAGACATGTAATCCCATAAGTCCAAACACCAGTATGTTGGCAAGAAACACGGCCAGTTATGGATGTTTGAATTGTTAAGTTCATTTGACACAAAGAAGAAACATTGCATTGTACGAGTTGGAGATGTTCAGCTACCAACAGATATCTCTTGATTACATTTGGATGCATACTGGACTTTGTGTACAATCAATAACTACTGGTACTAACTCAAAGTATGTTTCCCCCTTCAGTTTTATTTTATGCCAGAATAAAGACTTTCTGTCTTTAGAATTCTACATGACTCAAACTGAGATGCAGCAGATCACTTAGCTAGAACAAAGGGTCTTGTACTACAATAATGACTTTTGCTTTATTGCCCATAAGGTCCACCTCTTTTTTCTTTAACCCTCAGATCATCCCGTAGATGTTAGAATTATTCTAATGAAATTATAATTAACATAAAAAAAATTCCTTAACATCACTCTTAAAATAACTTTTACCTTACAAATGATTTCTTTACCAGCAAATTTGAGTTGGTATGAATTCATCTATTAATTTTTCGTTATTATTTCATTAAATACATGCCCCCCCCCCCGCCCCCTAAAAAAAGAATAACAGTCCAAATAAAAGGTCTAAATGAATCTTTGCAGTAACAACAGTCTTTTATGCTCTTCCAACCACCCCACCTCCCCCCAGTGGACACACCATGCTCCAGTACATGATTCTGGAGTGCTGTGCTATCTGTGCTCCCCACTAACTCTTCCTACCTGCTGGGGTTTCTCCTTCCTGGACCTGCCTTAAAATGCTTAAAATGACAGCACCAGCCCTCCATTTACCTGCAACATTCTGCACTGTCACAAACAATATTTATGTGCAGATTAGCAGATGAACCTCACCTGGATGATCCACATTTCATTTCTTTGTACTGTTATAATAATGAGTTACTGTATTTCTACCCAGGTGTTCTATCCAGGTGAACTGTGCTCTGTTTCTGTCTCCTATGATGTCTTTGTGTAGGAATGCTGTAGTGTATCTTTCATGCTTACAATTTGTCAGCCATCCTCTACCCAACTCATCTTTGCCCAGGTTTATCCAGGGTTAACCAAAGGAGGATGAGTTCCCTTTTGAGTCTGACACCTTCCAAGTCCCTTCCACCATTCCAGTGAGTTTTTCCTACTGTCACCCTTGCCAATGTCATTTGGCTTATTTATCAGTTGTCACAAGGTGTTAACGTTATTATGCACATGTATATAAAATGTGTACATACATAATATATATATATATATATATATATATATATATATATATATATATATATATATATATATATATATATATTGCATTATTCTCTGCGCCTTGCAGTTTGGATTGGATTATAAAGTGAATTTCATTGGTGAGTACTATATTTTTTGGTGACAAACTATAATCTAATCTTTACAAAGCAGTGACCAGAAAGGAAGAGCTGGATGAGGCTTTGGTCTCCATGATAGTTAGAGACACACAGCCATTTAGCTTAGTTGAGGATAAAAGCTTCAGGGACTTGGTAGCAAAATTGGATTCAACTTACATTCTCCCAACTAGGAAGGTATGTGTGGTGACATGGATACATTATGAGAGTAGTATTAAAAATATATATAATTATTTTCTTCCTTCCCTTTAGACTGTAAAGGCCATGGTTGAGGCCAAATGTCAACAAGAGAAAGAGAAGGCCAAAGCTGAGGTCCAGAAAGTTCTTGCAATGAGTTTGACAGCAGACATGTGGACATCTCTTAATGTGGATGCCTTCTTGGCTGTGACCTGCCATTTTATAGATGACAACACATTTCTGAAGTCTACACTACTTGGTGTTGTGAAATTCCTGCAGGCGCATACGGCTGAAAATTTGGCCTGTGTGAAATCCTCTTTTATGGAAGAATGGGGAATAAAATAAAGTCACATGGTTACTGATGGCACATCTAATATGATTGCCTGTGGCAAATAGCTGAAGCTGCCTCATGCACTCTGCATTGCTCACACCCTGAATATAGTTGTTTAAAAGGCTCTTGAACTAACCCCAGTACTATCTGCCATTTGTACAAAGTCAAGGAAGCTGGTGGGCTATTTTAGAAGCAGCACAACTGCCAAAGTTAGTAACATTATTTTCACATTGTTTACATATTGTTTTATATTGCTACATGTGTAACGTTTACTGTTTTATTGTTAAAGGAGATGTGGGACCTTGTTCAAGAGCATATGGGAAAATAAAAATAAAAAAAAAACTGAGGTTGAAACAAGGTGTTGGAGCGATTAGTAGAACTCAGGGAGCCTGTGGGGGCAGATTTGGCAAGCTTACAAACTGACATTCCTGCGCTGACCTCTGATGTGTACAGTAATGTTTGTGGGTGCCTTTCTATACTGTATTCTTTTCACAAGGCCACTGTGCAGCTGTCAGAAGAGAAAAAGGTATTTTTTTCAAAGTGGTGCCATTATTGAAAATGGTTTAAAAAATCTTCCTGGAAGAGGCACGGGGCACATATGGAGATCAAACCCATGACCTTGGCATTATTAGCACCCCACTCTGACCAACTGAGCTAATCGGCCTTTCTCAGTTCCTTTTGCAGTTCTCGGTGCAGCAGGGAAGGGAACCTTTCCATGAAATTGTAGACTTGGTGTCAACAAGATTACGGCCACTTTTCGACCGAGCATAGGTGAAAGTTGACACATATTGTTCCCTCTGACAAATGGTTATTCTGCAGCCAACTTTTGAATTAAACTTCAAAAGCAAATGTGCAGAAGCTTTTGTTAAAGAGCAATTCAGTGCAGTTGTACACAGTGACGAAATCATCAATTGCAAAGTCCACTGAGCTTTATTGCTGCGAGTTACATAGTGCTGTCTATTACACCATGAAATCTGCCATAACAACAAAAATGTAATGTCTGATTCTGTGAGCCAAGGAATATAAACCTTTTAGGGACATATTTAAAATATCAGATTTTCTGCCTGAGCACAGAGTAGGCATTTTTTTCTAGCTTTAACCATACGTCCTCTTTCTTTGGAAATCTGGGTCATTGCTGCATGAATAAGCAAAAAGATTTTGAGCAATTTTTTTGTCTGGGTCTAAGGGGCAATTTATTCAAACCAAAAGATGCTATTTTAGCTAGTTTGTCAAATGAACATGTCAAACCTACAGAGACAATGTGTCTAGCTACAGAGCTCTGCAAGGTTTAATTCTTGGAAGTATTTGAAGCCATAGAAAGTTATTCTGTAAGCAATGCTTAACTCAATAAAAAGAGACAGTTAGAGCCAATGGCTGCCAGATCTAACATAGCTCACATTTTATAGTGTTTGCATAGCATATCAGAATCTGCAAGAACTATTCCTGTCATTTCAGGAATAAGCTTTTTTGACTTCACAGCTAGATGAAATATTTAGGGTGGATGCAGGATTTGGTATGATCTCCTAGAGAATTGCCATTCCACTGTGTCTTCAGCTTTTGTCTGATCTGCAAACAAGTCCCACTCTAGGAGAACTAGCTCAAGTGGTAGAGTGCTCTTTTAGTATGTGAGTGTTAGTGGGATTGATGCTCACATTCTCAAGTCTAGAATTTGTAGTTTTTTTCTATGATGAAATCATTTCTGATAGCAAATGTTTTCAGGACCTGCAGATATGCTTATGCCATGCACACATTACGTGACTTTTGAAGTTTTCAAATTGATGGATGGCTCACACTGCACAACTGTATGTCTTGGAATCTGGAGTGCTTAATTTGTGGTATCTCAGTGGCAGGCATAATCAGTGATAAACCGCTGATATGTCAACTGGTCTTAACACAGACAGATTTAACTTACTCTGTGGAGACTGTGTCTAACTTAAACCTTTCCTTCAAATAGAAGAGATCCTTGTTGCAGAGGTAATGTTTTTACCTTTATATGGTTTTTCCACTCATAGTCATGCAACACACACAGATGCAAACCTCTCACAGACTGTCTCACACACATCCAGTTATTCATCTGAACACATGATGTTTCTGTCTCTGTACCGCTATTAGTTATGCAATGTTTCGTCAATACTAGCACTAACTGAACAGCGTTCTGTATAAATATGATCTTTATAACAGCTGCCATAACAGCAAAAATGTAATGTCTGATTCTGTGAGCCAAGGAAGTATTATTGATATTGTGAATATTTAATAACCTCCAATGCCAGCAAATTAAATTTTCACAATATTGTGAAAATTGTAAAGGATACTTTATTCATGTCCTCATTGCTAAAGATTGTATCGCTTTATCACAGCGATAAGCTAGTTAGCTAGCTAATAGTTGAGGTCAGCGAGTGTCAAACTCGGGGCTATAAACCATTCCTTGTGGAACCATTTCATTGTTCAGCTTTCAACTTTGATCGTTTAGGTGCTGGTAGTTTGTTAGCTAGCTAACTGTTCAGCAATAGAAAACCTACTTTTGTATGATTTAGAGACCCAAATTCACAAACCTGTGGGTTTTCAAATTGATCGTTCTCTCTAAATAAGCAAAATGAGTTAAGCCATTACTACAGCTATTGGACTGTTTGAACTACATTATTCGACTGTTCATTTATTGTTAATTAGATTAAATTAACTTTCATAAACATTCTGCATTAATAGAATGTAGTTTTTAATGACTGATTAACTGTGTATATTCAACATGAAGCTATTCATATAAAGTTTCAAGTTTGGTTTATTTGTAACATACATTTATTTGTCACTTTCATTTTTAGGCTGTAGAATGAAAGATCCTTGCTCACAATCATTGCTACAGTTTGATCAAATTCAGTTATATATATAAACTCCCTATTCAATGGGAAGAAACCAGTTCATGCCATTGTGAATTGCTTTTTCTGTAATCAAAACACTGAGGTTCCATATGGGAACAGAAACTGCTGGGACTGTCCATTCTGTGTGCAGTACAATGGCTTCTAAGAGGTATTGCTGTATTTGAGACATGGTGAGGACATATTTTAGTGAAAGTCTTCCAATGATGCACCCTTAACTGAACCATTTTATGCTGTTGCTGCTGTTAAAAAAATGCAGAATGGTGATTATAACGAACCGATCCTTGCACAATATATGGAGCACCTCAACCATGGGGTATCAGCTGGTGTCCCTGTGCTTGATGCATCCAAGACTCAACCAGACACTGAAGATCAAGCAGCTGGCTTCCTTCACTCCCAGAAAGTAGGTTTTCCATTTGAACTGTTGCCTTCTTAGTTAAGACGTATGCAGGGTTTATTGCAGGGCCAGAGTTGTGAAACTGTGCAAGGTAATGCATGTCCAGTGCTGGAATTAAGATCATAGCTCTAAATAGTCTCTGACTTGGGCAGAGATTGTGAGTGGGTCTTCAAGGGCAAACAGGATCTGATGGCCCACATGTAGTTTGATATTATTCCTAAATAACTAAGTTGACTAAGTTTACATGGCTATTTGAAAGAAGCTGATCATGTAAGCAGCAAAGACAGAATATCATTCTCTGACTAAGGATTTAGTTGACTCATGTTTAGCCCAACTAAACTGTGGTCCTGGCTGATTTTAGTTGGACTATTGAGCCACTGACTCATGCACAGAGTTCTCTGAGTATTTTGCAGTTTCTTACTCTACTGAGTTCTTACTGAGTATAACGCCAACTTTGATGCATTTGTTTTCTTTTCACCGAACAAAGCCTTCAACTTTGACTGTGGTGACATGAATTCCAGATCTGCAGAGTATTTTTTTAGTAATGCATCTTTTGCCCGTGCATTTTGATTGCAGTGTTAGGAGGTCATAACTGCTGATCAGAACTTTGGACAAGAGGGCTTATCCTCATGGCTCACTGACTTTCATGTACAACAAACAATCTTTTCTTATTTATTTTTTTCCAGTTGTAACAAACCGTTCTGCTGTTTTTTAACTTCTGTCAAGTTTTTAATGGTTGTATAGGACAATTACGATGGAAATTGAGGTGTACAAGCGCCACCTTGAACAGACCTACGAGTTGTGCGTGCCTGTCAGACCGCTGAGCAGTATGACATCCAGCACCAGAACCGACAGCTGCGGGCCCTGCTTTTCAACCACCAGCTCAGATACAGCCAAGATGCGGACAAAGCATTCATTAAGGTGCGTAATTATTGTCAATGGTTGTCTTAGAATGGTGCTAAAGTGCTTAAGATACTTTTTGGCGATTCCATAGCCAAGAATTCTCAAGGTCACAACTAGCTGCATTCCTGTTGGGTGTGAATGACAGTTGCTCCTTCCCGGTTGATACAAAGTCACGATAGAAAAAAAGGCATACACGGAACTGGTAGTGAACACTGTCCTTCAAGTGCATACAGTGTTTGAGCCTGCAATCCATTTCATTACCCTGTCCAACAGCCTCCCAGGTTCCCCTCCACATCTTCCTTGTCAGAGATGAAAATTGATATAAAACAAATGAGGAACAGTTGAAATGACTGAGCCAATACACTGCACATTTCACCTTGAATACTTTTGGTTACTTTTTTGTTCCTGGCTACCATGCTTTTTTAAGCATTGATTATCTCAAACATTGATTTATCTAAGATAAGCAAAGACCTGTTCTCTCTTGCTGCATTTTGTGGGGTTTTTTTTTTTTTTTTTTTTTTTTTCCAAATGAAGCTGTTGTTTTCATTTTTGGTGGGTTTCATACTATCCACACCAGCTTCCAGGTTTCTCTCCTTTTACATACCAAGCAATCAGCTTCCTTTCTCTTTGCTACAGAGCACCTCTTTTCTGTCCACACCTGCTTGGCTGGTAGCTCTCAGAAGCCTTGCCTTCCTCACCTGTGCTTTTCTGGTTGCGCTGGCCATATGTGGGTCTGGATGTGACTCTGGAGACACATCCTCTCTCCACAACAGCCCGCACACTCTCAGCGGGGGAATCATCCCACCCAAAGAAGCCCACCAGACATTGAAGCCAAAGCAAAGAGCATCACCAAAACTATGCAAATGTGGAATGACCTGGTGGGTATTCTGCCAGAGAGAGGCAATAGCGAATATCAAGCTGATCTGGTAGTCTGGAAGCAACCACTAGATGGCTGTTGCTTCTGTTGGCCTTTTGACTTCCATCAACATCTACTCAGGCAGTAAAAAGAAATGGTGTACTGGGAGGTAGTAAATCTTGCTAATCAGTACTTGTTTTTGGCCTGTGAAAATACAAACAAACAATACACATATTCAAACACTTCTGAACTACAATTGCTTATCAGGATTTACACAGGCTTATGTTCTTAATAGCTCTTTGCTTACAACTTCATCAAAGCGGTTTTGTTCTACAGTATGTGAAAAGTCTACTTTCCCACACAGTTCACATCAGTCTTGGTTCGTCCTGCTGGTTCTTCATGTCTGTGAATGTGAAAAATCAAACTTTTTTGCTTGGCTTCAAGCAGTGATCCTTTGATTGCGTCATTCATGATTCATTTAGGATTACAACCAAGTGGTTCAATATCCAGCCAGAGGTGTACTCAAGTGAGGTAATAAAATGAAATTATTAATGTAATAATATGATGGCAGGAATTGTAAAAGACCAAATTAGGCTTTTGAAGTAAGCAGGAAGTGAGAATGACCAAATATGGCCTCTGTGGCAAGTCCCGCATTGAGGCCAGGATACCACCTAAAGATACAATTTTAATAAAAAAATGGTTTTGTAACTTGATGAAAATGTATAAAGATTGAACCCACCTGAGACTGTTAGACATTCTGTGGACAATACCTCGTCTGTATGCAACATTGAGCTCAGAATAAAGATGGCACCAGCTATTCTCTTCAATTAATTACTGCATCTATATCTTTATTTACTTGAGAAAATTAATGGAATGTGGGAAAAATCTAGTAACCACACAAGAATGTCTGGAGGTAAAAAGTCAAGGCGGCATAGCCATACCTTAATGTGAGAGATCCTCCATTTCAGAGTCTACTGTGTGATAGTCCTGTGCCTTTTTTCTCTAGCTTGGAATAGGACTGTTGCTTCTGCTTCTTAAGGTTTTCAATCAACAAGGACGGTGGCTCCACCTGCAATGAACCATGAGCTTGTTATATTGACTTGCACAAGACACTAAATTAACTCTTGTATTCATTCTCAAGTTTCAAGTTTCAAGTTTCAAGTTTGGTTTATTTGTCACATACACAGTACAACACGCAGTGAAATGGTGGAGAGTGCTCTGTCCAAACTGAGGAAGAGAACCAGGGGTGCATAGAGAAAAAAATATATATACAGATAAATATATATTCTATGTATGTACAAAAATATATTAACAATGTATGTACAATATATGTATATTATGATTATATACACAATGTACAATGTATATGGTTGAGTATATATGTACACAATCTACAGAATGTACAGATCCATTGTATAGTACCATATCTACAGTTGTTGTAACAGGTTAATTGAGTATAAATCTAAATCTATATATACAGATGTACAGATATACAGTCATGTTACGTGGTGGTGGTCCCCACAGTTTATCAGTTTCCCTGATTCAGGGCCCGAATGGCCTGTGGGAAGAAGCTCCTCTTCAGCCTCTCTGTCTTGGCCTTCAGGGAGCGGAAGCGCCTCCCTGACCTCAACAGAGAGAAGAGTCTATTGTTGGGATGGGTGGGGTCCTTCACAATTTTCCTGGCCTTGGTTTGGCACCGCTTGTAGTAGGTGGTCTGCAGGTCAGGAAGTTCCGAGTGAGTGATGCGCTCTGCTGAACGCACTACCCTTTGTAGTGCTTGTCTGTCCTGCTTGGTGCTATTTCCAAACCAGACTGTGATGTTCCCCGTGAGGATGCTCTCGATAGTGCAGGTGTAGAAGTTCCGCAGTACCTTGGAGGGCAGTCTGAAGTCCCTTAGGCGTCTGAGGTGGTAAAGACGCTGACGAGCCTTCTTTGCCAGGGAGCTGGTATGGCGGGACCAGGACAGGTCCTGCGAGATGTGAACACCAAGGTACCTGAAACTATCTACTCTCTCCACCGTGGTTCCACTGATCGTCACAGGTTGGTAGTGCCGCTCCTGCTTCTTGCTGCAATCCACGATCAGCTCCTTTGTCTTACTGACGTTTAGGAGGAGATTATTTTCCTGGCATTCTGTATGAAGTGCGCCTCACTTGAGATGTCAGCCAAAGTTTAGCAGTAAATATGGTTATCTGCAGTTGTGTTGCTATTGATAGACATCTTCAGCTAAAAATAAGTCTTTCTTGACCCTAATCCACCAAGCCCAGATACAACACAGACATGCATGTGCTGTAGTTGGCTTCAAAACATTCAATGAACTTGTCAGCAACATGGTCCAGATTCCTGCAGCATGTGACATGCGTCTGCACGCATCCTGCCCCCACAGTCTCTGCCTGGCTCCCCCCACCCTCCTCCACCCCCAGTTTGCTCTCTCATCCTGCCCACCAGCAGCTAATGTCCGCCGCCGCAGCGCAGCACCTCCCACTGTATGCTGCATGCTCCTCTGTGTGCCTGTGGTAAAACCTCGCCAAGTTTAGTGTTCTAGCCACTGCACTCCCCTCCCCAACTCACACATCAATCTCAGAAGCAGATGGATTCCTGTCTCCCAGCCGCATCCCAACTTTTTGACCAGTACACATACTTGGATAAATGTTCTCTGTGAATACAAAACAGCAACATTTGTCTAGTGTACCGGAGACCTCTTGGAAGTTTTGTAGACAGATGAGGCCGGGCTGTGCTAGCTGAGAGAGACGATATTTGAGCTTGAATCTGACTAGCACATGCACAGAAGCATAGGGTATTATGAAGGCTCTGCATGATATCGTGACCCAAGGTTGAGCTTACAGTAGGTGGCCATATTGCCTCATATCAAGGGCAGTGTACGTTGGAAGACCATAGCAGAGATGTGTGACCGAACTATGTGCACGAGCGCATAACATGCTGCATTCCTTGTTTTCTCCCATTTTTGAGTGAAGCTAATTGATAGTGCCATCTGCCATCTCCTTTTAGAAAGGCAGTGCAGTGCCTTGGCTGTTGATGTGAGTTGTTTTGTCAAAGGAAAGAATTGAAAATGTGAGCGGTGATCTCCATGTAATACTTAGGCTTTAATGCCCTTTACCACTCATTCAGTGCTTGTCTGTGTTTATGTTTTCAGTGTTACAGTGTGATTTTATTTAGGTGAAATTTGTTTTCAGTCTATCTGCAGTAGTGCACTTAAAGGGCCAGGAAGGTTAGTGGAACACATTTGCTCTGCCTCTGACCTCACAATTCCACTGTAACAACAGTGTTCAATTCCGTCATTTAAAAAAAACAAACAAACTTGTTTTGGTTTAAATTTGTTTAAAGATTTGTTTAAATTGTGTGTGCCAGTGTATGTGAGCGTGTTACAGTCTCTCTGACCCTCCACACCCATTAGTGCGTTCTTCCACTAGCTTCTCTCTCGTTCCTGCTTCAATATTCAAGGGAGGATTGAGATCCATTCAGGTAATTTTGCAGTCTTCAAAAAATGCATTGAAAGACATTCCAGTAGCTCAGTGGTGCACCTGCGCTCCACTCTGCTCCCCAGTTCGGAGGATGCCAGCACCTATGTTTAGTCTTTTATGTTTAGTCTTTTTTAGTCTGTTTCTTTTTATTTCCTTTGGACTCCAGTGCTTTTTAATAATCTGTTTTGGACATGGTATGGCTGCTCCATTACCCAGGAGCCCATACAAAGGTTCATTTCTGCCTGCCTGCATAACTGCTGGAGGGAGGATTTTATGTCCAGAAAATGTTAAGATGGCAACAGCTCGGTGGGAGACAGTATGTGAGAATCACCTCTTAGGCTCATTTTACTGTTTCTCATGTAGAAGGAATTCCCTCACTATGTTCCCATTCTGAGCATCAAAGCCAACTGGGATGGGGGTTTGTCACATTCTGAATTCTAGCTCATGTCATATTTTGTCAGCAGTGGCATTAATAGACTCAGGTTATCAGTACAAATTTACATTCAAGATAAGTTGTCTTTTACATATATATCCCCTCTCCTGCAATCATGGCTAATTAGCTGCATCCGTCATTGTAATTGTTTAATTTTTCATGCTAGCTCATTCACCCTTGTATTAGTGCCATGCATGTGAAACAGACTCTTGAAAGGTTTTCTTTTTGTATCTTGCATGCCTAGCATAATAGGACATTCAAAATCCCTTAAATTTGAAACTTTTTTTTTTTAATGTATATCTCCTCAACATTCCCAGTACAACTGCTGTAGAGTCCACGACTCAACTCTTGACTAAAGTCTTCACTCCGAGCGTCTGAGTCGGCTGCTGCGGCATACGCCACGCTGCTCTGTGACCCTCACTCTTCACTCCTCTCCTCTCCCAGCTTTTCCAGATCCCTCAGATGCAGACAGCCCAGCCTGCCATTCCAAGTAACAGCGCTTCCTTTCGACCCGTGTCCAGCCAGCCCATCATGATGTTCCTGACACCCATGCCCTTCACCTCATCCCAGACCGCCCAGTACTACGTACTCCAGTACTACGTGCCTCAGGTACCCAGAGCAGAGAAAAGTGCCTGTGTAAATATGTACACAGTGTAGCAAATGGGTTGAAAATCTGTCTATAAACAGGTTGGCCAGCAATAAATAAACTGCTCCTAAAATGTGTAGATAAAAATATGTTTTATCTTGGAAACAGAAATGAGAAGTTCTAGTTTAGTTTTTTTTTCAGTGTAAAAACTAAATGTTTTTGTATTTTTTGTTTGTTTACTGCTTCGAATATCTCTTTTAGGAGTGTCCTATATGAATGGCCATGTCTGGTGCTAGGCCCTTTACTTCTGCTGTTCTGTTTCATTCTCAGTATCACCACAGTGGCCTTCCCTACGTGGGACATCCCCAGCAGTACTCCGTCCAGCCCACAGGACCCAGTACATTCTACCCTGGGCTCTTTCCTGCAGACTGCCCACTAGCATATGGTGAGTTTGGACTTCCCTTTCTCTACCCCCACCTGGGAAACACACATGCGTGCTCTCACCGATAAAGAGACCTTTCTTCTGGGTATTCCCGCTGGCTGAAACTGGTTTTTCTTTTGCTCTCTAACTGAAACCAGTGCTTTTTTTTGGTCACCACTAGTGGCAGGGCCTTCATACTATCCTGGTCAGACCATATACACCAAATCTCCATCTATAATAGTGCATACAGCTCAGCAGCCTCCACCCACTAAGAGGGTAAAGAAAACAGTGAGTATTCCCCATGCCTCAGAGGTGAAATTAATTTAATTGTAGATTGACTTAATAGATGCAATAACTTGCTGTTCGCTAAGATCCGTATCCGAGACCCTAACCAGGATGGCAAGGATATCACAGAGGAGATCATGTCAGGAGTAGGCATTAGCCAGAGCACAAGCCCACCAGTGGGACGTCCCTGCACTACCCCTACTGCTCCACAGGTAAGCCATTCAGTCCCGCAGCCCGAGCCCCTGATCGGCTGCAGGCCGCTGCTTCGCGTGATCCACTCCACAGGTCAAAGTACTCTCTCATCTAGTCCTCCCTCATAATGAGCTCTGAGTTGATTGTTTGGTTGTTTGGCTGGCTTTCATTGTCTTGTCCTATTAAAAGCATCATACAATCAGCAACAAAATCTGATGGTGTAGTTTGATTTCCGGCCATTCTCTCTTCCTTCTTCAGTGATTCGGTCACACCGTTGACCCTCCTCCGTCATATTTGACTGGTTCCAGTAGCTTGTGTGATTGTGGCTGTTCTGATTTAAGAAGGCTTCTCAGATGTGTTTTGATGTTCCGACTTGCCGTGCCTATTCTTTCGTCTGCCTCCATCTTAGTTCTCCCTCACAGCCACTCGAATCCTCCTGATCTTCCCTCGTGTTCCCTCTACACAGACAGCCCACGTAAAGGCCCTGTAAGAAGGATTCAGCCAAACCCTGAGCACCTCAGCTCCTCTGAGGAAAGGCCTCTCTGTAAAGGGAACACTCACTACTGCGCTGTTGCACTTACTTTGTGTCCTCTTTCCCTAAATGTTAACAGTGTTCCTCTTTCCTCTCTTTCTCTATTTCTCCTGCCCATTTATTTAAGCACCCCATGCTTGTCTGCTGTCTCTTGCTGTCTTTGTGTCTTCACCCCCCCCCCCCCCCCCACCTCCACACACACACACACATTTTGTGCCTTTGCGGCTGGATCTTTTGCCCTCTTGTGCTTTTTCTTTGCCTCTTTCTCTACTCACTTCTCTAATTATGCTGTGCTGTGCTGTGCTGTGCTGTGCTGTGCTGTGCTATGCTCACCCCCCCACCCTCATTGCCATTCCCCTTCTTCTGCATGTGTGTGCAGTATCTCTCTCTCTCTCTCTCTCTATCTCTCTCTCTCTCCATCTTTTCTGTCTTTTGCTAGTTTTTATGTCCACACCCTCATTATCCTCGCATTTTCTACCTCAAATCCCAGCAGCTGAACAGCCAGGTAGCAGAGCAGGGGAATGTCAATGTCGGCCTGGCCCTGGAGGCCCACTGTCCGGCGAAGGCTGCAAGTCCAGCAGCCGGAGAGGCGGTTGCCTCAGGCACGCTGACGCCCTCATTGCCTTCCAGCACTGCTGCTCCTTCAGGCCTCACTCTCCCAGGCCAGGCTGTTATAGAGGCAGTCCAGGCCTGTGGAGCCTCCACTGGGGCAGAGCTGAAAGAGACTGGGAAGGAGCCAGAGGTCTTGCTGGAGGATAAAGTGGAGCCCATCTTACAGTCCAAGCTTAGGCAAAGCTTGAGTCAAGGTAAATAACCACATGCATGACATGCTATGTTAGGACACTAAAAAGACACCAGACCGATTTGTTATGTTTTACAGCTATTAGTTTATCCAACACCTGGAAGAAGCCAAAAGAGGACACTCCTGTGGGGCAGGCCCAGTGTCCTGACAGAGAGGTGATTCCTCTCTCCAGGTGCTCACTGTACCCCTCTCTGCATGCAGAGCCAGAGCTGAAGGATGGGAAGAGGCAGTATGATAGAGACTTCCTGTTGGCCTTCCAGTTCATGCCTGCCTGCATGCAGAAGCCAGAGGGGCTTCCTCCCATCTCTGATGTGGTACTGGACAAGGTAAGCCTGCTAAAACATTGGCCTTTGGGGAGCTTTAAAATCATTCCATGGAGAGGGGCTGATGGACTTTGACTTGACTCTGTTCTTTTCTAGATCAAACAAAACAAGCTGCCCCTGCAGCAGGTGGGCCCTCGCCTTATCGCCAGAGACCCAGGCTTCAACCCAGCCTCTGCAGACTTCAGCAGGGCAATTCCTGGAGGCAGGGGTGCACCGGTGGGTCTCTCCGCTCATCCCTTCTCTTCTGTCACAAATGAATGAGCGCCTGGTCATCTTATGTGACCGAGGTCTTTGTGACATTGTTACCGCCCATAATAAAGAGCACCCATTCGTTGCTTCAGCTGCTCAGTGTAGGCCCGAGATGGCTGCCTCCCCGCAAGATCATTACCAACGTGTCCGTGAATGACGAGGTGCAGCTGAAGAAGGCTAAGAATGCCTGGAAACCTGGCAGGAAAAGGGAGAACACCCAGAACCCCGAGACCCAGAAAACTCAGGTCAGCACCTCACTCCGCTGTGCCCTGTTTTCAGATTTCAGAGTCACAGCCTGTTATGGTGGGCTTGAAAGCTACTTAATTTTTTTTGCGATATGCTCTTCAAGAATTGGATATTTAAATTATAGAGTCATTGTTTAATTGGGTGGGTGTGCGGGGAGTGTGCACGAATGTAGCTATGCAGGGGGACATTGGTTTCTAGTGTAAACAGGGGGTGTGATGATACTGAGGACCAGATCTTGTGTGCTTGTTGTTCCTTGTGTTGATTGTGGTGTTGATTTTGGTGAGAGAGTATTGTAGATATTGTAGTGTATTCTGTGGATGATCTTGTATATATTATAGGTTAACACCCAGTGGTTGTGTTAAAAATATTCTTGCAAATTTGTGTGCAATTCAGCATTTGGAGAGATTGACAGATCTTCATTGCATTGTCTGGTCGGTAGGGTTATTATTGGATCAGATTTGGTTATTATGTATATATATTTTTTGTTTGTAGGAGTTATATATTGATTAAATCTAAAATTCTTGTAGCTGGTTCTAATGGGTTTTCTTTTAATTTGAATTTGGAGCACATGAGGGGTTTTAGTTGATAAGATTTGATAAACTGTTTGCTGCCAGTGCTACACTTCTCGGAAAGTGTGATTGATGTATGATGCCTTTATCGGTCTATATAGCAAAGTTGAGTGATTTTTGTTCATGAGGAAGTTCCAAATGGCAGAGTAAATATTTGGTGAAAGTGAGGAGTTAGTCATTATGTGGAAGAACTGCTGAATTTAACAAAAGATTGGGATCTTTGTAATGGAAAGCTTAGTCGGTAGTCTGTTTTCCTCTCCAGGAGCTTTTCCAGAAGGTGCGCAGTATCCTGAACAAACTGACACCGCAGATGTTTAACCAGCTGATGAAGCAGGTGATGGACCTCACCATCGACACAGAGGAGCGCCTCAAAGGCGTGGTTGATCTGGTTTTTGAAAAAGCCATCGATGAGCCCAGCTTCTCTATGGTCTATGGCAATATGTGCAGCTGCCTGGCTATGGTGAGTAACATGTTCCCATACATTGCTGCTGAAGTTCCATACAAAGGCAAATGCCACACAGAAGTGAACTCTGTTTGAACCACTCTAAACTGACATGGAGCTTTAATCAGCTTCTATTTAGTAACAGAACTCTCAACACTGTCTTATACCCAAGTGTTTCTCCTACATGTCTTTCCTGTGTAGTTAAAAGTGCCCATGGCAGACAAGCCCACCAGCACTGTGGGTTTCCAAAAGCTGCTGCTGAACCGCTGTCAGAAGGAGTTTGAGAAGGACAAGGTCAAGGATGATGTTTTGGAGAAGCTGCGGCACCAGCTGGAAGCGGCCACTTCAGTAAGCAGCACTCCTGTCTAGTTTACCCGACTCACCAACCCACAGATCAGGAGAAAGGGGACTGAAATCGGCAGCAGTGCTGGGAGGCGGCCTGGTCGTTATCGGGTCCAAACGCGCTGTTTCTTGCTTTTGTCTTTGTTCTGGTTACTCCTTGCAAGGCCAGCGAGCGGGAGAGGCTGGAGGAGGATCTGGAGGAGGCGAAGGACAAGGCCCACAGGAGGTCCATCGGTAACATCAAGTTCATCGGGGAGCTGTTCAAGCTGCACATGCTGTCAGAGGCCATCATGCACGACTGTGTGGTCAAGCTGTTCATGAACCACAGCGAGGAGAGCCTGGAGCGTCTGTGCCACCTCCTCACAGCCATCGGCAAAGACCTGGACTTGGAGAAGGCCAGGGTAAGCAGGCCGCGGGCCTGGTCTGGGTTGATTTAATATTCTCAGCAGATGCTCAGCACTTGCATCGGTTTATCTTTAATATGTCATGTAAAGGTTTACGGCGCATGTGTAGATGAGTGCTAGTGTGCAGTGCAGCGGCTGTGCGGATTTTGTCCAGATTTGGTCTGTGTTGCGTTTTTCACAACAAGTACTTTACACATCGAAACTGGATGAAGAAGTTTTGGATATTGTATATTGACTGTCAATTTTGTCTCTAGTAGGAATGGCAGTTGTGATGTTGACAGTTCAGTCACCAACTAGTGTGACAGTTATTTGTGTTCAAGTTTCCTGGTCTTTTTTATTGTATTTTTTTTTCTCCATGCACGTTTTTAACCAAAAAACAAGCATGTTGAAATGTTGTTTATAAAAGTTTATAAAAGCCTGCACTCTGACTACAGGGTAGCCAACTAATTAGGATCATCATCTATAGTGCGACTAGCATGCTGTGCTGATATCAGTGTATTATTAGGCCTTGGCAATGACTTTAAAAGTGTCCAAGTTCATGTTGTTTAGTGAAGTTGTTAGTGTGGTTGTTAGCTCTGCTCCTACTGCAGCTGACAAAATGAAAGGCTTTTATTCAGGACTGGTCAGCTGTTAGAAGGTTTTGCTCTCACAGCCTCCTCCACGTTTACCACCTCCTGCTGCTGCACCCTGGATTCCCCAAAGCCAAGTGCAGCTGATGACAGCACAGCTACACCCACAGTGGCAGTGAACTGCTTTACAGCACTGACCAACGTGCAAGGCAGCAGGGTTTACATAAGAGTCATAAACGTCTTGTGACATGAGTTCTGCTGAGAGCACACCTGATCGAATCGAAAGGTGAAGAATATCTGAAATTTGTCGACGTTTCTCTTACACTCTCTCTCTCTCTCTCTCTCTCTCTCTCTCTCTCTCTCTCTCAGCCAAAAATGGATCATTACTTTAAATATATAGAAAAGACAGTGAAGGAGAGGAGGGGTTCCTCACGCATTCGGTTCCTGCTCCAGGACGTCATCGACCTGCGACTGGTTAGAGACTCTGCCTGTGTTTGTGTGTTTGTGTTTGCCATTCCAGCGCATGGTGATGCAAAAGTATGCATCTGCTGATTTTGCTTTTCTAGAATAACTGGGTGTCGCGGCGAGCTGACCACGGGCCCAAGACCATTGAGCAGATTCATAAGGAGGCCAAACTTGAGGAGCAGGAGGAGCAGAGGAAGGTGCACCAGCAGCTGCTGTCCAAGCACAACAAGAGGCAAAGGTGTGGCCCTCAATTCCATGACAGCCTTTTTCACCTGCCTGTGTGAGGCCGAGGACAAGTCCAAGGACAATCGACAGGAGGATGGACACATTTGCCAATGTGTGCTAAAAGACAATACAAGAATTCAAAAAAATAATAAAACTGTGTGACAAAGAAACAAAAGTTCTGACTCTAATGTATTTTTGCTTTTTCCTTTATGAACTGCAGACAAAACTATATTTAACATTTGCAGATGTTCAAAAGAAAAGACAGAGGTGAATATAGAAATAATATTATTTATTTTTTATTTTATTCTTCCTTGGCTTCTCCTGAATTCAGATAGGCTCTGCCCATTAGATTTCACTTTTTTGTTTGTTTGTTTGTTTTATTTTTTTGCTAATTTCAAACCAGTCCTAGGATTTTCACACAATCGGAGTGAAATTGGTGTCAAAATATTTGCAAGAGTCTGAATCTCAATAATTATTTAAACAAAAACCTGACATAAAAAATACAGCTGTCCTCTTCCAGTCTAATATTAGTAGTACAAATTAGTAGTACAAAGGTCAGGCTTTAACTTTAACTTTAACTAGCTGTCACTCCTGAACGACATGTTCAGATTTCATGAAATTTAAAAGACTTATACCAGTATTGACTTTGAGGTAGCTTACCAAATGTAGCAGTTTTGTCAATATGGGGCATTATAATATGCAAATAACTGTTTCTCAATGACTGCTCTTCTGATCAAGATGAAATTTTGCATACTGCTTCTGTAAGCAAGCTGAAGGATTCCTAAGGATGACTCAAACATTGGCTAATGTTTTTCAGGTAATGGGCTAATCATAGAACTGGCTTCAGTGGACTTCTATAACGTTGATTCTTGTAGAAATAACTTTAAATTTAAATATCCTACTACTTTTTATGTTGCTGATGAACTGTAACGCACTAGTCGTAGGACCTTTCTCCAATCTTCCCAAATTTGGTATCAAAATGTTGATGAGACTGAAACATGTTGATATTTGTATGGAGTATGGCCCCTACATACCTATCAATCCTTCCAAGGTGTACTGATTCATTCAAAACAGCTGGAAAAAAATTAAGACTTCTTTGAGTAATTCTTATGAAACTTGACATGAGTATTGATTTATGGACTTTGAGCTAGCATGGGAATTATAGGACATTTTTGCCAACAGAGCCCCTCTGACATATGAAAAGGTATTTAAAAAAAGAAAAATGAGTCAATCCCATTGTGTACCAATTGTGCATGAGAAATGCAGTTTATACAGTGCAATACTTTGTGACTATTTCATAAAAAAAGTTCAATACGTTTCGTAAACCTTTTTTTAGCCTGATTTTTGATACCTAAATTAGTTGGGCAAATGCACCTTTCAAACAAGTCAGTGACCTTTTGATCTAGAGATACCTTTTAAATATAAAAAATGCAGATCTTCTTGTAAATAATGATCAAAAATATGTGTATTTAACTATCAATCCCCAAGAGCAGGATTTTTATTAATAGGCTAAAATTTGCCATAGAGTGTTAGATTATCACCAAACTTCAATGGTGTATATGAACATACTGTGAATGCAAGTACATTTGGGGTGAACTGACCTTCTGGGGAAACTATATTTCTTAGTCATGTCGAATCAGAAAAATAATATTTATATAAAGCAATTCAGCAGAGAAAATTGAGAGATTGGTTTCAAAATACAACATTCCTGGAAACAAAACCTCAAAACCAACCACAAAGGCTGGTGAATTTAATATGGGATGTCATCAGCAACCAAGTTGTGCAGATGTGATAAAATGATTGGACCCTTTACTTGCCACCTGCAGCTATAATAAATGTAATTCTAATGTATGTCATGAATTCCCTAGATGAAGGAAGTTAGACATTTCAATAGCAACACACCTCCCTTGATGAAATGACTGGGTACAGAAATTAGTTGACCAGAAAGGCCAGAAAAATAGCACAACCACAGCCTTCAAACCTGACAACAAACCTGCTTAATGCTGACAGTTTTTTTTTTTTTCAAATACAAAATACAGACTCACTCTCAATAAATAACCATTTGATGAACTAATGCAGAATATAAATTAAGACAGTGACACAAGCTTTACTTTAGTTACTAAGCATTTAGGTTTGGGTGTTTTTAGTACTTGGTGGGATGGTTACGAGAAAATATTGGCATATTAGATAAGCAGAAAAATACTATGGATGGGTTCAACACATGATGTGCGTACTCGTTTGACTTTGGATCTATTGGATCACGCCAATAACTGTTGAAAAGAAAAATGACCACCTGAATGCTAAAACATATAATGGAAATAAATGTCTTATGCAATACGAGAATTATGGAAATCGGGTCATCTTTGGAATAGAGAGAAGCGTTAGGCACATACTAATAATATTAATACATTTTCAGAGACACACAATATCCATCCTACCAAGGACAGGCAGTGATCAGTGAACCAGGCAGCCAGTAAGAGAAATAAAATCACCAAGAAAGTCAGGCTTTTTGCTGTTTGTTTTCAAAACAATGTCCTTGACAGAGCACAAGATATGACTGAATGAGCAAAGTTACATTTATATAGAGCCTTTCAAAGAACATACAATGCTTGAACTAATAACAGACACCTGTTCATTTCAACACAATGGGAGAAATTACTCTGCTCACAGAGCTTAGTAACGCGTTAGATCAAAATTCGCTGCTGCTCTTTAAAACACTGAGCGTTTTTCTTAAAACACATAAAAGGTGCAAGATCACGCGTTGTCGTGTGAGCACCTCAGTCGTAAAAAGGGCTGAGTTGTCATGAATACGTTATGATCAGGAGTAGTCGGCCGTACTGCTGCGACATCCGGTCAAATCAACTGTCCTCTAAGAATCAGCGCAGTACTAGTTTTGGTAATAGCAGCATCTATGGACATAAACGGCGGCGAAACGGATGGTTTCTTTCTCGTCAACTTTATAGTCCATCACACCTGCTCCTATAGATCGGGATAAAATCTCCATACCAAAACCTCTGTGCATTGGCATGATGAAAATTTAGAGCACGCAAATCCTTCACTTCTGAAACAGCAGAAATTATGTAATTTTACACAGATTAAAAAAACCCTCAACGCTAAAGACTGCTGTTGACGGAGTTTTAATGTAAATATAGTAGGTTGGGGAAGTGTAACGATGAGCAGTGTGTGGAAAAGAGTGAGATTTATTAGGGGCAAATCCAAAGTCCAGGGTCAAATTATTAACATGGAGAGTCCGAGAATTCATGATAAACTAAAGTAAAGAAAAGTGCACGAAGACAAACCAGGGATGCAGGCTATAACATTGGGGCGAGGATAAACATTCAGGCTTATATTCACATGCACGGAAGCCTCTATTAACAAACAGCAGCTGGACTTACAATAAATAGCAACAAGACTAAACTAAAACAGGGCTTAAAAACATGGTCAAATGAGCATTAAACCAGACACAAGTGCAAATTATGAGGGGTGCAGAAAACGAAACGAAGGAATGGAACCACAACAAGGGAGTAAATCAAAATAAAGACACTAGACAGGGAAACCGTGGAGACATGAACGCTAGGAGGGTGGTCAGTGGTGACAGGAAGCTTGTTTCAGTCATGGATGTCTTTGGCAAAATGAATGCAACTAAAATGCTTTCCTCATGTGTTCTAATAACCAAATAATAACCAAGTTCTTCTTTATTTCTAAATAATATGCCTTTCGGAAATTGTATAACTGCTTGTGTTATATTACTTTCTTTTATTCAGAAACACAGGAGACTCAGGTGAAAAGTGTGATGGAAATTATACACTTATTATTATATCCTAAAACTTGTCTCACCTAATCGTAGTCATCAGTTTATTAGATAAATGCATACCTATTTTTATGTTTGTGTTTCACATGTTCCATCCCTTTTCTCTTCTTTGAAAGAAAAATTCCTTAACTTAATCAAAGACTAGGATTAAAAAAATAAAATAAAATAAAATCATAGACAGGTCAGCTGAGCCCACTCCCTTGTCGTAATGTCCCCATATTGACAGTTAAATACCACATATTAAATACAATAGAGACTGGAGTGTCTTGTTTTTCTCTGAACATTCCACAGTGCATCTAGAATTTTAATAGTTGTTTATTTCTGCTCAGTTTTTCTGCTCTTATTTGAATTTGTTTTTGTCTTAAGGAGAAAAAAAAGGCGACAAACGAGACCTGTGACCCCAGGGGGAAATCATGGATCAGATGCCTCACACCAAGTCACTGTGCAAACAACACCAGGTTCATGTTTTAGTGTGAGGAATGAGTGCAGGAGTGTTTTGAAAGAGCAAATACAAACACTAACAAGAAGAGAACAAAGAAAACAGGAAGGAGAAGCTCCTTTCCTTTTTGAGTTACTTACTGAGATCATTCTCATAGCAAGTTCATTACACCTTGTGTACTTGTTGTAGTGCAGTTTGCTGTTTCTATATTGGCTGAGAGAAGGAGCAGACCTGTTCCATTTACATTTAAACAACAGAATCTTGTCAGTGGAGGATGTACTTTCTCAAACCTTTTTAACTGGTATCTCGCCTCTGTGTCTCTCTGTGTTCGCAGGACAGGGACCACTGCACGCCTCGCACCAGAACACCTTTCCAGTGATGACTCCCCTCGTGTGGAATTAGTTCACAGCTGTTTAGTCTTATACTTATCCACAACTAGGATTAGTCCATTTACTATTTCTTACAAGTGGGGATCAAGAACATTGGAAGATGTGAGTAGTTTTTTGGAGCAATACAGATCAATACATAAAAACAGGCAAATGACCTGGTTATACTCAAATACATCCATAAACATATCAAACAAAGTAATGCTTAGGTATGAATTTTCTTGACTTCGTGACCTATTATGAAGCTTAACTTGTTATGAACTGACACGTGATAATGTTCACACATTTAGCTGCAATTCTTTGTTTAACTTCAGAGGGTTAAATGGAGCTCACCCAGATGATGGTGTTGACTGCTTCAAGGATTTTCACTAGAAGTTATATAACTGCAAGTTATATTACCGATGTCTAAGTGTATGCAGCGCAGAATTCTTTATTCGTAATGTAATACATGTCCTATTTAATTCTACAAGATAAACAGGTTGGAAAATATTTGTGTAAAATAGATTATGATTATTTTTGGAACATAAAGCCATGCAAACATTGTAAGTGGACATCAAGGAAAAATATAAAATAAAAGAATAGTATAGCATACAGTTACAGGGTATGCCTGTTTTCATTGATTACTAGGGAAGCTCTTTGTCTCCCTCTTGTGGCCATGGTTGTCTTAGCCAACAACCATATCAGCATAAGTGACATGAAGTTACAGAAATTAATTAAAACTAAAACGTATTTTTATAAACACGATTTGACAGTGTGTTTTACATATTCTGGTTGAATATGACATTTATGTGTACAAGATTATAAAAAACACAATCATACATTTACCTGATACTTATATCCAAAGTGACTTACGAGTGAGTATAACTTGAGCAATTGAGGGTTAAGGGCCTTGCTCAGAGAACCAACAGTGGCAACTTGGCAGCAGTAGGGCTGGAACTGGTAAGCTTCTGACTACATGTCAAGTATCTTAACCACTGAGCTACCACTGATCACTGCTGGGGGTAACCATAAATGTTAGAATTTAAAATGTTGGATACAAAACTATTTAAAAAAACATTTTGGAACATTTATTTATTTCATTTCCCCTAACCTTTGACAGCACAGCTAGTCCAGACCTCTGTATATGCATCTTCTTACCCCTTCTCTCTGCACACAAAAAATAAAACGCATTGAGAAGAGACTAATTGCCCAAAGGATAAAAAATAAAATGACATATATAATGATAAAAGGAAAAGGTAAATAGATAACAGTAGATGTGTTAATATAAAATCAAAAGTCATCTAAACAGAACTCAATGCAATAAGTGTGTTTTGAGATGTTTTTGTTTTGCTGTTTTTTTTTGTTTTTTTTTTGCTTTCAAGTGCTAATGCCATCATGAGTTGCTAGACCATGAAGACATTTAAAGACATTTAAAGAATAATAAAATAATTTGATTTTGCTGTAAAAGACAGATGCCATGTTCACACTGCACAACTGCACTGCTTAATGTGAGCAGACATCTGGCAGACACGCTTATCTATAGCAACTTACAGTTTCAACTATATTACAGAGCTAGGTCCATATAGCGGTAGGAGTTTGATTCAGTTCAGTTCAGCTCACTCAGGCTTTCATTTCTGTTTTCTTGTCTTCAGGTTTTGTTTCATTGTCCCTAATAGGTCCAACTTGTGCTTGTCTACTCATGTCTCACTGTCCTCCTTTGCTTGATGTCACAACTTCATTGATACCTAAAGTGAATGTTGGAAATATCACATGTTCTTTGAGTAGGAATCAAACATCATTGCTCTAATACACTGGACTGATAGTGGACTCTGCCGAGGTACACCTACCCCTGATGTTGTGATGTTACTGAGCCTCATCCTGTCTCAGATGCCTTGGCTACTCCCATCATCCCCTGATGTCCCCTGTTGTAGGCCACACCACCTCCTCCCCAACCAGCTACTCTCTGTTGCCCTTAATGGACGTTCTCTTGCGACTTGGGTCTCAGACACATGCACACAAGTCTAGAACCTCCAGAAAGTTGGACTAAACATTAAATGCTTATTTCATTTTTTAATTTATGTCTCTCTTTAAACAGCCAGAGGAGGATGGGACCCCCTTTGAGTCTTGGTTCCTCTCGACGTTTCTTCCTCATGCTCTAGGGAGCTTTTCCTTGCCACTGTCACCCTTGGCTTGCTTACTGGGGGCTTGGACTTGGACATTTGAAAAGCTGCTTTGTAATAGCACCTGTTGTAAATAAAATAAAATAAAATAAAATTTTAAAAAGTACTTTATAAATAAATTTTGAGTATTTGAGTATTATATGTAATCTTAAAATGTATAAGATAACTAAAATTTGTTTTTTAATCATTACATTTTTTCACTTAAAACAAAAATATAATTTGGATAGTCCCAATAATCTAGAAAAATCAAATCTCATCATTACAGTGCCAACAACACATCAACATCACCAGACTTCAAAGCACTTGTCTGAGAGGAAGATTTGTATGCCTGTAATTCTGTTGTTGAAGAGCCTATAAAATCAAAATAGGCTTTTAAATTTGAAATTTTAAACTCAAATAAATACAGCCTTATTTTAAATGCCTAAACACACACACACACACAGTTACCTCACAGTGTGAATATTGTTGTTGGTGGAGAAAGTATCATAGATCCTCTTTGCTGACACATCAGTGATGTCATTGTGACTGAGGTTGAAATTAGATGGATTATAATTACCACATTGTTCAGGATTCCCAAACACACCTCCCTCTACTAAATCACCGTGTAGTAGTACAAACACCTGTAGATTTATAGATCAATGAATTAAAGTAATGAACGAATGAATTAATAAACGAATGATTGAATTAGCAAATGAATGAATAAGCAAAGCAATAAATAGTATATTTGTGTCAGTGGACCTGAGTCATTAATGGCCAGATAATTATGCATTTTGACATTTTAAACAAAATATCATTTCTTTCAGTTCTTGTACACATGACTTGTTATCTATCAGGCATGAAACTGTAAATCATAAAGAGTCTGTTATGCCTTATTTCTCTTTTTAATGAGAACATGTGTTTCTACAAGCAGTCTGGATATTCTGTAGACCACAGAGATCCATCCTGCCAAGTACAGGCAGTGATCAGTGATCCAGGCAGCCAGTGAGAGAGGTCGTCATTTCCAAATAAAATCACCAAGAAAATCAAGCTTTTTGCTGTTTGCTTTTGAAAAATAAAGTCCTTGAAGGAACACAGGATATGACTGAATGAGCAAAGTTACATTTATATAGAGCCTTTCAAGGAACATACAATGCTTTACAATGAACACACACAGCTTCTACATTCAGTCACCCTGCCGGATTTTGTGTTAAATTGTGAGAAAAAGAGTAAAATGTGTTATATCTATGTTAGTGTTCACTGTGCACTCAACAATCAAGACTCTCTACACATCCCTCCTCCCGCTTGTCCACTCACTGCAGGATGTGGGCTTTGTGCTGGTGTGCGAACAGCAGCTGCAGGCAGTGGTCAGTGAGCTGACAGTGGCTAAGGTCCATTTCTGAAAGCCCTTCAGAATGTTCCAGAAACAGTGCCAGTGACCTACAGGCCTGGTCCAGCCGGGTCTGACTGAGGATCACCATCTTACCCAGAGCCCGGGAGAGAACCACAGCGCGTCTCACACACTCCACATCAGTCCCCACACAGACAAGAGACAGGAACTGGAGCAGCATGGCTTTATTGCAGCTGAACACAATCAACGTTCACCAACATGTAGAGTCACAAAACACTAACACACTCACATAACTACTAACATTAATGCTATTTACACACATTTTGTTTCAAATGATAAAATTATTTTCCTTTTTCCAGAATGTTTCCCTACTTTGTGTGGTGTTGAGTCAGTGGCTTACTGAAGGGTGACTGTGTGTAAAATGGGGAAGAGTTGCCCTCACAGCCGTGTAGAGTGAGATGTGTGTGTGTGTGTGTGTGTGTGTGTGTGTGTGTGTGTGTGTGTGTGTGTGTGTGTGTGTGTGTGTGTGTGTGTGAGAGCTCGCTCTCTGGATGACCATGGAGACGACTCTGCAGTCCTCAGTGCTCAGAGTCAGTGTGTGTTTCTGTGTGTCTGCTGTGAAGTCCAGAGCAGAGCAGCAGGAGAAATCCAGTCTGTGCTGCAGAGCGAAGAGCAGATCTGCTGCTGCTGCCCCCTGCTGTAGTTCAGAGACACTGTAGCAGTGGAGCAGCCTCAGCAACAGCAGCCTGTCAACATGGAGAAAACAAAACACACACAGACAGTGGCAGGGCAGTTAATTTCAGGTTAATATAAATATTTCACCTAAATTTAACAATTTCCTCCAGAAAGTCATTTTATTCTGAAGTAAATATTCATGGATATTGCTGATTACCTGACAGGAGTCTCAGTAAAACCTAAGTGATGCTGGCACAAAATGACTTTTGAGGAAACTCGTGAAAAACACATAAACGTACATAAACGTTTATATAACACTCCCTAAACAGACCAGTTCTGTGTTAAAATTCTGATTGTGAGAAAAGTTCAAGCCTGAGACGGGAGACGTGTTAGAGCAGTGGCTCAATGCTCTCCAGCTCCGCCTTTGGTATGGAGGTGAAAAGCAGGCTGAGAGAGACTGCTGTGCAGTGCTGGAGGGTGAAGCGCAGGGCAGCACAGTGGACAGAGTCCAGCTCTCTGCTGTTCAGGTTGATGCAGTTCTCTGCTGAATTCAACAAGCTGGACACACAGTGAGCAGAGCCAGTCTGATAGATCTCTCTGATGATGGACAGTACAAAGCTGGAGCACAGCCTGGGGAGAAGGCACACACACACACACACACAAAAAAAAACACAGACACAGACACACATTTCCAGGTCTCATACTGTACAGTATAATTAAAGTGTTTGGACTGTTACTAACTGTGTGAACAATCTGAGCCACACAACACATGAATGTATTCTCTAACCTTCTGATCTGAAGTCTGGCCAGTACAGGAAGAAGGTCTCTGGGATTTTGTTACTTAATGTTGGGGATGTGTAGTGGTCCCATGAGCTGGTGGAAGCTCGTCTACTTTGCCGTAACGTCACCCTTTCGCCTTGCTGTCTGGATGCGTACTGTCTGTCAGACTAGCAATTCATCTACACTTCTCACAGATAAAACTGCCACTAATGACGAAGAATAAACATGCTGCATTCAGTGCTCTGAAGCAGAACATAAGTCATGATGAAAAAGCATAATGTTAACATTACTTATGTTTGTGGTAGTTCCTTAGATATAGTTTGTGATGATAAAATAGTTTTCCATGGAAGTTGCCAGTTTCCAGGTAGAAAGTAGTTAAATCCAACAAAACATTTGTTAAACAGATAGAGAGCAGTAAGAGCTAGTATGCTGAAACTACCTGTTTCAAAAACAGGAAGCTTCCTTATGAAGGAAAGAGGTTCTTATGAACCTCAGCATTTTGACAGCAAGTATTAACCATGGCTATAAAACCATGTGAATAATTCAGTTATGGGATTAATCCACAAAATAGAACATCAAATCTAATTATTTGGCCAGTACAGGGTTATGCAATATTCCTTCATCTCAGCAAAATGGAATAGCTTGACTTCCTTAACTGATTAATAATTTAAAAATATCTTTCTTGACTATAAGAATATAGCTTACCCATTAGAAAGATTAAACATCCAGTCAGTTTGTATCCTGGCATGTTAATGTAAAAGGCAGCTCCTACTGGATTTGGGGAAAGATTAGTAAAAGATTTCAAGTATCTGCAAAGCAGAAAACTGCCTATTCAACAGGCATGAATGATCTGCTACCGAAGTAGTTGTGTTATTTGCATAGCCTAATTAATATCATTAGATCATGTTCTATATTACCTATATAGTTATATTAAAATTTTGCTATTGCTTTTTTGCTTCACAATTGTTACACATAATTGCTGCACCTGATACAAGGATAGGAATTTCAATTTATTCATACTGGATATAAGAATCATTAATGGCTGCTGAGTGAAGCACTTTCATTGAAAATTCATCCACCAATTTTTTTTTTTTTTTTTTTTTTGGAACTAGAAACAGGGCACATCAACCAGGAATACATTCCAGGTCTGTTTTAGAACACTGGCTGTGATTCATTACATTTTGGCAATTGTGAAAAGAAACTGGATGATACTTCTAAAAGTAATTGTGTTTGCAGTTTATTTGCACAGTTACATGAACAACACTGGTAGTATAGTCAACAGGCTTGATGGTTTTCCAGTGCACGACACTGTGATACCAGGGCTGGCCCAAGCCTGTTTGGGGCCCTATGCAGAAATCTGAGCTGCCACTGACATAACATAGGTAAAAAACAAATAGAAATAAATACATGGTCTTTGGCACCCTCTTGGCGGCCTTAGCAGGCTCTCATTTTGCTTATACGGCGGGACAATTGTTCTGCTGTTATCCTAGCTATTGAGCAGTCCTACCTAGATTTAATGTACTTATGTACATTACCCTTAGTCCAGGTTTCTGGTGTTTATTTTAGATGGATTTTTGGTTGTATATATTATAATTAGGCTACTGTGGACAATTGTATACCGTATAGCTACAGCACCTGTACTTCACACACATGTAGTAATTGGAACTAGAAAGTTGCCAACCCTATTAAAATATTAGGTTTATAGTATAATATTTGAATTAAACAGACAAAGCATTAATCACAATAATTTGCATGATGATTAAATCTTGAACCAAAAATGTATCAGAGAGCTGTAGTGTTTTTTACAGTCACACACCCAATAAAACTGTGCTTGACCATTTCTTGCCCTCTATATCATTCTCTGCAGTTTACTGAGAAAGACCTGACACTGGGTAATGCCATTGTCTATTCGAAGGCCAAAACAACAACAATCTTGGTTATCAAAGACTCACTCCACCCTGACCACAGCCTCTTCTTTTAGAAGCCATGAGAAGACCACCATCGCAGCTTGAGAGCACAAATGTAGCCTCTTAAGAGGTGTTATGTTCCACAGGCAGATCGATATCTCAATGAGGTCCACATGAAAGCAATTTTCTTTCCATGAGTGCAAATTGCACTTTTAATGCCTGATATTTCAGCCACTCATTTCTCTCACTACATGACAAAACTCTCGAAACTTTTCTCCAAAAGCACTGAATGTTATTCTAACCATTTATGGCCTTTCTCCAATCATGTACACAAAGTCCAGTATGATTCCAAATGTCATCAAAAGATATATCTGTTTGTAGCTGAACAACTTATACAATACGATCTTTCTTTTTTGTGTCAAATGAAATTAACAATTGAAATATCCAAAACTGGCTGTGTTTCTTGCCAACATACTGGTGTTTGGACATGTGGGATTACTTGCATGTCGCTTTCAATAACTCAGTTGGTAGAGTAGAAGTTAAAACTGTCATCCTTAGGCTGTCGGCTCAACTCCAACTCACACAAACTTTATGTTTTAATGCAGAATCTGTCATTTTATATGAGCATAAAAAAAGGCTTTTTCCTGACCGGGAATCGAACCCGGGCTGCAGCGATGAAAGCTCCGAATCCTAACCAGACAACCAGGGACAAAGCTACTGAGTTTATATGACAAGACCATTTTTCAAAGTCTGCACTCCTACTATTCTGACAATGTTTGGATGCATACTGGACTTGGTATGCATGAGTGGAAAAAGGCCATAAAGCGAGTTATTCATCTTTCTCTTTGTTCTACAAAAAAATGAAGTTTGCAAGAGTCAGGGCTCTTTTTTACCATCTGGGAAAAGAGGGAACGCTGGTATCACTAACACATGGAAAGAGCTGTTATATATTCCCCATTTGTCTCCTTAAAGCTTCTGACATTTTAGCCACTCATTTCTCTCTCTACATGAAAACACTCTAGAAAATTTTCTCCAAAAAATACGGAATGTTATTCTAACTACTCAGAAAATAGTATTTTCCTCCCCCTTCTGACGCGTGAACTTATAGACGCCCTTGATTGCACGGTGTCTCTGTAATTGACAGGGGAGAGAGCGTATGCCACTCCCTCTCTCCCTAAGAGTACAGCCAATTATGCTCTTCTAGACTCTTGGCCACAAATGGCTGTGACACCATCAGTTTCAAAGTTAAACACAACTCCTATAGTACTAATAAAAGCTTCACACTCAGCTCAGCTGGGGCATGGCAGACACTGAAGGAAACTCCTCACTTCACTCTCTTCATCTGACCAGTCATTAAGCTCCACTGGTTTCTTCACTGTTTGGAGTTTCAGCACTTCTAGCACTTGTAATATTAGAATAGAATCCCTTTATTTACTAAAGGTACACAGAAATGTACACCGGTACACAGAAACTTACTGTATGTAAGAGTGCAATAGTTCAAAGCTGTATTAGTGCAGATAAATACAACTACAGTGCCATTGCAGCTTTTAATGCTGTTTCAGTATCAGGGTCTTCAGGAAGGCTCCACCTGGCAACCCTGAAGTGCCTTGCTATGCTTAAAACTACACACACACACACACACACACACACACACACACACACACAAACACAAACACTTAACAAGGTGAGTTCTGCTTATTTGTTATTGGAGATTTGTTAAGAAGGCTGATCGCCATTTAAAATTAGGTTTCACAAACTGTAATTGTTACACTGGTGAGTTTGAGGTAGAGATGCACTTTCATTAATACTGCTTACACTTTGTTTCTTTACAACACGCATGGACGTGTTGAAGCATCTCATAAGCATGGAACACTAATACTCAGAGGTTGAAAACAGAAGCTATCTGGCTCACACAATGTTTTAAATGTGCCAAGGGAAATTCCAAGTGTGGCCATCCTTGAGTGGAGTCGAAGATAAATATGTTTTTTTTGTATTTCAAAGCGGCTGTAAGAGTATAACAGGCAGTTTAGAACATGTCAGTCCCTCCATGTAATTTGAGAGAAAATATCCTATGAAGATTGGACCAAGATTCCTGCAGAGTATTTTCAGCACATAGTGGAAACTATGCCAGAAAGAATTGCTGCAGTTCTGGAGGCCAAAGAAGGTCCAACATGCTATTAAATGGGTGTACTTAAGCCCACTGTGTCCTATAATAGGATGTTGCTGGAATGTATGTGGATGTTGTTGGAATGGCCGCAGAGTTGCGGCAGCAGTACAGGTAGTCTGTGATCCTTTCCCCCATCCGAGTGAGTTTGCCCTATTGCACGGGGTCGAGTTATGATGTGAATGTTTAATTACACAGGATGGATTGTGGGCGACAGAAACGAACAGCCTTCAGGATTCAAGTAGAGAAAGGTGAAACTTCTCCAGCCTTTGAGTTAATCACAGGACTATTGCATAGCAATTAGAGATAACAGAACAGCTTTCGGGGGGGTTTGGGTGGGTTGCCTTATCCGCCCCTTTAACAGAGTAGTCACAATTCAAATTTCCCTTGTTCCATTGTTTACAAGGCATTATACATGTGGTTTATTTATAGTGCACGGAGTAATATGCAGCGAGTCTGGTCTGTCTGCTTTGGAAGAGAAACATTTGGCCAAAAGAGCAAGACACAGCCAGGAGGATGATTGCTAAGAGCACATCATAATATGCACCTTAAAGCTGTGCTCTACAGCTAGGTCCTGTTCCATGACTGCATATATAAATTTACTACTGACATTGCCATTTATATCTGGCCATTTACAGTGCACTCTTGCTCAGTGCAGCACTTGAAGCTGATTTTCCATTGTGTAGTTATTATGTTCAAGAGATGTTTGACCTGGTCAGGGTGACACACTTTAGTGAGGGCAGCAGTATCCTAGAGGACACTACAGACAGTGACGGAGACATCTCAGAGCGCGAGGTGAGAGGTTGAGTTTTTTGTTACTCTCTCTACGACATACTTTTCATGCCAGGTACTATTGTCCAGTTCAGCCAAATTTAATTTACTGCCTTGTATTATCATATATAAATTGCTGAACATCTTATCACTCAGTTTCAAACATCCCCTCAGCTGTTTTAAGCCATTTCGGTTATTCAGAAGTACTGCTAAATGGATGTGGTGGGAAAATGAGAGCACATCAAACACAGACAGCTTTATGCATTGAGTAGTAAAGAGTAAAATTTTTTTTGAGTTCTGTCCCCTGTATAACAGAGTAAAAGGACTGACGCGCAGTACGGTCCCCCTCCCCTTATACAGAGAACAGAAGAAAGAGAAAAAAAAGAAAAACGACTCCTACAGAGTATCGGCTAATTCATGTTTTGGTTAGCCTGAGCGCTGAAGGCTTCTTCTATCTCTATGGTTAGAACGGTATGTGAGCAGCTGGTGTACCTGACTCACATGCTTATCTGCAGACTGTTATGCTGTGACTATAGAAACATAAAGCAAAGTAAAATAAAGCAAAGTAAATTTCCACAAAATGAAGTAAGGTAAAGTAAGGTAAATTCCCACAACATTTCCCCCCTTTATTCTATATCACACATTATCACACATTTATTCAGCAAATAGCACTACGATGTCTTCATGTGGATCACCAGCACCGCCCATCTTGGGGAGCAGAATGTCTTCACTGAGCTGCGGTTGGTCATTGGCATGGCCGCTGAGTGCTGGCATGGTGAACACACTAGAAAGACGTCTGACACGCAATGACAAAAAAGGAGGTAAACACAGAAGAAGAAGAAAAAGAAGAAGAATGAGTAGCAGAATGGGCAACGCTACAGCCGCTACTGGAACTGTAGGCTGCGGAGTGAAGGCAGATCACATAAGATTCATATAATCAGTAATATTAGTGCTGAGATCTGGAATGTAAAAACAGCAGGAAGTGTTAATCATTTTGCACACTCCTCCTTCCTTCATGGTTAGGAGATCTAATACCATTCTATGTTGAAGCACTGCTGCCCTTATCACTTGTTGTTCTATCTTTAAGGCACCTATTGCTGCTAAGGTGTCATTAACTACTTGCAGTAACTGATTAGCTAAGCCAATGATCTTTTGCAGGGCTGCTACTGTGCCACCGCCCAGGAAAAGGGACCAACCAATGGTTTCACCCAGAGTGGTCCATGGGTCCCTCAGAATTCTACCACAATAGTCTGTGCTGGTTATGTCTCTCCTCACCCTGTGCTGTTTGGCATGGGGAAGTGTATACACCTGCGTCCTTGGGCGCACTACAGCTGGATAACAACAACCAGTCCAGTTCTGTGGCAATTCACCATAGGCCACCGAACCACCGACCCACATTACATTCCAATACCCCTGCAGGGTTGTCATGGAGCAATTCCACAGGGAACTGCTATTGGAGTCACTGCAAGTGCCATTGCTGTGTACCTGCACATAATCGATGCATCTGGACCAGACTTCCGGCACCTGCTGCTTCATCTGCTATACAAATATCTCACCCTTACTAGCTGCCACATGCAGCATCATTTTCGGTGGTGCGGGGTTAGTGGGACTGGGACAGTTTGAGGTCTGGTTAATAACCTGGCACATAGAGATTGTCATATTCACTTCTCCTTCGTCTGCGTTTTTCAGAGGGATTACAGTCCTTGGAACACTGGTGTGCTGGCACACCAGGTACTCTTGCTCGATATGTTGGGCATGCACAAGGGCTGACATACACGCTGTATTTTGTTGGCATTTAGCTGCTAATCATTCTGCTTCAGTGGCGTTGGGACCCTGAAATGGTAACAAGTCTTCTCATAAGTCATGGGATTCTTCATCCATATTAATATTCAGTCTATGTTCTGACTGTGTTAGCTGTGTCTGATTTTCTCTACCGTCTCTTGACGGTTCCGAGTGTCGAAAGGGTAGGCCTTGCCTTTAACACCCTACTCAACACAGTTCCGACCTAGTCTGTTGGGTGCTGCTGCTTGGAGTTGGGGCTGGTGTCGGAGCCTTCTTACAGTGTGTGTGATGTACCCAGGTTCCTCGTCCTTCTATTTTGACAGCAGTGTGGGTTGTTAACAGGAGGTTCTAGTTGTCTCCACCTGGTGCCTTCAGTGGCGGTAGCCCCTGACTGAATTTCCCGTAATGTGGCCTGCGGGGTAGCAGCGGTTTCCTGTATTGCTTGCACAGCGGTTTTAGTTGCAGCTGCCTTTGCTACTCTATCTGCAAAAGTATTCCCCTTGCTGATTTGGTCTTCTGTAGTCCTGTGAGCTGCACACTTAACAACTGCAATTGTCTTTGGCAGCGAAATGGCTTCTAGCAAGATGGTGATGTCTAATATATTTACCCGAGCTTGTCAGGAATTGCCTATGTTTCCATATGGCTCCAAAATCATTAACAGTTTTGTCTGCAGCTAGTTTGCATGCTTCCGTCAGTGCTACTAGTTCAGCAGCCTGTGCTGAATAGGAGGATGGTAATACTTCTGTTTTAAGTATTTCATGATCTGTTACTACCGCGTATGCTTCCCTATTGACCCCTGTGTCGTCCCTGCATGCTGACCCATCCACATAGAGGCATAGGTCTGGGTTACTTATGGCTTCTTCAAAGAGATCAACCCGCGGTATATATACTTCAGCTAAGACTGCTGTGCAGTCTTGTGGATCTCCATCCTCCTCCGTAGGAAGGAGTGTATCTGGGTTCAGTGTTATACACCTTTTGACAGTTATATTAGGCATATCTAAGAGGGTGGTGTGGTATCTCAGCTACCACTGGGCTGATAAGTGTGACACTCTTTGGTCCTGCAGTATTCGGTGTAATGCGTGTGGGACTAAAACAGTAAGAGGGGAGTATGCCACTATGGTTTAGGTAGCGAAATTATGGCTTGTGGTCGGTTTTGAGACAGCTTGTGTGTATTTCCCCCTTTAATGATATGCCGCAAGAACGTCACTTCCTCCTTACAATTCTGTAATTTTGCTCTACTAGGTCAGTTACATGTATGTTACATCTGAAATATTTCCATGAGCTTTTATGCAACATACTAAACAAAGGTTAGGAACAGGCTAAGCCAAATCAGGCTAACTCTCAGCAGGTCAAAAGTACTTCAGACTGCAAACTATGATCTAGTATTTTATCAAATTTTATCATAATTGTAACGCAGGGAGGTCTGGCAGGATACAAAAGAGGAGCAATGATGCATACAACGATGTTTATTTAGAGACATGGAAGACAACGTAGCACTAAGGCTATCGTGGGATCAAACACTGACAACGTTAACGTTTACACAAAGGACTTATATACGCAAACAATAACAACACAATGAAGGGCAGCCGTGAAACACAAGGGAGCATGGCCACACGGATGAACACACACACACACACACACACAAGCAAACACACACGGGGAGACGTTTAGGGGGGGGCGTACCGTGACAAGAATATGTTCACACATGCTCGCTCGCTTGCTCTCTCTCTCTCTCTCTCCCCATCCTTTCAGCCTTTGGGTTTCAATAATACCCCCAGGGCAGACAGAGCCACTATTCAAGCAATGTAATATTCTGTAATATTCTACTCTGGCTCCTCCTACCTCTGCAATGACATCCTCAGCTTTTATTTCAGTGGGTGGCGTGTGATGTCATAATGCAGCCGCATCAATTAAGCGATTATGATGTAGTCAAAGAACAGATTTTTCAAATGAACAATTTCTGTGACCCATTTTTAGACTACAGATCACAGATAACAGGTACACTAAATTTATTATGGGTCAGTGCGGTAGTTACAATTGCAATCCAAGACGCAAGGAACATGTTCCTTCTGAGATATATGAAAAGGAAAAGCACGGGATATTTGGTAAATATGGGAAAAAGAAAAACGAAAAAACACGAGCCCAGATCCCTTCCAGAATAGAGGATGACTTCTTGGATGAACTGTGTGTGTGTGTGTGTCTGTCTGAGAGAGAGAGATCTACGTCGAAGTGTTCTAAGTATCTATACAACGCTAATAAGACATTTTCTGTTACTTTTTAAACAGATACTAGACCAAAGCGTTTAATGAAGAAGGACTTCACTACCGAGAGAACTCAATCAGCCATAGTAAGTAAAGTAGAACCAAGACAAATGATTTAAAGCCATACTGTGGCAATGGACAAAAGCCACAAAAAATGGAAAAACAGCTATGGTGAACAGTGATGCTAATTGAATGCTTGTATTTAAGTACACTGAAATGTCTCTGAATATAAATTACAAATGCATTTCAACAAATGTTCGAGAAATTAATTAAAAACACTAATGTAAATGTATTTAGAATATATTTAGGACACATACATTTAGCATATGCAATCTTTGTCAGTTACAGGAAAAAAAAATACTGTTGGTGGGTTTTTTGTTTGTTTGTTTTACATTCTCCTTACTATAGAATTAACAGTCGACTGTTCGGTGACTTTGCATGCTGAGTTGTAACACTGATTATTAGTATAATTGTGGCAAGAATCAAAATCAACACTAGCTAAAATGACTGAATGCATTGGAATTTATTATTCCAACAGCACAGTTTGAATGGGTCTACGGTACCTTAGTGTGTCAGGTCGTGTTATTTCTGTTGAACATTTGATGTTTGAGGGCACATTTTTACATCATTAGACCTGCAGGCTATGTGATAACGGCTATGCGATAAAAATTGTATTTGTTTCCTTTCCAGTCCAATACAAATTATAAATTACAAATGTATCAAAATGTAATTAAAGTCATATTTCAATTAAATGTATTTAAATACTGTTCAACAATATTTCTACTCATATCTACAGGTGGAACCTAAAGATATGAATATCATTGAGAGGGATAAGTGTATTGAGGACCTGGAAGCCGTGTTTGCTAAAGTGAGAAAGTCTGCAGTGGAGCAGAGCAATCCTAATGCTTGTTTTCCATAAATTCTCACAATGCTATGAACTATGCATTTCAAGTAGATGTAATTAAATATTGCTTAACACTGTTTCTCTTCATAGTTGGAGGTGAAATTGAATTATTTCATAAAGATGCAGTATGATACCTGTGAACATGATATGGGCCAACTGATTGAGGAAATGGAATCCACAGTTGTTAGAGTGAGAAAGTCTGCAATGCAGCAGAGCAATCCTAACACTTGTTTTCCATAAATACTAACAATGCAATTAAATATGCATTTCAAGTAGATGTAATTAAATATTGCTCAACACGGTATTTGTGTCTGCAGGTATTAGACGCCGTACTTGCTAGGGAGGATATGGCTGCATAACCTCTGACGACAGCAATAAACAGCATTAAAAATACTCTGACATTTTTCAGTCTAATCCTTGCCTATGTTGTCTGCAACACAGTCAATTATACCATGGATAGTAATTATATGTTATTTTTTTTGTCTCAGAAACATTCTGAATGTAACATTTCCTACAGCCTTTAAGATACAATCACCATACTTGGCACCCACACTATTTTTTCCCTCGATGTCCACTTACATCTGTGTGGCTTAACAATCACAATTCATTTTTACACAACCAATTTCCAACTTCTATATATATATATCGCTCGGAATTCAACAGACACCTGTTGCTACTGCACCTTTGAGACGGATGTAGGATAAATGAGCTCCTTTATGATTGGCTGCCCTGTATTGTGCTTCATTCAAAAGGTACTCAGAGCTGAAATGCCTGAGAAAGGCAATTTAAGTGGGTGTGCTAAACCTCTATAGGCTGAATAGGCAGAGATACGTAAATAAAGTGTTCTTGTGACATTAGAAATACAAATTTCAAAAGGGGCATTTTTGGCAGCTTAACTGACATAGTTAAGAATTTTAACATTTAAAATATATATATTAAAAGGAGAATGTTACTTATTTCACTCTGACTGTAAAACAGTGCATATTTTGTTAAATGGGATTTCCATCCCATGTTTTTAAGGCTGCCTTATGTATAAATAAATATGCAAGAATGCAGAGCATGAATAGGTCAGTCTTCCATTCTGTATCACATACCTACCCTTGATAACACCGTGGTAACTGGAAAAAAAACAACCCTTTTTACTCAGTTGTCACTACTTCCAATAGACTTCACGCTAATCTCATAGAAGTCCGCCCCTTTCCGTGTCCTCCGGAAACAGCACTACCGTTGTGTTGTGACGGGATTTGTTCCTGAAGTTGTATGCGTTTTCTGAATTTGCACCGCATTTCTAAAGTGTGTTACCACTTTGATGAATATGCTTTGTGTATTTGCAGCACGATGGGTTTTCCAGGACACCGTAATTTATGCATGTTTAATTCCATCTTTTATTCACGTACTAAGCCCAACCCTATAGGCTAATATTTATAAAACCGAGATAACCATAGAAACGTCTTCATCTGTGCTTGATACTTTCACGAAAAAACGGAACTGCTGCTTGTCAAGCTTGTTTCATCAGGTTTTATATCATCGTCATGACGTGTTTGAATTGATCCCAGGCATATGCAGTCCTCATCAAAATCCATGCATGTCCTAGGCTGTGAGTAAGGTATGTTCTCTCTCTGGTCACAGTTGGCAAATAAATTATGCATATAGATTGTGGGGAAAACACTTTAGCACGTGTTCTCCAAAGAAGTGTCTTAATATGAGCTATCTAGCTAGTTCCAATGTCAACTGTAGTCATAACACTGGGTTTCTCTCTGTGCTCAGGTGTCTTATTCGCATGCCAGTAACATGTTAGCGATATTGCAGTAGTGTGAATTTTTATGTTGCCCGTGATGAAAGGTGACAGGAAATAAAAATCCAAACATTTTTTTTGTTCAGGTCTTTTTAACGGTCATAACCGACACATATTTATCTAACAAAAACATCAGGTTCCTCTAAATGTGTGGAAGAACTGCTGTGTATATTTTTGTTTCCAGTGGCCTGAGTACCTAAAATATGTCACCATTTTAGGAAGCAGGAAAGCAGGGCTGCTTACAAACATGGCATTAGTAAATTATTTTTGGGATATTTTCATTTATGATTTTCCCCTTTTTGTTGTTTGTTTGCTTTTTTACTTTCATTTTTTGTAGGGACTGTGATATATATTTTGTTATTTGAATGCATAATATAGCTTTAGGGCTCCCACAGACACTTGTGTATATAAACATATTAGGGGAGATTTTTTCATTGATTTGTATATGTTTGTGAAGGAATGCACATAGTTCTCATGTTTGACCCACTTTAAAGATATTTTTTGACTTGTATCAGAAAGGAATACAAGCATTTATTCATATCAACATTTTCCTTGCAGAGTCATTTCAAAGATGATGCAACAGAATAGTTTTGCTTTTCTCTTCTGTACTTTGTTTATTGACAGGTAATTCCACCCTCAACTTTTTAGGGTGCCTCCCCATAATTGCTCAGCTCTTCTGTGTAATAAAAGCAGGATTGGTTTGTATATCACATTGGTGTAGGTCATTTTCACCTGTTATATAAAGAACATTCTAATGGCTTTGGGGGAGACGAACCAAATTAGTCCTTTATAATTGTAATTATATATTACTTTGCTTCATTAGAGGTTTGTGATTATTCCTGTTATTCATCAAGTTAGGTACCGTGATTTACTGGGGTAGGTCAAATTAAAAGATAATTGCCTGCTTATATTAGGTAAAGAAAGTTTTTTATGTCATAGTTTTCACTTACTATGATTGGGACAATGCATCTTTTACATGAGGATGGATTTTATCAAAGCTTATAGGGATCTGTATGCCATGCATAGGACGCTTATGCTTTATTTAGTTCACTAAATACAAGCAGTTCATTTTTGTTTTAAATGTTGATGTTCCACCTGCTCCATCAGACCCTCTGCTTTGACACTATGTCCACCTGGTGTACATCAGTAAGCACAGCCTATAACAAGGTATGTCTTAGCCACTTGTAATCTTCTAAGCATTAACTTTCACAACATTTTTATGACAATGTTAGTCTTTATAGTTTCCATAACTAGGTGCTTAACTGAAATCAGCTCCAGTGTTTCATGTTGATGTCTTTCATTTTTCATACATAGTCATGTATATATTTGTGACATGCTACATTTGTTACTGTTTTCACTTGAACAAGGAAAATCATACTCAAAACAGATATATAAGTGGACAGTCAGGGTGAAATAAGTAACATTCTCCTTTTAATGTTATATTTAAAAAAAATATTAAAGGTCTTAAGTATGTCAGTGTTTTCGTTAGTCTTTTGGCCAATGTTTTTTTTTTAAAGAGATAAGGAGATACCAGAACAAAATAGAAAAGCAAATAATAGAGGAAGATGGCATGGGATGGAGGGATGGAGGGATGATAAAAGACAGGGGTAGTAACGGATAATTTATTCTATTCTCTCAGCTATTCTCTTTAACTAATTCTGAAGTCTGCATCTTTATTTTCTATTTGAATGTTAACTTTACGACTAGCTGATTGGGGATTTAGGAACGACACTAGCGTTGATTTTGATTCTAGCCACAGTTCTAGTAATAAGCAGTGTTACAACTCTGCATGCAAAGTCACTGAACAGTTGACTGTTAATTCTGTAGTAAGCATAATGCAAAAAATACAACAACATATTTTGTTGTGATTGAAAAAATTACGTCCTAAATACATGCGTTGTAAATACATTGACATTAGTATTTTTAATTAATTTCTAACATTCAGAGACATTCAGAGGTATTTCTATTAAGCCCAGAGTCAGCTAGGTCTCCACTCTCTAATTACTCAATGAACCTCAATGGTCTCCCAATCACATCTTCTCTAACAGTTAAAGATCTTGGAGTTATGGATCCCAGTCTCTCGTTCGAAGCTCACGTAAATAAATAATGTTTCTAGGACCCCCTTTCTCCACCTTAGAAACATTTCAAAGATTAGGAGCATGTTCTCCACACATAATGCAGAAAAGGTAGTCCATGCATTTATTACTTCAATATTGGACTACTGTAATCCCTTACTATCTAGCTGTGCTATTAAGTGCCTAAAGTGCCTAGCGAGTTCAAAATGCAGCAGCCATAGTTCTTAATAGAGCTAGAAAATTTGATCACATCAATCATATCTTAGCTACTTTACTTTGGCTCCCAGTAAAATTTCGTATTGATTATAAACTACTTTTACTAATTCCAAATGTGCATTAGACTTTACAGTAACCTAAGACAACCCTTTTGCATGAAGGGAACTGGTAACTATGCTCACCCTCTATAATGTGCAAAAGATATTTAAGGTGTAGGACAGTCGAAGCATTATGTGTGCGTGTGTGTGATGTTATTAACGTGACAGTAAAAGCTTACCATTTTTAAAAGGGGGCTGATCGACTTTCCACTTATGCAAGACTTATGTCAAGAGTACATGTCAAAAATTAGAGACGAAATGAGGTGCTAAATGCCGCTATTAGGCATACAGCAGTCAAAGGCAATTTGGAAACACACTTAGAAAACAAAGATCATGATCTTTGATCATGATCAAACTTTCAAAAAGCTTATCAACGTGACAAGAATGTGAGGTTTAGGTTCATCTATAGTGTTACAGTATCAATGTGAAATATGGATATCGAGGTCAGCATCACGTAAGAATGTATATGTGTGAAACATCTTCGTCGCCATAAATGTTGTGTTGTTACATAATTAAGCAGTCCATCCAGTTTCATTTACTTGATTTATTAGCAACCTGTGTCCACTGTCTAACTCAAGTATTTTTATTTTAATTTCCTCCATGTTGTTTATAATAGGCCTACAGTAAGAAATCCTTTTAACTGATTAATAATTTAAAAATATCTTTCTTGACTATAAGAATATAGCTTAACCACTAGAAAGATTAAACATCCAGTGAGTGTGTATCCTGGCATGTTAATGTAAAAGGCAGCTCCTACTGGATTTGGGGAAAGATTAGTAAAAGATTTCAAGTATCTGCAAAGCAGAAAACTGCCTATTCAACAGGCATAAATGATGTGCTACCGAAGTAGTTGTGTTATTTGCATAGCCTAATTAATATCATTAGATCAAGTTCTATATTACCTATATTGTTATATTACAATTTTGCTTTTGCTTTTTTGCTTCACAATTGTTACACATAATTGCTGCACCTGATACAAGGATAGGAATTTAAATTTATTCATACTGGATATAAGAATCATTAATGGCTGCTGAGTGAAGCACTTTCATTGAAAATTCATCCACCAATTTTTTTTTTTAATTTTTTTTTTTTACCAGAAACAGGACACATCAACCAGGAATACATTCCAGCTCTGTTTTAGAACACTGGCTGTGATTCATTACATTTTGGCAATTGTGAAAACAAACTGGATGATACTTCTAAAAGTAATTGTGTTTGCAGTTTATTTGCACAGTTACATGAACAACACATGTAGTAATCGGATCTAGAAAGTTGCCAACCCTATTAAAATATTAGATTTATAGTATAATATTTGAATTAAACAGACAAAGCATTAATCACAATCATTTGCATGATGATTAAATCTTGAACCAAAAATGTATCAGAGAGCTGATACACACCCAATTAAACTGTGCTTGACCATTTCTTGCCCTCTATATCATTCTCTGCAGTTTACTGAGAAAGACCTGACACTGGGTAATTCCATTGTCTATTCGAAGGCCAAAACAACAACAATCTTGGTTATCAAAGATTCACTCCACCCTGACCACAGCCTCTTCTTTTAGAAGCTATGAAAAAACCACCATCGCAGCTTGTGAGCACAAATCTAGCCTCTTAAAAATACTCGCCTGGAATTAAACCTAGTAGAGTTCCACAACGAGGTGCAATTTGTAAAAGGACGTCTTTTTCTCTCAGAGTTAGAAATCTGCAGAAATAAATACATCAGTTAAATTTTTAAATATGTAGGTTAGAAATCCAAGTATAAAGAGCAGATATATTATCTGTGCTAATTAATAAATGTATTTAGAGTATACATTTAGTAGGCCTAAAAATATAACTCGTATGTAAATCATATCTAAATATTTTTATTTAGAGTAAATTACATGCGACATATTGAAGATTTTGATTTTTTTGGCCCGCTACCACCACACCTCCTCATCGGGAACTGTTACACTTTATTTTTTATTTATTTTTATTTATAACTTAAAAATAATCACCTGGAATGTAAACCTAGCCGAGGTCCACAACGAGGTGCAATTTGTAAAAGGACGTTTTTTTTCTCTCAGAGTTAGAAATCTGGAGAAATAAATAGATGAATGTATTACCCCCCATCAGTGGACCTTTAGAGCTTTATTATTCAAAATAAGACAGACAGATGAACAGACAAACGCAAAATGTATATATAATATTTTTAAGTATTCGCCATCTGCACCATTACAGGAATAATGTGTGTGTGTGTGTGTGTGTGTGTGTGTGTGTGTGTGTGTGTGTGTGTGTGTGTGTGTGTGTATGTATGTATGTATCTATGTATATGGTTATGTGTGAGTACATGTATGTTGGATTGTATATGTACACGTATTAGAGTGTGATATTTATCGTTTATGGATTGGCTCTGTATGGATTTTATCAAAGGTGTCCACTCTAGATTATTGGTTCTGTTATTGATTAATTCTGAGAATTATTCTATTGATATATATATACTCTATCAATAGATTTTTCTATTGGGTGACACTAATATTATTTTTTGTTTTCCAGTTCATGAGTATGTTTTTTTGTTTGTTGTTTTTTTGCAAGAATATTTTTATTATATCAATATAATAATGTTATACATAGTATCCTGTCATATTGGTTGATGATATGTCTCCTAGGAGACATAAAGATGGTGTTGGATGGATATGGTTATTTAAAGCATGGGATATGTTGGTGATGCACTATATTGGACTGTTTGCACTTGTGTAGCATGTTGTCTGTTGCACTGTTGTTTTTATGTTGCACCATGGCCCTGGAGGAACGTTGTCTCGTTTTTGTTGTGTACTTGTATATATACCTGAAATGACAATAAAACCACTTGAACTTGAACTCGAACTTGATGACGACTTGCCAAAATTGCTTGATAGGTGTGCTCTGCCATGTGGCGTGAATGTAATCGTCAACTGTGATTTGAGTAAAGTATGTACAGATTGCTGAGCTTGTGAAACCAATTTTAAACATCCAATGTGTAGTATAATGTACTCTGTATTATTTTGTACTGAATGCATTGTAGGTCAGTGTTGCTGTCATGTGGTAATTATTGTTACACATTTTAATCCAAACTGCAGGGTCATGGGCTAGTAATAAATGTTCCTCCTATTGTCTCGATGGGAGAGTAACTGTGAGATTTGATTTCACTATTATTTTGTATATCTTAGATAATAGGTTTTTTGTATTAAGAATGTTTGTTTATAAATTCTGATATGGATGTAGGTATCGGAATTGATTTTTGAACACATAGGTGATCTTAGCTGATGGTATTGTAGGAACTGGGGGCTTTCTATAGCATATTTTGGGGCTAGTTGTGGGCGTGACATGAAACAAGTCTTAGGATAAATATGTTTAAGGTTTGTAATGCCTTTTTCTATCCAAGATGTAAAGTTTAATATTTTTGTTCATGGTAAAGCCTGGATTGTTCCAAATGGGAGAATGAATAGTTCGTGTGAGTGTGGAGTTTGATATCTTGTGGAATTTCCACCAAACTGTTAGTGTCATGGCCACCTTCAAACTGTTGAAACATGGATATTTTTGAATATGAGTCTGGGCACATTTGAAACACCTGCCGCAAACATTACTGACATTATATCTTGTTTATGTGATTGGCTGTGCTTCTCTAGCCACAAGTACTTTTTGATTTATTTATTTTTTAATTTGGTAATTTTATATATAACAGCAACAAATGACATCTTAAGTTTTATAACAAAATGTGCAAACAAGCTGGCCTGAGAGGTGTGTAGCGGGATATGACTCAGTGCATCTCTGGTGCTGCTTTTGATGAGTACAGTGTCATGAGTGTGTCTGTCCAGCAGCGCAAAGAGGGGATACAGCTTCTTCTCCCGGAGGTTTCCGATAAATATGTAGATATGTTAGTATGTAATAGAAAGACAGCTGCCCATCCTCATAGTCTAGGTACATGCCCGCATTCCTGGGCAATTGTGTCAGGGGCAGAGGGGTCTCAGGCTTGGTGCAGGTGTACGACTTCTGGGTGCTCCTCCAGAGCACCCAGAAACCCTCACAGTGGCTTTCTCAACTTGCTCAGACTCAAATCTCAATATCGGCATCCGAACCGTCTTAGAGAGGAACAAAAAACACAACTCATTTGATTAAATTGTTCCAGTATAAATATGGTTATCAAACATGCTTTTAAAAATATACTTCCATGGAGATGGTGCCATACAGGGTAGTGTTGGAACAGTGTGTATAGGCTTAGTGTCATGTTGTGGCCCCGCCCCCTCCTCAAACATCTTGGTGTGTGTGTGTTCGTCTGTGTTGCCACACCCTCTCGTGTCGTTCACCTGTTCTCTGTTATGTGTAATCGGCTTGGGTGTATATATGTCTCGTGTGTCATAGTACGTGTGTTGGTGTTTGAGATGTGCATAGTGTTTGAGCGTTGTTGTATGTTTTGCATGTTTGCAAAAATAAAAATGCGTTTCATCGTGCCTCGTCCCCGCAACCTGCTTATCCTCGCAACGTCACAACTAGACCACTTTAGATGTAACTTTGAACCTCCAGTGACCTCTGTATGTGTTCCTTTAGTTGTATGAGCTCCACTGGAAGACTCTGAATAGTTGACAATGGAAGATCAGATTCACCCCTTCTGCCTCGGTGTCAAAGATTAACACACTGCATTAACGTTTAGAAATAAAAACATATGGTAGACACAGTCTAGAAAATATTACCTTGTAACAGTTCATTCAGTATATGAACTGTTTTCTGTGTCCTTATGTCTATAAATTAAAAGTAATAAAACATTTAAATGATAAATAAATTACATAAAATATATAAATGTTCACAAATAAGAAACTACATTGGTCTGCACTTTTCTCCACAGATTCAAGGAACTCATGAAAGTTGGAAGCTATAGAAACACATAATCTGATTGGTTTAAGGAAATAGATTCACCTAGTTTGAAGTTCAAGTTTTTATCAAAAGGTTAGAACTGGTTGACTATACTTTGTCTGTTCTGCAACAGGAAATTTAAACATTTATATCCAAAGTATTACACGATAGAAATCAATTCAAGACTAACCGTTATTGACCGCTAGATGGCGGAAGATACGAAGAAATAAATGAGTCCAGATCCTCCTGCCCGACTTTACGGTGAGACTCTGCTTTTACGTCATTAAAACGCTAAAGAAAAAAGGCCGCCATATTTGTAGTTCCACAACGTGAAAAGGCGTCATTTTGTATGCCAACGAATGAATAAACACCATGCCATGCCTTGAAGACGACGAAATTGCAATCTATTCAGCTAGCCATAAGAATAAGAATAGCTGTTTGATTTACATACTCACAAATATATTGCATGTACATACATCTACATTTCAGTCGATCAAAATGTTTCAGGTACTTAGAACCCCAACTTTATGTTACAGTGGTCATATCAGAGATATAATATAAAATATAAAACGCAATAGGTGTCGTGTTCTGTAATAGAACATTTTAACATTTATATCCATATTACACTGCAGAAATCAATTCAAGACTGTAGAGTCGTCGTACCAAATGACGTAAACTCAATATAAACCGCTGACTTAATTTAATGAACAGTATTAAGATAATGAGTGAGTACAGCGAGTCTCATCTTACTGATGCCTGTTCTAACTGAACATAGGCAGACTCCTGCATGCTGACTGGTCTAGTCACCAAACACCTGCAGCTATGGCAGCTCGTAGCAGGCAAACAGGACAGTCATTTATTCAAATGATTTACACTGACAACAGTTCTGGAATGTTACCCCTGCTGACATCAGAATTAATAAGATTCAAGTTCAGCAAATGTTAGCGCATTTGACAATGGGACAGAGACGGAGCAGGACGAAAATCCACCCTCTGCCGACTGAACAAGAGCAGCGGAGGATGAGCAATGACTGGCCCATTAGACCAATCTTGAAGCGTGTGGAATTCTGTATAGAAAGTGCGTTATAAGTATAAAGTGTTACAGTAAGTGTTTTGGCCCCTGACTGCCATTAGGACAAGCCAAGACAACCGCTCACTACGTTAGCTTATCTACTTGTTAAATCAGCCTGAAATTAAGATACAGATAAAAGTGTTGATTTTTATACTAACATTTTAACAGCTTGAGCCAAAGTATTCAGAATGTAAATGTTTGGTCTAGCAGGTATGGCCCACAACTGATGCAGAGAGTGCATGACATGGCAGAGGGGATTCATGTTGGCAAAATGCCCTCCTACGAATTAGTCTCAAATACTGAAGCAAAAAAGAGGCCGAATTCACCTGATGGAAGTAAGTCTAAAAGGGCTTCTTGATGATGTTACCCTGGTGACTTGCATACTTTCCAGATGCTCAACAACCATTAAAAGTAGTGCATTGCTAAAAACTACTACTTGTTGTGCTGGAGGTGTTGAAAATATGGTTTCCTTGTCATTGTCAGTTTGATTTTATAAGGTTCTACCTGGGTATCGATAGGAGCTGAAACTGTGCATTTGTTGCCCCTCTGAGGAGATGAGCCAATGAGGAAGATGCCCGTGTTCAAATTTGGCTCTAGACCATGCTTTGAGCCGGTGCACATTGTCAACGGTTGAAGTTGCAGCAGCATTGGCGGAGTGGGACGCAATGGTGAGAAGGAGAACGAGAAGGATCTCAGGAGTGAGAAGCTGAACAGCGGCAAGCAGCGAGAGGCTGGAGACAAAGCCTCTCCTCTCCCTTCTCTGACACAAACACAGTCACATGTTATATACTCACATAATCCAAAATCCAGCATCTTTTATTTGCTGTTAGCTGGCAAAGAGTAATCAGTATAGTCAGATTCCTTTAATGTAAACACTTGGGAAAATTCCTGCCATGAGATCACTTTGGACACAGGGAAGATCTGATATTAAATATTATGACAGGGTGAGGTCATGACTGCTTAAAAAAGTTTATAATGAAGGTCATGAAAGGTCAGTTTTGACTAATTACAAAAAACAGCATGTAAACATTAGAATGGGAAATTCAAGTGGTCTGAGCGAAGCGAACTGCGAACGAGGCATAGACCAGACTAGCCAGGACCAATATTTTGAAAGGGATCAGAGGAGGATGACATCAAGAATAATTCTGATGATCAAGTGGCGCACGGTCAAGCAAATTGCAGCCAGATACAATGCTGTTGCTCCAACTAACATGTCTGAATGCACAGGTCATCGTCCCTTAGCACATTTGGATGACCTGTTCAGATGACCTGTTCGAGTGTCATTGCTGTCTGAGGCAAACAGAACGGCAAGGCTCCAGTGGGCAGAAGAGCAGAAAACTAAACAGTGGAACATCATCTTGTCAGATGTATCCAAAATTCTGTTGCACTATGATGATGGGAGGGTAAGAATTTGGCATAAGCAGCATGAAATAACGAGTCCTTCCTGTCAGGTGTCAGCAGTTCAAGCTGGTAGAGGTGGCATAAAGGTGTGAGGAATGTTTTCTTGGCACACCATGGGTCCTCTGAAATCAGTAGACATTTGAACAGAAGGGCTTACCTATGTACTGCGACCGAGTGCATCCCTTCATGCAGCTGCTTAAACTATGGCAGAAGGACACTTTCAACAAGACAAGAAACCCTGCCGCAAGGGTTGTATAATCACGGATTTGTTCCAGTATCAAGACAGCAAATTTTCAATGTTTCCCTGACCTTCACAATCCCCAGATCTTAATCCTATAGAACATCCCTGGGTAAAGGTATAACAGGCAGTTTAGAACATGTCAGTCCCTCCATGTAATTTGAGAGAAAATATCCTATGAAGATTGGACCAATATTCCTGCAGGGTATTTTCAGTATATAGTGGAAACTATGCCAGAAAGAATTGCTGCAGTTCTGGAGGCCAAAGAAGGTCCAACATGCTATTAAATGGGTGTACTTAAGCCAGATACACTGTGTCCTATAATGGGATGTTGCTAGAATGTATGTGGATGTTGTTGGAATGGCCGCAGAGTTGCGGCAGCAGTACAGGTAGTCTGTGATCCTTTCCCCCATCCGAGTGAGTTTGCCCTATTACACGGGGTCGAGTTATGATGTGAATGTTTAATTACACAGGATGGATTGTGGGCGACGGAACCGAACAGCCTTCAGGATTCAAATAGAGAAAGGTGAAACTTCTCCAGCCTTTGAGTTAATCACAGGACTATTGCATAGCAATTAGGGATAACAGAACAGCTTTCGGGGGGTTTGGGTGGGGTGCCTTATCCGCCCCTTTAACAGAGTAGTCACAATTCAAATTTCCCTTCTTCCATTGTTTACAAGGCATTATACATGTGGTTTATTTATAGTGCACGGAGTAATATGCAGCGAGTCTGGTCTGTCTGCTTTGGAAGAGAAACATTTGGCCAAAAGAGCAAGACACAGCCAGGAGGATGATTGGTAAGAGCACATCATAATATGCACCTTAAAGCTGTGCTCTACAGCTAGGTCCTGTTCCATGACTGCATATATAAATTTACTACTGACATTGCCATTTATATCTGGCCATTTACAGTGCACTCTTGCTCAATGCAGCACTTGAAGCTGATTTTCCATTGTGTAGTTATTATGTTCAAGAGATGTTTGACCCGGTCAGGGTGACACACTTTAGTGAGGGCAGCAGTATCCTAGAGGACACTACAGACAGTGACGGAGACATCTCAGAGCGCGAGGTGAGAGGTTGAGTTTTTTGTTACTCTCTCTACGACATACTTTTCATGCCAGGTACTATTGTCCAGTTCAGCCCAATTTAATTTACTGCCTTGTATTATCATATATAAATTGCTGAACATCTTATCACTCAGTTTCAAACATCCCCTCAGCTGTTTTAAGCCATTTCGGTGATTCAGAAGTACTGCTAAATGGATGTGGTGGGAAAATGAGAGCACATCAAACACAGACAGCTTTATGCATTGAGTAGTAAAGAGTAAAATTTTATTGAGTTCTGTCCCCTGTATAACAGAGTAAAAGGACTGACGCGCAGTACGGTCCCCCTCCCCTTATACAGAGAACAGAAGAAAGAGAAAAAAAAGAAAAACGACTCCTACAGAGTATCGGCTAATTCATGTTTTGGTTAGCCTGAGCGCTGAAGGCTTCTTCTATCTCTATGGTTAGAACGGTATGTGAGCAGCTGGTGTACCTGACTCACATGCTTATCTGCAGACTGTTATGCTGTGACTATAGAAACATAAAGCAAAGTAAAATAAAGCAAAGTAAATTTCCACAAAATGAAGTAAGGTAAAGTAAGGTAAATTCCCACAACATTTCCCCCCTTTATTCTATATCACACATTATCACACATTTATTCAGCAAATAGCACTACGATGTCTTCATGTGGATCACCAGCACCGCCCATCTTGGGGAGCAGAATGTCTTCACTGAGCTGCGGTTGGTCATTGGCATGGCCGCTGAGTGCTGGCATGGTGAACACACTAGAAAGACGTCTGACACGCAATGACAAAAAAGGAGGTAAACACAGAAGAAGAAGAAAAAGAAGAAGAATGAGTAGCAGAATGGGCAACGCTACAGCCGCTACTGGAACTGTAGGCTGCGGAGTGAAGGCAGATCACATAAGATTCATATAATCAGTAATATTAGCGCTGAGATCTGGAATGTAAAAACAGCAGGAAGTGTTAATCATTTTGCACACTCCTCCTTCCTTCATGGTTAGGAGATCTAATACCATTCTATGTTGAAGCACTGCTGCCCTTATCACTTGTTGTTCTATCTTTAAGGCACCTATTGCTGCTAAGGTGTCATTAACTACTTGCAGTAACTGATTAGCTAAGCCAATGATCTTTTGCAGGGCTGCTACTGTGCCACCGCCCAGGAAAAGGGACCAACCAATGGTTTCACCCAGAGTGGTCCATGGGTCCCTCAGAATTCTACCACAATAGTCTGTGCTGGTTATGTCTCTCCTCACCCTGTGCTGTTTGGCATGGGGAAGTGTATACACCTGCGTCCTTGGGCGCACTACAGCTGGATAACAACAACCAGTCCAGTTCTGTGGCAATTCACCATAGGCCACCGAACCACCGACCCACATTACATTCCAATACCCCTGCAGGGTTGTCATGGAGCAATTCCACAGGGAACTGCTATTGGAGTCACTGCAAGTGCCATTGCTGTGTACCTGCACATAATCGATGCATCTGGACCAGACTTCCGGCACCTGCTGCTTCATCTGCTATACAAATATCTCACCCTTACTAGCTGCCACATGCAGCATCATTTTCGGTGGTGCGGGGTTAGTGGGACTGGGACAGTTTGAGGTCTGGTTAATAACCTGGCACATAGAGATTGTCATATTCACTTCTCCTTCGTCTGCGTTTTTCAGAGGGATTACAGTCCTTGGAACACTGGTGTGCTGGCACACCAGGTACTCTTGCTCGATATGTTGGGCATGCACAAGGGCTGACATACACGCTGTATTTTGTTGGCATTTAGCTGCTAATCATTCTGCTTCAGTGGCGTTGGGACCCTGAAATGGTAACAAGTCTTCTCATAAGTCATGGGATTCTTCATCCATATTAATATTCAGTCTATGTTCTGACTGTGTTAGCTGTGTCTGATTTTCTCTACCGTCTCTTGACGGTTCCGAGTGTCGAAAGGGTAGGCCTTGCCTTTAACACCCTACTCAACACAGTTCCGACCTAGTCTGTTGGGTGCTGCTGCTTGGAGTTGGGGCTGGTGTCGGAGCCTTCTTACAGTGTGTGTGATGTACCCAGGTTCCTCGTCCTTCTATTTTGACAGCAGTGTGGGTTGTTAACAGGAGGTTCTAGTTGTCTCCACCTGGTGCCTTCAGTGGCGGTAGCCCCTGACTGAATTTCCCGTAATGTGGCCTGCGGGGTAGCAGCGGTTTCCTGTATTGCTTGCACAGCGGTTTTAGTTGCAGCTGCCTTTGCTACTCTATCTGCAAAAGTATTCCCCTTGCTGATTTGGTCTTCTGTAGTCCTGTGAGCTGCACACTTAACAACTGCAATTGTCTTTGGCAGCGAAATGGCTTCTAGCAAGATGGTGATGTCTAATATATTTACCGGAGCTTGTCAGGAATTGCCTATGTTTCCATATGGCTCCAAAATCATTAACAGTTTTGTCTGCAGCTAGTTTGCATGCTTCCGTCAGTGCTACTAGTTCAGCAGCCTGTGCTGAATAGGAGGATGGTAATACTTCTGTTTTAAGTATTTCATGATCTGTTACTACCGCGTATGCTTCCCTATTGACCCCTGTGTCGTCCCTGCATGCTGACCCATCCACATAGAGGCATAGGTCTGGGTTACTTATGGCTTCTTCAAAGAGATCAACCCGCGGTATATATACTTCAGCTAAGACTGCTGTGCAGTCTTGTGGATCTCCATCCTCCTCCGTAGGAAGGAGTGTATCTGGGTTCAGTGTTATACACCTTTTGACAGTTATATTAGGCATATCTAAGAGGGTGGTGTGGTATCTCAGCTACCACTGGGCTGATAAGTGTGACACTCTTTGGTCCTGCAGTATTCGGTGTAATGCGTGTGGGACTAAAACAGTAAGAGGGGAGTATGCCACTATGGTTTAGGTAGCGAAATTATGGCTTGTGGTCGGTTTTGAGACAGCTTGTGTGTATTTCCCCCTTTAATGATATGCCGCAAGAACGTCACTTCCTCCTTACAATTCTGTAATTTTGCTCTACTAGGTCAGTTACATGTATGTTACATCTGAAATATTTCCATGAGCTTTTATGCAACATACTAAACAAAGGTTAGGAACAGGCTAAGCCAAATCAGGCTAACTCTCAGCAGGTCAAAAGTACTTCAGACTGCAAACTATGATCTAGTATTTTATCAAATTTTATCATAATTGTAACGCAGGGAGGTCTGGCAGGATACAAAAGAGGAGCAATGATGCATACAACGATGTTTATTTAGAGACATGGAAGACAACGTAGCACTAAGGCTATCGTGGGATCAAACACTGACAACGTTAACGTTTACACAAAGGACTTATATACGCAAACAATAACAACACAATGAAGGGCAGCCGTGAAACACAAGGGAGCATGGCCACACGGATGAACACACACACACACACACACAAGCAAACACACACGGGGAGACGTTTAGGGGGGGGCGTACCGTGACAAGAATATGTTCACACATGCTCGCTCGCTTGCTCTCTCTCTCTCTCTCTCCCCATCCTTTCAGCCTTTGGGTTTCAATAATACCCCCAGGGCAGACAGAGCCACTATTCAAGCAATGTAATATTCTGTAATATTCTACTCTGGCTCCTCCTACCTCTGCAATGACATCCTCAGCTTTTATTTCAGTGGGTGGCGTGTGATGTCATAATGCAGCCGCATCAATTAAGCGATTATGATGTAGTCAAAGAACAGATTTTTCAAATGAACAATTTCTGTGACCCATTTTTAGACTACAGATCACAGATAACAGGTACACTAAATTTATTATGGGTCAGTGCGGTAGTTACAATTGCAATCCAAGACGCAAGGAACATGTTCCTTCTGAGATATATGAAAAGGAAAAGCACGGGATATTTGGTAAATATGGGAAAAAGAAAAACGAAAAAACACGAGCCCAGATCCCTTCCAGAATAGAGGATGACTTCTTGGATGAACTGTGTGTGTGTGTGTGTCTGTCTGAGAGAGAGAGATCTACGTCGAAGTGTTCTAAGTATCTATACAACGCTAATAAGACATTTTCTGTTACTTTTTAAACAGATACTAGACCAAAGCGTTTAATGAAGAAGGACTTCACTACCGAGAGAACTCAATCAGCCATAGTAAGTAAAGTAGAACCAAGACAAATGATTTAAAGCCATACTGTGGCAATGGACAAAAGCCACAAAAAATGGAAAAACAGCTATGGTGAACAGTGATGCTAATTGAATGCTTGTATTTAAGTACACTGAAATGTCTCTGAATATAAATTACAAATGCATTTCAACAAATGTTCGAGAAATTAATTAAAAACACTAATGTAAATGTATTTAGAATATATTTAGGACACATACATTTAGCATATGCAATCTTTGTCAGTTACAGGAAAAAAAAATACTGTTGGTGGGTTTTTTGTTTGTTTGTTTTACATTCTCCTTACTATAGAATTAACAGTCGACTGTTCGGTGACTTTGCATGCTGAGTTGTAACACTGATTATTAGTATAATTGTGGCAAGAATCAAAATCAACACTAGCTAAAATGACTGAATGCATTGGAATTTATTATTCCAACAGCACAGTTTGAATGGGTCTACGGTACCTTAGTGTGTCAGGTCGTGTTATTTCTGTTGAACATTTGATGTTTGAGGGCACATTTTTACATCATTAGACCTGCAGGCTATGTGATAACGGCTATGCGATAAAAATTGTATTTGTTTCCTTTCCAGTCCAATACAAATTATAAATTACAAATGTATCAAAATGTAATTAAAGTCATATTTCAATTAAATGTATTTAAATACTGTTCAACAATATTTCTACTCATATCTACAGGTGGAACCTAAAGATATGAATATCATTGAGAGGGATAAGTGTATTGAGGACCTGGAAGCCGTGTTTGCTAAAGTGAGAAAGTCTGCAGTGGAGCAGAGCAATCCTAATGCTTGTTTTCCATAAATTCTCACAATGCTATGAACTATGCATTTCAAGTAGATGTAATTAAATATTGCTTAACACTGTTTCTCTTCATAGTTGGAGGTGAAATTGAATTATTTCATAAAGATGCAGTATGATACCTGTGAACATGATATGGGCCAACTGATTGAGGAAATGGAATCCACAGTTGTTAGAGTGAGAAAGTCTGCAATGCAGCAGAGCAATCCTAACACTTGTTTTCCATAAATACTAACAATGCAATTAAATATGCATTTCAAGTAGATGTAATTAAATATTGCTCAACACGGTATTTGTGTCTGCAGGTATTAGACGCCGTACTTGCTAGGGAGGATATGGCTGCATAACCTCTGACGACAGCAATAAACAGCATTAAAAATACTCTGACATTTTTCAGTCTAATCCTTGCCTATGTTGTCTGCAACACAGTCAATTATACCATGGATAGTAATTATATGTTATTTTTTTTTGTCTCAGAAACATTCTGAATGTAACATTTCCTACAGCCTTTAAGATACAATCACCATACTTGGCACCCACATTATTTTTTCCCTCGATGTCCACTTACATCTGTGTGGCTTAACAATCACAATTCATTTTTACACAACCAATTTCCAACTTCTATATATATATATCGCTCGGAATTCAACAGACACCTGTTGCTACTGCACCTTTGAGACGGATGTAGGATAAATGAGCTCCTTTATGATTGGCTGCCCTGTATTGTGCTTCATTCAAAAGGTACTCAGAGCTGAAATGCCTGAGAAAGGCAATTTAAGTGGGTGTGCTAAACCTCTATAGGCTGAATAGGCAGAGATACGTAAATAAAGTGTTCTTGTGACATTAGAAATACAAATTTCAAAAGGGGCATTTTTGGCAGCTTAACTGACATAGTTAAGAATTTTAACATTTAAAATATATATATTAAAAGGAGAATGTTACTTATTTCACTCTGACTGTAAAACAGTGCATATTTTGTTAAATGGGATTTCCATCCCATGTTTTTAAGGCTGCCTTATGTATAAATAAATATGCAAGAATGCAGAGCATGAATAGGTCAGTCTTCCATTCTGTATCACATACCTACCCTTGATAACACCGTGGTAACTGGAAAAAAAACAACCCTTTTTACTCAGTTGTCACTACTTCCAATAGACTTCACGCTAATCTCATAGAAGTCCGCCCCTTTCCGTGTCCTCCGGAAACTGCACTTCCGTTGTGTTGTGACGGGATTTGTTCCTGAAGTTGTATGCGTTTTCTGAATTTGCACCGCATTTCTAAAGTGTGTTACCACTTTGATGAATATGCTTTGTGTATTTGCAGCACGATGGGTTTTCCAGGACACCGTAATTTATGCATGTTTAATTCCATCTTTTATTCACGTACTAAGCCCAACCCTATAGGCTAATATTTATAAAACCGAGATAACCATAGAAACGTCTTCATCTGTGCTTGATACTTTCACGAAAAAACGGAACTGCTGCTTGTCAAGCTTGTTTCATCAGGTTTTATATCATCGTCATGACGTGTTTGAATTGATCCCAGGCATATGCAGTCCTCATCAAAATCCATGCATGTCCTAGGCTGTGAGTAAGGTATGTTCTCTCTCTGGTCACAGTTGGCAAATAAATTATGCATATAGATTGTGGGGAAAACACTTTAGCACGTGTTCTCCAAAGAAGTGTCTTAATATGAGCTATCTAGCTAGTTCCAATGTCAACTGTAATCATAACACTGGGTTTCTCTCTGTGCTCAGGTGTCTTATTCGCATGCCAGTAACATGTTAGCGATATTGCAGTAGTGTGAATTTTTATGTTGCCCGTGATGAAAGGTGACAGGAAATAAAAATCCAAACATTTTTTTTGTTCAGGTCTTTTTAACGGTCATAACCGACACATATTTATCTAACAAAAACATCAGGTTCCTCTAAATGTGTGGAAGAACTGCTGTGTATATTTTTGTTTCCAGTGGCCTGAGTACCTAAAATATGTCACCATTTTAGGAAGCAGGAAAGCAGGGCTGCTTACAAACATGGCATTAGTAAATTATTTTTGGGATATTTTCATTTATGATTTTCCCCTTTTTGTTGTTTGTTTGCTTTTTTACTTTCATTTTTTGTAGGGACTGTGATATATATTTTGTTATTTGAATGCATAATATAGCTTTAGGGCTCCCACAGACACTTGTGTATATAAACATATTAGGGGAGATTTTTTCATTGATTTGTATATGTTTGTGAAGGAATGCACATAGTTCTCATGTTTGACCCACTTTAAAGATATTTTTTGACTTGTATCAGAAAGGAATACAAGCATTTATTCATATCAACATTTTCCTTGCAGAGTCATTTCAAAGATGATGCAACAGAATAGTTTTGCTTTTCTCTTCTGTACTTTGTTTATTGACAGGTAATTCCACCCTCAACTTTTTAGGGTGCCTCCCCATAATTGCTCAGCTCTTCTGTGTAATAAAAGCAGGATTGGTTTGTATATCACATTGGTGTAGGTCATTTTCACCTGTTATATAAAGAACATTCTAATGGCTTTGGGGGAGACGAACCAAATTAGTCCTTTATAATTGTAATTATATATTACTTTGCTTCATTAGAGGTTTGTGATTATTCCTGTTATTCATCAAGTTAGGTACTGTGATTTACTGGGGTAGGTCAAATTAAAAGATAATTGCCTGCTTATATTAGGTAAAGAAAGTTTTTTATGTCATAGTTTTCACTTACTATGATTGGGACAATACATCTTTTACATGAGGATGGATTTTATCAAAGCTTATAGGGATCTGTATGCCATGCATAGGACGCTTATGCTTTATTTAGTTCACTAAATACAAGCAGTTCATTTTTGTTTTAAATGTTGATGTTCCACCTGCTCCATCAGACCCTCTGCTTTGACACTATGTCCACCTGGTGTACATCAGTAAGCACAGCCTATAACAAGGTATGTCTTAGCCACTTGTAATCTTCTAAGCATTAACTTTCACAACATTTTTATGACAATGTTAGTCTTTATAGTTTCCATAACTAGGTGCTTAACTGAAATCAGCTCCAGTGTTTCATGTTGATGTCTTTCATTTTTCATACATAGTCATGTATATATTTGTGACATGCTACATTTGTTACTGTTTTCACTTGAACAAGGAAAATCATACTCAAAACAGATATATAAGTGGACAGTCAGGGTGAAATAAGTAACATTCTCCTTTTAATGTTATATTTAAAAAAAATATTAAAGGTCTTAAGTATGTCAGTGTTTTCGTTAGTCTTTTGGCCAATGTTTTTTTTTTAAAGAGATAAGGAGATACCAGAACAAAATAGAAAAGCAAATAATAGAGGAAGATGGCATGGGATGGAGGGATGGAGGGATGATAAAAGACAGGGGTAGTAACGGATAATTTATTCTATTCTCTCAGCTATTCTCTTTAACTAATTCTGAAGTCTGCATCTTTATTTTCTATTTGAATGTTAACTTTACGACTAGCTGATTGGGGATTTAGGAACGACACTAGCGTTGATTTTGATTCTAGCCACAGTTCTAGTAATAAGCAGTGTTACAACTCTGCATGCAAAGTCACTGAACAGTTGACTGTTAATTCTGTAGTAAGCATAATGCAAAAAATACAACAACATATTTTGTTGTGATTGAAAAAATTACGTCCTAAATACATGCGTTGTAAATACATTGACATTAGTATTTTTAATTAATTTCTAACATTCAGAGACATTCAGAGGTATTTCTATTAAGCCCAGAGTCAGCTAGGTCTCCACTCTCTAATTACTCAATGAACCTCAATGGTCTCCCAATCACATCTTCTCTAACAGTTAAAGATCTTGGAGTTATGGATCCCAGTCTCTCGTTCGAAGCTCACGTAAATAAATAATGTTTCTAGGACCCCCTTTCTCCACCTTAGAAACATTTCAAAGATTAGGAGCATGTTCTCCACACATAATGCAGAAAAGGTAGTCCATGCATTTATTACTTCAATATTGGACTACTGTAATCCCTTACTATCTAGCTGTGCTATTAAGTGCCTAAAGTGCCTAGCGAGTTCAAAATGCAGCAGCCATAGTTCTTAATAGAGCTAGAAAATTTGATCACATCAATCATATCTTAGCTACTTTACTTTGGCTCCCAGTAAAATTTCGTATTGATTATAAACTACTTTTACTAATTCCAAATGTGCATTAGACTTTACAGTAACCTAAGACAACCCTTTTGCATGAAGGGAACTGGTAACTATGCTCACCCTCTATAATGTGCAAAAGATATTTAAGGTGTAGGACAGTCGAAGCATTATGTGTGCGTGTGTGTGATGTTATTAACGTGACAGTAAAAGCTTACCATTTTTAAAAGGGGGCTGATCGACTTTCCACTTATGCAAGACTTATGTCAAGAGTACATGTCAAAAATTAGAGACGAAATGAGGTGCTAAATGCCGCTATTAGGCATACAGCAGTCAAAGGCAATTTGGAAACACACTTAGAAAACAAAGATCATGATCTTTGATCATGATCAAACTTTCAAAAAGCTTATCAACGTGACAAGAATGTGAGGTTTAGGTTCATCTATAGTGTTACAGTATCAATGTGAAATATGGATATCGAGGTCAGCATCACGTAAGAATGTATATGTGTGAAACATCTTCGTCGCCATAAATGTTGTGTTGTTACATAATTAAGCAGTCCATCCAGTTTCATTTACTTGATTTATTAGCAACCTGTGTCCACTGTCTAACTCAAGTATTTTTATTTTAATTTCCTCCATGTTGTTTATAATAGGCCTACAGTAAGAAATCCTTTTAACTGATTAATAATTTAAAAATATCTTTCTTGACTATAAGAATATAGCTTAACCACTAGAAAGATTAAACATCCAGTGAGTGTGTATCCTGGCATGTTAATGTAAAAGGCAGCTCCTACTGGATTTGGGGAAAGATTAGTAAAAGATTTCAAGTATCTGCAAAGCAGAAAACTGCCTATTCAACAGGCATAAATGATGTGCTACTGAAGTAGTTGTGTTATTTGCATAGCCTAATTAATATCATTAGATCAAGTTCTATATTACCTATATTGTTATATTACAATTTTGCTTTTGCTTTTTTGCTTCACAATTGTTACACATAATTGCTGCACCTGATACAAGGATAGGAATTTAAATTTATTCATACTGGATATAAGAATCATTAATGGCTGCTGAGTGAAGCACTTTCATTGAAAATTCATCCACCAATTTTTTTTTTTAATTTTTTTTTTTTACCAGAAACAGGACACATCAACCAGGAATACATTCCAGCTCTGTTTTAGAACACTGGCTGTGATTCATTACATTTTGGCAATTGTGAAAACAAACTGGATGATACTTCTAAAAGTAATTGTGTTTGCAGTTTATTTGCACAGTTACATGAACAACACATGTAGTAATCGGATCTAGAAAGTTGCCAACCCTATTAAAATATTAGATTTATAGTATAATATTTGAATTAAACAGACAAAGCATTAATCACAATCATTTGCATGATGATTAAATCTTGAACCAAAAATGTATCAGAGAGCTGATACACACCCAATTAAACTGTGCTTGACCATTTCTTGCCCTCTATATCATTCTCTGCAGTTTACTGAGAAAGACCTGACACTGGGTAATTCCATTGTCTATTCGAAGGCCAAAACAACAACAATCTTGGTTATCAAAGATTCACTCCACCCTGACCACAGCCTCTTCTTTTAGAAGCTATGAAAAAACCACCATCGCAGCTTGTGAGCACAAATCTAGCCTCTTAAAAATACTCGCCTGGAATTAAACCTAGTAGAGTTCCACAACGAGGTGCAATTTGTAAAAGGACGTCTTTTTCTCTCAGAGTTAGAAATCTGCAGAAATAAATACATCAGTTAAATTTTTAAATATGTAGGTTAGAAATCCAAGTATAAAGAGCAGATATATTATCTGTGCTAATTAATAAATGTATTTAGAGTATACATTTAGTAGGCCTAAAAATATAACTCGTATGTAAATCATATCTAAATATTTTTATTTAGAGTAAATTACATGCGACATATTGAAGATTTTGATTTTTTTGGCCCGCTACCACCACACCTCCTCATCGGGAACTGTTACACTTTATTTTTTATTTATTTTTATTTATAACTTAAAAATAATCACCTGGAATGTAAACCTAGCCGAGGTCCACAACGAGGTGCAATTTGTAAAAGGACGTTTTTTTTCTCTCAGAGTTAGAAATCTGGAGAAATAAATAGATGAATGTATTACCCCCCATCAGTGGATCTTTAGAGCTTTATTATTCAAAATAAGACAGACAGATGAACAGACAAACGCAAAATGTATATATAATATTTTTAAGTATTCGCCATCTGCACCATTACAGGAATAATGTGTGTGTGTGTGTGTGTGTGTGTGTGTGTGTGTGTGTGTGTGTGTGTATGTGTATGTATGTATGTATGTATCTATGTATATGGTTATGTGTGAGTACATGTATGTTGGATTGTATATGTACACGTATTAGAGTGTGATATTTATCGTTTATGGATTGGCTCTGTATGGATTTTATCAAAGGTGTCCACTCTAGATTATTGGTTCTGTTATTGATTAATTCTGAGAATTATTCTATTGATATATATATACTCTATCAATAGATTTTTCTATTGGGTGACACTAATATTATTTTTTGTTTTCCAGTTCATGAGTATGTTTTTTTGTTTGTTGTTTTTTTGCAAGAATATTTTTATTATATCAATATAATAATGTTATACATAGTATCCTGTCATATTGGTTGATGATATGTCTCCTAGGAGACATAAAGATGGTGTTGGATGGATATGGTTATTTAAAGCATGGGATATGTTGGTGATGCACTATATTGGACTGTTTGCACTTGTGTAGCATGTTGTCTGTTGCACTGTTGTTTTTATGTTGCACCATGGCCCTGGAGGAACGTTGTCTCGTTTTTGTTGTGTACTTGTATATATACTTGAAATGACAATAAAACCACTTGAACTTGAACTCGAACTTGATGACGACTTGCCAAAATTGCTTGATAGGTGTGCTCTGCCATGTGGCGTGAATGTAATCGTCAACTGTGATTTGAGTAAAGTATGTACAGATTGCTGAGCTTGTGAAACCAATTTTAAACATCCAATGTGTAGTATAATGTACTCTGTATTATTTTGTACTGAATGCATTGTAGGTCAGTGTTGCTGTCATGTGGTAATTATTGTTACACATTTTAATCCAAACTGCAGGGTCATGGGCTAGTAATAAATGTTCCTCCTATTGTCTCGATGGGAGAGTAACTGTGAGATTTGATTTCACTATTATTTTGTATATCTTAGATAATAGGTTTTTTGTATTAAGAATGTTTGTTTATAAATTCTGATATGGATGTAGGTATCGGAATTGATTTTTGAACACATAGGTGATCTTAGCTGATGGTATTGTAGGAACTGGGGGCTTTCTATAGCATATTTTGGGGCTAGTTGTGGGCGTGACATGAAACAAGTCTTAGGATAAATATGTTTAAGGTTTGTAATGCCTTTTTCTATCCAAGATGTAAAGTTTAATATTTTTGTTCATGGTAAAGCCTGGATTGTTCCAAATGGGAGAATGAATAGTTCGTGTGAGTGTGGAGTTTGATATCTTGTGGAATTTCCACCAAACTGTTAGTGTCATGGCCACCTTCAAACTGTTGAAACATGGATATTTTTGAATATGAGTCTGGGCACATTTGAAACACCTGCCGCAAACATTACTGACATTATATCTTGTTTATGTGATTGGCTGTGCTTCTCTAGCCACAAGTACTTTTTGATTTATTTATTTTTTAATTTGGTAATTTTATATATAACAGCAACAAATGACATCTTAAGTTTTATAACAAAATGTGCAAACAAGCTGGCCTGAGAGGTGTGTAGCGGGATATGACTCAGTGCATCTCTGGTGCTGCTTTTGATGAGTACAGTGTCATGAGTGTGTCTGTCCAGCAGCGCAAAGAGGGGATACAGCTTCTTCTCCCGGAGGTTTCCGATAAATATGTAGATATGTTAGTATGTAATAGAAAGACAGCTGCCCATCCTCATAGTCTAGGTACATGCCCGCATTCCTGGGCAATTGTGTCAGGGGCAGAGGGGTCTCAGGCTTGGTGCAGGTGTACGACTTCTGGGTGCTCCTCCAGAGCACCCAGAAACCCTCACAGTGGCTTTCTCAACTTGCTCAGACTCAAATCTCAATATCGGCATCCGAACCGTCTTAGAGAGGAACAAAAAACACAACTCATTTGATTAAATTGTTCCAGTATAAATATGGTTATCAAACATGCTTTTAAAAATATACTTCCATGGAGATGGTGCCATACAGGGTAGTGTTGGAACAGTGTGTATAGGCTTAGTGTCATGTTGTGGCCCCGCCCCCTCCTCAAACATCTTGGTGTGTGTGTGTTCGTCTGTGTTGCCACACCCTCTCGTGTCGTTCACCTGTTCTCTGTTATGTGTAATCGGCTTGGGTGTATATATGTCTCGTGTGTCATAGTACGTGTGTTGGTGTTTGAGATGTGCATAGTGTTTGAGCTTTGTTGTATGTTTTGCATGTTTGCAAAAATAAAAATGCGTTTCATCGTGCCTCGTCCCCGCAACCTGCTTATCCTCGCAACGTCACAACTAGACCACTTTAGATGTAACTTTGAACCTCCAGTGACCTCTGTATGTGTTCCTTTAGTTGTATGAGCTCCACTGGAAGACTCTGAATAGTTGACAATGGAAGATCAGATTCACCCCTTCTGCCTCGGTGTCAAAGATTAACACACTGCATTAACGTTTAGAAATAAAAACATATGGTAGACACAGTCTAGAAAATATTACCTTGTAACAGTTCATTCAGTATATGAACTGTTTTCTGTGTCCTTATGTCTATAAATTAAAAGTAATAAAACATTTAAATGATAAATAAATTACATAAAATATATAAATGTTCACAAATAAGAAACTACATTGGTCTGCACTTTTCTCCACAGATTCAAGGAACTCATGAAAGTTGGAAGCTATAGAAACACATAATCTGATTGGTTTAAGGAAATAGATTCACCTAGTTTGAAGTTCAAGTTTTTATCAAAAGGTTAGAACTGGTTGACTATACTTTGTCTGTTCTGCAACAGGAAATTTAAACATTTATATCCAAAGTATTACACGATAGAAATCAATTCAAGACTAACCGTTATTGACCGCTAGATGGCGGAAGATACGAAGAAATAAATGAGTCCAGATCCTCCTGCCCGACTTTACGGTGAGACTCTGCTTTTACGTCATTAAAACGCTAAAGAAAAAAGGCCGCCATATTTGTAGTTCCACAACGTGAAAAGGCGTCATTTTGTATGCCAACGAATGAATAAACACCATGCCATGCCTTGAAGACGACGAAATTGCAATCTATTTAGCTAGCCATAAGAATAAGAATAGCTGTTTGATTTACATACTCACAAATATATTGCATGTACATACATCTACATTTCAGTCGATCAAAATGTTTCACGTACTTGGAACCGCAACTTTATGTTACAGTGGTCATATCAGAGATATAATATAAAATATAAAACGCAATAGGTGTCGTGTTCTGTAATAGAACATTTTAACATTTATATCCATATTACACTGCAGAAATCAATTCAAGACTGTAGAGTCGTCGTACCAAATGACGTAAACTCAATATAAACCGCTGACTTAATTTAATGAACAGTATTAAGATAATGAGTGAGTACAGCGAGTCTCATCTTACTGATGCCTGTTCTAACTGAACATAGGCAGACTCCTGCATGCTGACTGGTCTAGTCACCAAACACCTGCAGCTATGGCAGCTCGTAGCAGGCAAACAGGACAGTCATTTATTCAAATGATTTACACTGACAACAGTTCTGGAATGTTACCCCTGCTGACATCAGAATTAATAAGATTCAAGTTCAGCAAATGTTAGCGCATTTGACAATGGGACAGAGACGGAGCAGGACGAAAATCCACCCTCTGCCGACTGAACAAGAGCAGCGGAGGATGAGCAATGACTGGCCCATTAGACCAATCTTGAAGCGTGTGGAATTCTGTATAGAAAGTGCGTTATAAGTATAAAGTGTTACAGTAAGTGTTTTGGCCCCTGACTGCCATTAGGACAAGCCAAGACAACCGCTCACTACGTTAGCTTATCTACTTGTTAAATCAGCCTGAAATTAAGATACAGATAAAAGTGTTGATTTTTATACTAACATTTTAACAACTTGAGCCAAAGTATTCAGAATGTAAATGTTTGGTCTAGCAGGTATGGCCCACAACTGATGCAGAGAGTGCATGACATGGCAGAGGGGATTCATGTTGGCAAAATGCCCTCCTACGAATTAGTCTCAAATACTGAAGCAAAAAAGAGGCCGAATTCACCTGATGGAAGTAAGTCTAAAAGGGCTTCTTGATGATGTTACCCTGGTGACTTGCATACTTTCCAGATGCTCAACAACCATTAAAAGTAGTGCATTGCTAAAAACTACTACTTGTTGTGCTGGAGGTGTTGAAAATATGGTTTCCTTGTCATTGTCAGTTTGATTTTATAAGGTTCTACCTGGGTATCGATAGGAGCTGAAACTGTGCATTTGTTGCCCCTCTGAGGAGATGAGCCAATGAGGAAGATGCCCGTGTTCAAATTTGGCTCTAGACCATGCTTTGAGCCGGTGCACATTGTCAACGGTTGAAGTTGCAGCAGCATTGGCGGAGTGGGACGCAATGGTGAGAAGGAGAACGAGAAGGATCTCAGGAGTGAGAAGCTGAACAGCGGCAAGCAGCGAGAGGCTGGAGACAAAGCCTCTCCTCTCCCTTCTCTGACACAAACACAGTCACGTGTTATATACTCACATAATCCAAAATCCAGCATCTTTTATTTGCTGTTAGCTGGCAAAGAGTAATCAGTATAGTCAGATTCCTTTAATGTAAACACTTGGGAAAATTCCTGCCATGAGATCACTTTGGACACAGGGAAGATCTGATATTAAATATTATGACAGGGTGAGGTCATGACTGCTTAAAAAAGTTTATAATGAAGGTCATGAAAGGTCAGTTTTGACTAATTACAAAAAACAGCATGTAAACATTAGAATGGGAAATTCAAGTGGTCTGAGCGAAGCGAACTGCGAACGAGGCATAGACCAGACTAGCCAGGACCAATATTTTGAAAGGGATCAGAGGAGGATGACATCAAGAATAATTCTGATGATCAAGTGGCGCACGGTCAAGCAAATTGCAGCCAGATACAATGCTGTTGCTCCAACTAACATGTCTGAATGCACAGGTCATCGTCCCTTAGCACATTTGGATGACCTGTTCAGATGACCTGTTCGAGTGTCATTGCTGTCTGAGGCAAACAGAACGGCAAGGCTCCAGTGGGCAGAAGAGCAGAAAACTAAACAGTGGAACATCATCTTGTCAGATGTATCCAAAATTCTGTTGCACTATGATGATGGGAGGGTAAGAATTTGGCATAAGCAGCATGAAATAACGAGTCCTTCCTGTCAGGTGTCAGCAGTTCAAGCTGGTAGAGGTGGCATAAAGGTGTGAGGAATGTTTTCTTGGCACACCATGGGTCCTCTGAAATCAGTAGACATTTGAACAGAAGGGCTTACCTATGTACTGCGACCGAGTGCATCCCTTCATGCAGCTGCTTAAACTATGGCAGAAGGACACTTTCAACAAGACAAGAAACCCTGCCGCAAGGGTTGTATAATCACGGATTTGTTCCAGTATCAAGACAGCAAATTTTCAATGTTTCCCTGACCTTCACAATCCCCAGATCTTAATCCTATAGAACATCCCTGGGTAAAGGTATAACAGGCAGTTTAGAACATGTCAGTCCCTCCATGTAATTTGAGAGAAAATATCCTATGAAGATTGGACCAATATTCCTGCAGGGTATTTTCAGTATATAGTGGAAACTATGCCAGAAAGAATTGCTGCAGTTCTGGAGGCCAAAGAAGGTCCAACATGCTATTAAATGGGTGTACTTAAGCCAGATACACTGTGTCCTATAATGGGATGTTGCTAGAATGTATGTGGATGTTGTTGGAATGGCCGCAGAGTTGCGGCAGCAGTACAGGTAGTCTGTGATCCTTTCCCCCATCCGAGTGAGTTTGCCCTATTACACGGGGTCAAGTTATGATGTGAATGTTTAATTACACAGGATGGATTGTGGGCGACGGAACCGAACAGCCTTCAGGATTCAAATAGAGAAAGGTGAAACTTCTCCAGCCTTTGAGTTAATCACAGGACTATCGCATAGCAATTAGGGATAACAGAACAGCTTTCGGGGGGTTTGGGTGGGGTGCCTTATCCGCCCCTTTAACAGAGTGGTCACAATTCAAATTTCCCTTCTTCCATTGTTTACAAGGCATTATACATGTGGTTTATTTATAGTGCACGGAGTAATATGCAGCGAGTCTGGTCTGTCTGCTTTGGAAGAGAAACATTTGGCCAAAAGAGCAAGACACAGCCAGGAGGATGATTGGTAAGAGCACATCATAATATGCACCTTAAAGCTGTGCTCTACAGCTAGGTCCTGTTCCATGACTGCATATATAAATTTACTACTGACATTGCCATTTATATCTGGCCATTTACAGTGCACTCTTGCTCAATGCAGCACTTGAAGCTGATTTTCCATTGTGTAGTTATTATGTTCAAGAGATGTTTGACCCGGTCAGGGTGACACACTTTAGTGAGGGCAGCAGTATCCTAGAGGACACTACAGACAGTGACGGAGACATCTCAGAGCGCGAGGTGAGAGGCTGAGTTTTTTGTTACTCTCTCTACGACATACTTTTCATGCCAGGTACTATTGTCCAGTTCAGCCCAATTTAATTTACTGCCTTGTATTATCATATATAAATTGCTGAACATCTTATCACTCAGTTTCAAACATCCCCTCAGCTGTTTTAAGCCATTTCGGTGATTCAGAAGTACTGCTAAATGGATGTGGTGGGAAAATGAGAGCACATCAAACACAGACAGCTTTATGCATTGAGTAGTAAAGAGTAAAATTTTATTGAGTTCTGTCCCCTGTATAACAGAGTAAAAGGACTGACGCGCAGTACGGTCCCCCTCCCCTTATACAGAGAACAGAAGAAAGAGAAAAAAAAGAAAAACGACTCCTACAGAGTATCGGCTAATTCATGTTTTGGTTAGCCTGAGCGCTGAAGGCTTCTTCTATCTCTATGGTTAGAACGGTATGTGAGCAGCTGGTGTACCTGACTCACATGCTTATCTGCAGACTGTTATGCTGTGACTATAGAAACATAAAGCAAAGTAAAATAAAGCAAAGTAAATTTCCACAAAATGAAGTAAGGTAAAGTAAGGTAAATTCCCACAACATTTCCCCCCTTTATTCTATATCACACATTATCACACATTTATTCAGCAAATAGCACTACGATGTCTTCATGTGGATCACCAGCACCGCCCATCTTGGGGAGCAGAATGTCTTCACTGAGCTGCGGTTGGTCATTGGCATGGCCGCTGAGTGCTGGCATGGTGAACACACTAGAAAGACGTCTGACACGCAATGACAAAAAAGGAGGTAAACACAGAAGAAGAAGAAAAAGAAGAAGAATGAGTAGCAGAATGGGCAACGCTACAGCCGCTACTGGAACTGTAGGCTGCGGAGTGAAGGCAGATCACATAAGATTCATATAATCAGTAATATTAGCGCTGAGATCTGGAATGTAAAAACAGCAGGAAGTGTTAATCATTTTGCACACTCCTCCTTCCTTCATGGTTAGGAGATCTAATACCATTCTATGTTGAAGCACTGCTGCCCTTATCACTTGTTGTTCTATCTTTAAGGCACCTATTGCTGCTAAGGTGTCATTAACTACTTGCAGTAACTGATTAGCTAAGCCAATGATCTTTTGCAGGGCTGCTACTGTGCCACCGCCCAGGAAAAGGGACCAACCAATGGTTTCACCCAGAGTGGTCCATGGGTCCCTCAGAATTCTACCACAATAGTCTGTGCTGGTTATGTCTCTCCTCACCCTGTGCTGTTTGGCATGGGGAAGTGTATACACCTGCGTCCTTGGGCGCACTACAGCTGGATAACAACAACCAGTCCAGTTCTGTGGCAATTCACCATAGGCCACCGAACCACCGACCCACATTACATTCCAATACCCCTGCAGGGTTGTCATGGAGCAATTCCACAGGGAACTGCTATTGGAGTCACTGCAAGTGCCATTGCTGTGTACCTGCACATAATCGATGCATCTGGACCAGACTTCCGGCACCTGCTGCTTCATCTGCTATACAAATATCTCACCCTTACTAGCTGCCACATGCAGCATCATTTTCGGTGGTGCGGGGTTAGTGGGACTGGGACAGTTTGAGGTCTGGTTAATAACCTGGCACATAGAGATTGTCATATTCACTTCTCCTTCGTCTGCGTTTTTCAGAGGGATTACAGTCCTTGGAACACTGGTGTGCTGGCACACCAGGTACTCTTGCTCGATATGTTGGGCATGCACAATGGCTGACATACACGCTGTATTTTGTTGGCATTTAGCTGCTAATCATTCTGCTTCAGTGGCGTTGGGACCCTGAAATGGTAACAAGTCTTCTCATAAGTCATGGGATTCTTCATCCATATTAATATTCAGTCTATGTTCTGACTGTGTTAGCTGTGTCTGATTTTCTCTACCGTCTCTTGACGGTTCCGAGTGTCGAAAGGGTAGGCCTTGCCTTTAACACCCTACTCAACACAGTTCCGACCTAGTCTGTTGGGTGCTGCTGCTTGGAGTTGGGGCTGGTGTCGGAGCCTTCTTACAGTGTGTGTGATGTACCCAGGTTCCTCGTCCTTCTATTTTGACAGCAGTGTGGGTTGTTAACAGGAGGTTCTAGTTGTCTCCACCTGGTGCCTTCAGTGGCGGTAGCCCCTGACTGAATTTCCCGTAATGTGGCCTGCGGGGTAGCAGCGGTTTCCTGTATTGCTTGCACAGCGGTTTTAGTTGCAGCTGCCTTTGCTACTCTATCTGCAAAAGTATTCCCCTTGCTGATTTGGTCTTCTGTAGTCCTGTGAGCTGCACACTTAACAACTGCAATTGTCTTTGGCAGCGAAATGGCTTCTAGCAAGATGGTGATGTCTAATATATTTACCGGAGCTTGTCAGGAATTGCCTATGTTTCCATATGGCTCCAAAATCATTAACAGTTTTGTCTGCAGCTAGTTTGCATGCTTCCGTCAGTGCTACTAGTTCAGCAGCCTGTGCTGAATAGGAGGATGGTAATACTTCTGTTTTAAGTATTTCATGATCTGTTACTACCGCGTATGCTTCCCTATTGACCCCTGTGTCGTCCCTGCATGCTGACCCATCCACATAGAGGCATAGGTCTGGGTTACTTATGGCTTCTTCAAAGAGATCAACCCGCGGTATATATACTTCAGCTAAGACTGCTGTGCAGTCTTGTGGATCTCCATCCTCCTCCGTAGGAAGGAGTGTATCTGGGTTCAGTGTTATACACCTTTTGACAGTTATATTAGGCATATCTAAGAGGGTGGTGTGGTATCTCAGCTACCACTGGGCTGATAAGTGTGACACTCTTTGGTCCTGCAGTATTCGGTGTAATGCGTGTGGGACTAAAACAGTAAGAGGGGAGTATGCCACTATGGTTTAGGTAGCGAAATTATGGCTTGTGGTCGGTTTTGAGACAGCTTGTGTGTATTTCCCCCTTTAATGATATGCCGCAAGAACGTCACTTCCTCCTTACAATTCTGTAATTTTGCTCTACTAGGTCAGTTACATGTATGTTACATCTGAAATATTTCCATGAGCTTTTATGCAACATACTAAACAAAGGTTAGGAACAGGCTAAGCCAAATCAGGCTAACTCTCAGCAGGTCAAAAGTACTTCAGACTGCAAACTATGATCTAGTATTTTATCAAATTTTATCATAATTGTAACGCAGGGAGGTCTGGCAGGATACAAAAGAGGAGCAATGATGCATACAACGATGTTTATTTAGAGACATGGAAGACAACGTAGCACTAAGGCTATCGTGGGATCAAACACTGACAACGTTAACGTTTACACAAAGGACTTATATACGCAAACAATAACAACACAATGAAGGGCAGCCGTGAAACACAAGGGAGCATGGCCACACGGATGAACACACACACACACACACACACAAGCAAACACACACGGGGAGACGTTTAGGGGGGGGCGTACCGTGACAAGAATATGTTCACACATGCTCGCTCGCTTGCTCTCTCTCTCTCTCTCTCCCCATCCTTTCAGCCTTTGGGTTTCAATAATACCCCCAGGGCAGACAGAGCCACTATTCAAGCAATGTAATATTCTGTAATATTCTACTCTGGCTCCTCCTACCTCTGCAATGACATCCTCAGCTTTTATTTCAGTGGGTGGCGTGTGATGTCATAATGCAGCCGCATCAATTAAGCGATTATGATGTAGTCAAAGAACAGATTTTTCAAATGAACAATTTCTGTGACCCATTTTTAGACTACAGATCACAGATAACAGGTACACTAAATTTATTATGGGTCAGTGCGGTAGTTACAATTGCAATCCAAGACGCAAGGAACATGTTCCTTCTGAGATATATGAAAAGGAAAAGCACGGGATATTTGGTAAATATGGGAAAAAGAAAAACGAAAAAACACGAGCCCAGATCCCTTCCAGAATAGAGGATGACTTCTTGGATGAACTGTGTGTGTGTGTGTGTCTGTCTGAGAGAGAGAGATCTACGTCGAAGTGTTCTAAGTATCTATACAACGCTAATAAGACATTTTCTGTTACTTTTTAAACAGATACTAGACCAAAGCGTTTAATGAAGAAGGACTTCACTACCGAGAGAACTCAATCAGCCATAGTAAGTAAAGTAGAACCAAGACAAATGATTTAAAGCCATACTGTGGCAATGGACAAAAGCCACAAAAAATGGAAAAACAGCTATGGTGAACAGTGATGCTAATTGAATGCTTGTATTTAAGTACACTGAAATGTCTCTGAATATAAATTACAAATGCATTTCAACAAATGTTCGAGAAATTAATTAAAAACACTAATGTAAATGTATTTAGAATATATTTAGGACACATACATTTAGCATATGCAATCTTTGTCAGTTACAGGAAAAAAAAATACTGTTGGTGGGTTTTTTGTTTGTTTGTTTTACATTCTCCTTACTATAGAATTAACAGTCGACTGTTCGGTGACTTTGCATGCTGAGTTGTAACACTGATTATTAGTATAATTGTGGCAAGAATCAAAATCAACACTAGCTAAAATGACTGAATGCATTGGAATTTATTATTCCAACAGCACAGTTTGAATGGGTCTACGGTACCTTAGTGTGTCAGGTCGTGTTATTTCTGTTGAACATTTGATGTTTGAGGGCACATTTTTACATCATTAGACCTGCAGGCTATGTGATAACGGCTATGCGATAAAAATTGTATTTGTTTCCTTTCCAGTCCAATACAAATTATAAATTACAAATGTATCAAAATGTAATTAAAGTCATATTTCAATTAAATGTATTTAAATACTGTTCAACAATATTTCTACTCATATCTACAGGTGGAACCTAAAGATATGAATATCATTGAGAGGGATAAGTGTATTGAGGACCTGGAAGCCGTGTTTGCTAAAGTGAGAAAGTCTGCAGTGGAGCAGAGCAATCCTAATGCTTGTTTTCCATAAATTCTCACAATGCTATGAACTATGCATTTCAAGTAGATGTAATTAAATATTGCTTAACACTGTTTCTCTTCATAGTTGGAGGTGAAATTGAATTATTTCATAAAGATGCAGTATGATACCTGTGAACATGATATGGGCCAACTGATTGAGGAAATGGAATCCACAGTTGTTAGAGTGAGAAAGTCTGCAATGCAGCAGAGCAATCCTAACACTTGTTTTCCATAAATACTAACAATGCAATTAAATATGCATTTCAAGTAGATGTAATTAAATATTGCTCAACACGGTATTTGTGTCTGCAGGTATTAGACGCCGTACTTGCTAGGGAGGATATGGCTGCATAACCTCTGACGACAGCAATAAACAGCATTAAAAATACTCTGACATTTTTCAGTCTAATCCTTGCCTATGTTGTCTGCAACACAGTCAATTATACCATGGATAGTAATTATATGTTATTTTTTTTGTCTCAGAAACATTCTGAATGTAACATTTCCTACAGCCTTTAAGATACAATCACCATACTTGGCACCCACACTATTTTTTCCCTCGATGTCCACTTACATCTGTGTGGCTTAACAATCACAATTCATTTTTACACAACCAATTTCCAACTTCTATATATATATATCGCTCGGAATTCATTCAGGTGTCTTATTCGCATGCCAGTAACATGTTAGCGATATTGCAGTAGTGTGAATTTTTATGTTGCCCGTGATGAAAGGTGACAGGAAATAAAAATCCAAACATTTTTTTTGTTCAGGTCTTTTTAACGGTCATAACCGACACATATTTATCTAACAAAAGCATCAGGTTCCTCTAAATGTGTGGAAGAACTGCTGTGTATATTTTTGTTTCCAGTGGCCTGAGTACCTAAAATATGTCACCATTTTAGGAAGCAGGAAAGCAGGGCTGCTTACAAACATGGCATTAGTAAATTATTTTTGGGATATTTTCATTTATGATTTTCCCCTTTTTGTTGTTTGTTTGCTTTTTTACTTTCATTTTTTGTAGGGACTGTGATATATATTTTGTTATTTGAATGCATAATATAGCTTTAGGGCTCCCACAGACACTTGTGTATATAAACATATTAGGGGAGATTTTTTCATTGATTTGTATATGTTTGTGAAGGAATGCACATAGTTCTCATGTTTGACCCACTTTAAAGATATTTTTTGACTTGTATCAGAAAGGAATACAAGCATTTATTCATATCAACATTTTCCTTGCAGAGTCATTTCAAAGATGATGCAACAGAATAGTTTTGCTTTTCTCTTCTGTACTTTGTTTATTGACAGGTAATTCCACCCTCAACTTTTTAGGGTGCCTCCCCATAATTGCTCAGCTCTTCTGTGTAATAAAAGCAGGATTGGTTTGTATATCACATTGGTGTAGGTCATTTTCACCTGTTATATAAAGAACATTCTAATGGCTTTGGGGGAGACGAACCAAATTAGTCCTTTATAATTGTAATTATATATTACTTTGCTTCATTAGAGGTTTGTGATTATTCCTGTTATTCATCAAGTTAGGTACCGTGATTTACTGGGGTAGGTCAAATTAAAAGATAATTGCCTGCTTATATTAGGTAAAGAAAGTTTTTTATGTCATAGTTTTCACTTACTATGATTGGGACAATACATCTTTTACATGAGGATGGATTTTATCAAAGCTTATAGGGATCTGTATGCCATGCATAGGACGCTTATGCTTTATTTAGTTCACTAAATACAAGCAGTTCATTTTTGTTTTAAATGTTGATGTTCCACCTGCTCCATCAGACCCTCTGCTTTGACACTATGTCCACCTGGTGTACATCAGTAAGCACAGCCTATAACAAGGTATGTCTTAGCCACTTGTAATCTTCTAAGCATTAACTTTCACAACATTTTTATGACAATGTTAGTCTTTATAGTTTCCATAACTAGGTGCTTAACTGAAATCAGCTCCAGTGTTTCATGTTGATGTCTTTCATTTTTCATACATAGTCATGTATATATTTGTGACATGCTACATTTGTTACTGTTTTCACTTGAACAAGGAAAATCATACTCAAAACAGATATATAAGTGGACAGTCAGGGTGAAATAAGTAACATTCTCCTTTTAATGTTATATTTAAAAAAAATATTAAAGGTCTTAAGTATGTCAGTGTTTTCGTTAGTCTTTTGGCCAATGTTTTTTTTTTAAAGAGATAAGGAGATACCAGAACAAAATAGAAAAGCAAATAATAGAGGAAGATGGCATGGGATGGAGGGATGGAGGGATGATAAAAGACAGGGGTAGTAACGGATAATTTATTCTATTCTCTCAGCTATTCTCTTTAACTAATTCTGAAGTCTGCATCTTTATTTTCTATTTGAATGTTAACTTTACGACTAGCTGATTGGGGATTTAGGAACGACACTAGCGTTGATTTTGATTCTAGCCACAGTTCTAGTAATAAGCAGTGTTACAACTCTGCATGCAAAGTCACTGAACAGTTGACTGTTAATTCTGTAGTAAGCATAATGCAAAAAATACAACAACATATTTTGTTGTGATTGAAAAAATTACGTCCTAAATACATGCGTTGTAAATACATTGACATTAGTATTTTTAATTAATTTCTAACATTCAGAGACATTCAGAGGTATTTCTATTAAGCCCAGAGTCAGCTAGGTCTCCACTCTCTAATTACTCAATGAACCTCAATGGTCTCCCAATCACATCTTCTCTAACAGTTAAAGATCTTGGAGTTATGGATCCCAGTCTCTCGTTCGAAGCTCACGTAAATAAATAATGTTTCTAGGACCCCCTTTCTCCACCTTAGAAACATTTCAAAGATTAGGAGCATGTTCTCCACACATAATGCAGAAAAGGTAGTCCATGCATTTATTACTTCAATATTGGACTACTGTAATCCCTTACTATCTAGCTGTGCTATTAAGTGCCTAAAGTGCCTAGCGAGTTCAAAATGCAGCAGCCATAGTTCTTAATAGAGCTAGAAAATTTGATCACATCAATCATATCTTAGCTACTTTACTTTGGCTCCCAGTAAAATTTCGTATTGATTATAAACTACTTTTACTAATTCCAAATGTGCATTAGACTTTACAGTAACCTAAGACAACCCTTTTGCATGAAGGGAACTGGTAACTATGCTCACCCTCTATAATGTGCAAAAGATATTTAAGGTGTAGGACAGTCGAAGCATTATGTGTGCGTGTGTGTGATGTTATTAACGTGACAGTAAAAGCTTACCATTTTTAAAAGGGGGCTGATCGACTTTCCACTTATGCAAGACTTATGTCAAGAGTACATGTCAAAAATTAGAGACGAAATGAGGTGCTAAATGCCGCTATTAGGCATACAGCAGTCAAAGGCAATTTGGAAACACACTTAGAAAACAAAGATCATGATCTTTGATCATGATCAAACTTTCAAAAAGCTTATCAACGTGACAAGAATGTGAGGTTTAGGTTCATCTATAGTGTTACAGTATCAATGTGAAATATGGATATCGAGGTCAGCATCACGTAAGAATGTATATGTGTGAAACATCTTCGTCGCCATAAATGTTGTGTTGTTACATAATTAAGCAGTCCATCCAGTTTCATTTACTTGATTTATTAGCAACCTGTGTCCACTGTCTAACTCAAGTATTTTTATTTTAATTTCCTCCATGTTGTTTATAATAGGCCTACAGTAAGAAATCCTTTTAACTGATTAATAATTTAAAAATATCTTTCTTGACTATAAGAATATAGCTTAACCACTAGAAAGATTAAACATCCAGTGAGTGTGTATCCTGGCATGTTAATGTAAAAGGCAGCTCCTACTGGATTTGGGGAAAGATTAGTAAAAGATTTCAAGTATCTGCAAAGCAGAAAACTGCCTATTCAACAGGCATAAATGATGTGCTACCGAAGTAGTTGTGTTATTTGCATAGCCTAATTAATATCATTAGATCAAGTTCTATATTACCTATATTGTTATATTACAATTTTGCTTTTGCTTTTTTGCTTCACAATTGTTACACATAATTGCTGCACCTGATACAAGGATAGGAATTTAAATTTATTCATACTGGATATAAGAATCATTAATGGCTGCTGAGTGAAGCACTTTCATTGAAAATTCATCCACCAATTTTTTTTTTTTATTTTTTTTTTTTACCAGAAACAGGACACATCAACCAGGAATACATTCCAGCTCTGTTTTAGAACACTGGCTGTGATTCATTACATTTTGGCAATTGTGAAAACAAACTGGATGATACTTCTAAAAGTAATTGTGTTTGCAGTTTATTTGCACAGTTACATGAACAACACATGTAGTAATCGGATCTAGAAAGTTGCCAACCCTATTAAAATATTAGATTTATAGTATAATATTTGAATTAAACAGACAAAGCATTAATCACAATCATTTGCATGATGATTAAATCTTGAACCAAAAATGTATCAGAGAGCTGATACACACCCAATTAAACTGTGCTTGACCATTTCTTGCCCTCTATATCATTCTCTGCAGTTTACTGAGAAAGACCTGACACTGGGTAATTCCATTGTCTATTCGAATTCCAAAACAACAACAATCTTGGTTATCAAAGATTCACTCCACCCTGACCACAGCCTCTTCTTTTAGAAGCTATGAAAAAACCACCATCGCAGCTTGTGAGCACAAATCTAGCCTCTTAAAAATACTCGCCTGGAATTAAACCTAGTAGAGTTCCACAACGAGGTGCAATTTGTAAAAGGACGTCTTTTTCTCTCAGAGTTAGAAATCTGCAGAAATAAATACATCAGTTAAATTTTTAAATATGTAGGTTAGAAATCCAAGTATAAAGAGCAGATATATTATCTGTGCTAATTAATAAATGTATTTAGAGTATACATTTAGTAGGCCTAAAAATATAACTCGTATGTAAATCATATCTAAATATTTTTATTTAGAGTAAATTACATGCGACATATTGAAGATTTTGATTTTTTTGGCCCGCTACCACCACACCTCCTCATCGGGAACTGTTACACTTTATTTTTTATTTATTTTTATTTATAACTTAAAAATAATCACCTGGAATGTAAACCTAGCCGAGGTCCACAACGAGGTGCAATTTGTAAAAGGACGTTTTTTTTCTCTCAGAGTTAGAAATCTGGAGAAATAAATAGATGAATGTATTACCCCCCATCAGTGGACCTTTAGAGCTTTATTATTCAAAATAAGACAGACAGATGAACAGACAAACGCAAAATGTATATATAATATTTTTAAGTATTCGCCATCTGCACCATTACAGGAATAATGTGTGTGTGTGTGTGTGTGTGTGTGTGTGTGTGTGTGTGTGTGTGTGTGTGTGTGTGTGTGTATGTATGTATGTATCTATGTATATGGTTATGTGTGAGTACATGTATGTTGGATTGTATATGTACACGTATTAGAGTGTGATATTTATCGTTTATGGATTGGCTCTGTATGGATTTTATCAAAGGTGTCCACTCTAGATTATTGGTTCTGTTATTGATTAATTCTGAGAATTATTCTATTGATATATATATACTCTATCAATAGATTTTTCTATTGGGTGACACTAATATTATTTTTTGTTTTCCAGTTCATGAGTATGTTTTTTTGTTTGTTGTTTTTTTGCAAGAATATTTTTATTATATCAATATAATAATGTTATACATAGTATCCTGTCATATTGGTTGATGATATGTCTCCTAGGAGACATAAAGATGGTGTTGGATGGATATGGTTATTTAAAGCATGGGATATGTTGGTGATGCACTATATTGGACTGTTTGCACTTGTGTAGCATGTTGTCTGTTGCACTGTTGTTTTTATGTTGCACCATGGCCCTGGAGGAACGTTGTCTCGTTTTTGTTGTGTACTTGTATATATACCTGAAATGACAATAAAACCACTTGAACTTGAACTCGAACTTGATGACGACTTGCCAAAATTGCTTGATAGGTGTGCTCTGCCATGTGGCGTGAATGTAATCGTCAACTGTGATTTGAGTAAAGTATGTACAGATTGCTGAGCTTGTGAAACCAATTTTAAACATCCAATGTGTAGTATAATGTACTCTGTATTATTTTGTACTGAATGCATTGTAGGTCAGTGTTGCTGTCATGTGGTAATTATTGTTACACATTTTAATCCAAACTGCAGGGTCATGGGCTAGTAATAAATGTTCCTCCTATTGTCTCGATGGGAGAGTAACTGTGAGATTTGATTTCACTATTATTTTGTATATCTTAGATAATAGGTTTTTTGTATTAAGAATGTTTGTTTATAAATTCTGATATGGATGTAGGTATCGGAATTGATTTTTGAACACATAGGTGATCTTAGCTGATGGTATTGTAGGAACTGGGGGCTTTCTATAGCATATTTTGGGGCTAGTTGTGGGCGTGACATGAAACAAGTCTTAGGATAAATATGTTTAAGGTTTGTAATGCCTTTTTCTATCCAAGATGTAAAGTTTAATATTTTTGTTCATGGTAAAGCCTGGATTGTTCCAAATGGGAGAATGAATAGTTCGTGTGAGTGTGGAGTTTGATATCTTGTGGAATTTCCACCAAACTGTTAGTGTCATGGCCACCTTCAAACTGTTGAAACATGGATATTTTTGAATATGAGTCTGGGCACATTTGAAACACCTGCCGCAAACATTACTGACATTATATCTTGTTTATGTGATTGGCTGTGCTTCTCTAGCCACAAGTACTTTTTGATTTATTTATTTTTTAATTTGGTAATTTTATATATAACAGCAACAACTGACATCTTAAGTTTTATGACAAAATGTGCAAACAAGCTGGTCTGAGAGGTGTGTAGCGGGATATGACTCAGTGCATCTCTGGTGCTGCTTTTGATGAGTACAGTGTCATAAGTGTGTCTGTCCAGCAGCGCAAAGAGGGGATACAGCTTCTTCTCCCGGAGGTTTCCGATAAATATGTAGATATGTTAGTATGTAATAGAAAGACAGCTGTCCATCCTCATAGTCTAGGTACATGCCCACATTCCTGGGCAATTGTGTCAGGGGCAGAGGGGTCTCAGGCATGGTGCAGGTGTACGACTTCTGGGTGCTCCTCCAGAGCACCCAGAAACCCTCACAGTGGGTTTCTCAACTTGCTCAGACTCAAATCTCAATATCGGCATCCGAACCGTCTTAGAGAGGAACAAAAAACACAACTCATTTGATTAAATTGTTCCAGTATAAATATGGTTATCAAACATGCTTTTAAAAATATACTTCCATGGAGATGGTGCCCTACAGGGTAGTGTTGGAACAGTGTGTACAGGCTTAGTGTCATGTTGTGGCCCCGCCCCCTCCTCAAACATCTTGGTGTGTGTGTGTTCGTCTGTGTTGCCACACCCTCTCGTGCCGTTCACCTGTTCTCTGTTATGTGTAATCGGCTTGGGTGTATATATGTCTCGTGTGTCATAGTACGTGTGTTGGTGTTTGAGATGTGCATAGTGTTTGAGCGTTGTTGTATGTTTTGCATGTTTGCAAAAATAAAAATGCGTTTCATCGTGCCTCGTCCCCGCAACCTGCTTATCCTCGCAACGTCACAACTAGACCACTTTAGATGTAACTTTGAACCTCCAGTGACCTCTGTATGTGTTCCTTTAGTTGTATGAGCTCCACTGGAAGACTCTGAATAGTTGACAATGGAAGATCAGATTCACCCCTTCTGCCTCGGTGTCAAAGATTAACACACTGCATTAACGTTTAGAAATAAAAACATATGGTAGACACAGTCTAGAAAATATTACCTTGTAACAGTTCATTCAGTATATGAACTGTTTTCTGTGTCCTTATGTCTATAAATTAAAAGTAATAAAACATTTAAATGATAAATAAATTACATAAAATATATAAATGTTCACAAATAAGAAACTACATTGGTCTGCACTTTTCTCCACAGATTCAAGGAACTCATGAAAGTTGGAAGCTATAGAAACACATAATCTGATTGGTTTAAGGAAATAGATTCACCTAGTTTGAAGTTCAAGTTTTTATCAAAAGGTTAGAACTGGTTGACTATACTTTGTCTGTTCTGCAACAGGAAATTTAAACATTTATATCCAAAGTATTACACGATAGAAATCAATTCAAGACTAACCGTTATTGACCGCTAGATGGCGGAAGATACGAAGAAATAAATGAGTCCAGATCCTCCTGCCCGACTTTACGGTGAGACTCTGCTTTTACGTCATTAAAACGCTAAAGAAAAAAGGCCGCCATATTTGTAGTTCCACAACGTGAAAAGGCGTCATTTTGTATGCCAACGAATGAATAAACACCATGCCATGCCTTGAAGACGACGAAATTGCAATCTATTTAGCTAGCCATAAGAATAAGAATAGCTGTTTGATTTACATACTCACAAATATATTGCATGTACATACATCTACATTTCAGTCGATCAAAATGTTTCACGTACTTGGAACCGCAACTTTATGTTACAGTGGTCATATCAGAGATATAATATAAAATATAAAACGCAATAGGTGTCGTGTTCTGTAATAGAACATTTTAACATTTATATCCATATTACACTGCAGAAATCAATTCAAGACTGTAGAGTCGTCGTACCAAATGACGTAAACTCAATATAAACCGCTGACTTAATTTAATGAACAGTATTAAGATAATGAGTGAGTACAGCGAGTCTCATCTTACTGATGCCTGTTCTAACTGAACATAGGCAGACTCCTGCATGCTGACTGGTCTAGTCACCAAACACCTGCAGCTATGGCAGCTCGTAGCAGGCAAACAGGACAGTCATTTATTCAAATGATTTACACTGACAACAGTTCTGGAATGTTACCCCTGCTGACATCAGAATTAATAAGATTCAAGTTCAGCAAATGTTAGCGCATTTGACAATGGGACAGAGACGGAGCAGGACGAAAATCCACCCTCTGCCGACTGAACAAGAGCAGCGGAGGATGAGCAATGACTGGCCCATTAGACCAATCTTGAAGCGTGTGGAATTCTGTATAGAAAGTGCGTTATAAGTATAAAGTGTTACAGTAAGTGTTTTGGCCCCTGACTGCCATTAGGACAAGCCAAGACAACCGCTCACTACGTTAGCTTATCTACTTGTTAAATCAGCCTGAAATTAAGATACAGATAAAAGTGTTGATTTTTATACTAACATTTTAACAGCTTGAGCCAAAGTATTCAGAATGTAAATGTTTGGTCTAGCAGGTATGGCCCACAACTGATGCAGAGAGTGCATGACATGGCAGAGGGGATTCATGTTGGCAAAATGCCCTCCTACGAATTAGTCTCAAATACTGAAGCAAAAAAGAGGCCGAATTCACCTGATGGAAGTAAGTCTAAAAGGGCTTCTTGATGATGTTACCCTGGTGACTTGCATACTTTCCAGATGCTCAACAACCATTAAAAGTAGTGCATTGCTAAAAACTACTACTTGTTGTGCTGGAGGTGTTGAAAATATGGTTTCCTTGTCATTGTCAGTTTGATTTTATAAGGTTCTACCTGGGTATCGATAGGAGCTGAAACTGTGCATTTGTTGCCCCTCTGAGGAGATGAGCCAATGAGGAAGATGCCCGTGTTCAAATTTGGCTCTAGACCATGCTTTGAGCCGGTGCACATTGTCAACGGTTGAAGTTGCAGCAGCATTGGCGGAGTGGGACGCAATGGTGAGAAGGAGAACGAGAAGGATCTCAGGAGTGAGAAGCTGAACAGCGGCAAGCAGCGAGAGGCTGGAGACAAAGCCTCTCCTCTCCCTTCTCTGACACAAACACAGTCACGTGTTATATACTCACATAATCCAAAATCCAGCATCTTTTATTTGCTGTTAGCTGGCAAAGAGTAATCAGTATAGTCAGATTCCTTTAATGTAAACACTTGGGAAAATTCCTGCCATGAGATCACTTTGGACACAGGGAAGATCTGATATTAAATATTATGACAGGGTGAGGTCATGACTGCTTAAAAAAGTTTATAATGAAGGTCATGAAAGGTCAGTTTTGACTAATTACAAAAAACAGCATGTAAACATTAGAATGGGAAATTCAAGTGGTCTGAGCGAAGCGAACTGCGAACGAGGCATAGACCAGACTAGCCAGGACCAATATTTTGAAAGGGATCAGAGGAGGATGACATCAAGAATAATTCTGATGATCAAGTGGCGCACGGTCAAGCAAATTGCAGCCAGATACAATGCTGTTGCTCCAACTAACATGTCTGAATGCACAGGTCATCGTCCCTTAGCACATTTGGATGACCTGTTCAGATGACCTGTTCGAGTGTCATTGCTGTCTGAGGCAAACAGAACGGCAAGGCTCCAGTGGGCAGAAGAGCAGAAAACTAAACAGTGGAACATCATCTTGTCAGATGTATCCAAAATTCTGTTGCACTATGATGATGGGAGGGTAAGAATTTGGCATAAGCAGCATGAAATAACGAGTCCTTCCTGTCAGGTGTCAGCAGTTCAAGCTGGTAGAGGTGGCATAAAGGTGTGAGGAATGTTTTCTTGGCACACCATGGGTCCTCTGAAATCAGTAGACATTTGAACAGAAGGGCTTACCTATGTACTGCGACCGAGTGCATCCCTTCATGCAGCTGCTTAAACTATGGCAGAAGGACACTTTCAACAAGACAAGAAACCCTGCCGCAAGGGTTGTATAATCACGGATTTGTTCCAGTATCAAGACAGCAAATTTTCAATGTTTCCCTGACCTTCACAATCCCCAGATCTTAATCCTATAGAACATCCCTGGGTAAAGGTATAACAGGCAGTTTAGAACATGTCAGTCCCTCCATGTAATTTGAGAGAAAATATCCTATGAAGATTGGACCAATATTCCTGCAGGGTATTTTCAGTATATAGTGGAAACTATGCCAGAAAGAATTGCTGCAGTTCTGGAGGCCAAAGAAGGTCCAACATGCTATTAAATGGGTGTACTTAAGCCAGATACACTGTGTCCTATAATGGGATGTTGCTAGAATGTATGTGGATGTTGTTGGAATGGCCGCAGAGTTGCGGCAGCAGTACAGGTAGTCTGTGATCCTTTCCCCCATCCGAGTGAGTTTGCCCTATTACACGGGGTCAAGTTATGATGTGAATGTTTAATTACACAGGATGGATTGTGGGCGACGGAACCGAACAGCCTTCAGGATTCAAATAGAGAAAGGTGAAACTTCTCCAGCCTTTGAGTTAATCACAGGACTATCGCATAGCAATTAGGGATAACAGAACAGCTTTCGGGGGGTTTGGGTGGGGTGCCTTATCCGCCCCTTTAACAGAGTGGTCACAATTCAAATTTCCCTTCTTCCATTGTTTACAAGGCATTATACATGTGGTTTATTTATAGTGCACGGAGTAATATGCAGCGAGTCTGGTCTGTCTGCTTTGGAAGAGAAACATTTGGCCAAAAGAGCAAGACACAGCCAGGAGGATGATTGGTAAGAGCACATCATAATATGCACCTTAAAGCTGTGCTCTACAGCTAGGTCCTGTTCCATGACTGCATATATAAATTTACTACTGACATTGCCATTTATATCTGGCCATTTACAGTGCACTCTTGCTCAATGCAGCACTTGAAGCTGATTTTCCATTGTGTAGTTATTATGTTCAAGAGATGTTTGACCCGGTCAGGGTGACACACTTTAGTGAGGGCAGCAGTATCCTAGAGGACACTACAGACAGTGACGGAGACATCTCAGAGCGCGAGGTGAGAGGCTGAGTTTTTTGTTACTCTCTCTACGACATACTTTTCATGCCAGGTACTATTGTCCAGTTCAGCCCAATTTAATTTACTGCCTTGTATTATCATATATAAATTGCTGAACATCTTATCACTCAGTTTCAAACATCCCCTCAGCTGTTTTAAGCCATTTCGGTGATTCAGAAGTACTGCTAAATGGATGTGGTGGGAAAATGAGAGCACATCAAACACAGACAGCTTTATGCATTGAGTAGTAAAGAGTAAAATTTTATTGAGTTCTGTCCCCTGTATAACAGAGTAAAAGGACTGACGCGCAGTACGGTCCCCCTCCCCTTATACAGAGAACAGAAGAAAGAGAAAAAAAAGAAAAACGACTCCTACAGAGTATCGGCTAATTCATGTTTTGGTTAGCCTGAGCGCTGAAGGCTTCTTCTATCTCTATGGTTAGAACGGTATGTGAGCAGCTGGTGTACCTGACTCACATGCTTATCTGCAGACTGTTATGCTGTGACTATAGAAACATAAAGCAAAGTAAAATAAAGCAAAGTAAATTTCCACAAAATGAAGTAAGGTAAAGTAAGGTAAATTCCCACAACATTTCCCCCCTTTATTCTATATCACACATTATCACACATTTATTCAGCAAATAGCACTACGATGTCTTCATGTGGATCACCAGCACCGCCCATCTTGGGGAGCAGAATGTCTTCACTGAGCTGCGGTTGGTCATTGGCATGGCCGCTGAGTGCTGGCATGGTGAACACACTAGAAAGACGTCTGACACGCAATGACAAAAAAGGAGGTAAACACAGAAGAAGAAGAAAAAGAAGAAGAATGAGTAGCAGAATGGGCAACGCTACAGCCGCTACTGGAACTGTAGGCTGCGGAGTGAAGGCAGATCACATAAGATTCATATAATCAGTAATATTAGCGCTGAGATCTGGAATGTAAAAACAGCAGGAAGTGTTAATCATTTTGCACACTCCTCCTTCCTTCATGGTTAGGAGATCTAATACCATTCTATGTTGAAGCACTGCTGCCCTTATCACTTGTTGTTCTATCTTTAAGGCACCTATTGCTGCTAAGGTGTCATTAACTACTTGCAGTAACTGATTAGCTAAGCCAATGATCTTTTGCAGGGCTGCTACTGTGCCACCGCCCAGGAAAAGGGACCAACCAATGGTTTCACCCAGAGTGGTCCATGGGTCCCTCAGAATTCTACCACAATAGTCTGTGCTGGTTATGTCTCTCCTCACCCTGTGCTGTTTGGCATGGGGAAGTGTATACACCTGCGTCCTTGGGCGCACTACAGCTGGATAACAACAACCAGTCCAGTTCTGTGGCAATTCACCATAGGCCACCGAACCACCGACCCACATTACATTCCAATACCCCTGCAGGGTTGTCATGGAGCAATTCCACAGGGAACTGCTATTGGAGTCACTGCAAGTGCCATTGCTGTGTACCTGCACATAATCGATGCATCTGGACCAGACTTCCGGCACCTGCTGCTTCATCTGCTATACAAATATCTCACCCTTACTAGCTGCCACATGCAGCATCATTTTCGGTGGTGCGGGGTTAGTGGGACTGGGACAGTTTGAGGTCTGGTTAATAACCTGGCACATAGAGATTGTCATATTCACTTCTCCTTCGTCTGCGTTTTTCAGAGGGATTACAGTCCTTGGAACACTGGTGTGCTGGCACACCAGGTACTCTTGCTCGATATGTTGGGCATGCACAAGGGCTGACATACACGCTGTATTTTGTTGGCATTTAGCTGCTAATCATTCTGCTTCAGTGGCGTTGGGACCCTGAAATGGTAACAAGTCTTCTCATAAGTCATGGGATTCTTCATCCATATTAATATTCAGTCTATGTTCTGACTGTGTTAGCTGTGTCTGATTTTCTCTACCGTCTCTTGACGGTTCCGAGTGTCGAAAGGGTAGGCCTTGCCTTTAACACCCTACTCAACACAGTTCCGACCTAGTCTGTTGGGTGCTGCTGCTTGGAGTTGGGGCTGGTGTCGGAGCCTTCTTACAGTGTGTGTGATGTACCCAGGTTCCTCGTCCTTCTATTTTGACAGCAGTGTGGGTTGTTAACAGGAGGTTCTAGTTGTCTCCACCTGGTGCCTTCAGTGGCGGTAGCCCCTGACTGAATTTCCCGTAATGTGGCCTGCGGGGTAGCAGCGGTTTCCTGTATTGCTTGCACAGCGGTTTTAGTTGCAGCTGCCTTTGCTACTCTATCTGCAAAAGTATTCCCCTTGCTGATTTGGTCTTCTGTAGTCCTGTGAGCTGCACACTTAACAACTGCAATTGTCTTTGGCAGCGAAATGGCTTCTAGCAAGATGGTGATGTCTAATATATTTACCCGAGCTTGTCAGGAATTGCCTATGTTTCCATATGGCTCCAAAATCATTAACAGTTTTGTCTGCAGCTAGTTTGCATGCTTCCGTCAGTGCTACTAGTTCAGCAGCCTGTGCTGAATAGGAGGATGGTAATACTTCTGTTTTAAGTATTTCATGATCTGTTACTACCGCGTATGCTTCCCTATTGACCCCTGTGTCGTCCCTGCATGCTGACCCATCCACATAGAGGCATAGGTCTGGGTTACTTATGGCTTCTTCAAAGAGATCAACCCGCGGTATATATACTTCAGCTAAGACTGCTGTGCAGTCTTGTGGATCTCCATCCTCCTCCGTAGGAAGGAGTGTATCTGGGTTCAGTGTTATACACCTTTTGACAGTTATATTAGGCATATCTAAGAGGGTGGTGTGGTATCTCAGCTACCACTGGGCTGATAAGTGTGACACTCTTTGGTCCTGCAGTATTCGGTGTAATGCGTGTGGGACTAAAACAGTAAGAGGGGAGTATGCCACTATGGTTTAGGTAGCGAAATTATGGCTTGTGGTCGGTTTTGAGACAGCTTGTGTGTATTTCCCCCTTTAATGATATGCCGCAAGAACGTCACTTCCTCCTTACAATTCTGTAATTTTGCTCTACTAGGTCAGTTACATGTATGTTACATCTGAAATATTTCCATGAGCTTTTATGCAACATACTAAACAAAGGTTAGGAACAGGCTAAGCCAAATCAGGCTAACTCTCAGCAGGTCAAAAGTACTTCAGACTGCAAACTATGATCTAGTATTTTATCAAATTTTATCATAATTGTAACGCAGGGAGGTCTGGCAGGATACAAAAGAGGAGCAATGATGCATACAACGATGTTTATTTAGAGACATGGAAGACAACGTAGCACTAAGGCTATCGTGGGATCAAACACTGACAACGTTAACGTTTACACAAAGGACTTATATACGCAAACAATAACAACACAATGAAGGGCAGCCGTGAAACACAAGGGAGCATGGCCACACGGATGAACACACACACACACACACACACAAGCAAACACACACGGGGAGACGTTTAGGGGGGGGCGTACCGTGACAAGAATATGTTCACACATGCTCGCTCGCTTGCTCTCTCTCTCTCTCTCTCCCCATCCTTTCAGCCTTTGGGTTTCAATAATACCCCCAGGGCAGACAGAGCCACTATTCAAGCAATGTAATATTCTGTAATATTCTACTCTGGCTCCTCCTACCTCTGCAATGACATCCTCAGCTTTTATTTCAGTGGGTGGCGTGTGATGTCATAATGCAGCCGCATCAATTAAGCGATTATGATGTAGTCAAAGAACAGATTTTTCAAATGAACAATTTCTGTGACCCATTTTTAGACTACAGATCACAGATAACAGGTACACTAAATTTATTATGGGTCAGTGCGGTAGTTACAATTGCAATCCAAGACGCAAGGAACATGTTCCTTCTGAGATATATGAAAAGGAAAAGCACGGGATATTTGGTAAATATGGGAAAAAGAAAAACGAAAAAACACGAGCCCAGATCCCTTCCAGAATAGAGGATGACTTCTTGGATGAACTGTGTGTGTGTGTGTGTCTGTCTGAGAGAGAGAGATCTACGTCGAAGTGTTCTAAGTATCTATACAACGCTAATAAGACATTTTCTGTTACTTTTTAAACAGATACTAGACCAAAGCGTTTAATGAAGAAGGACTTCACTACCGAGAGAACTCAATCAGCCATAGTAAGTAAAGTAGAACCAAGACAAATGATTTAAAGCCATACTGTGGCAATGGACAAAAGCCACAAAAAATGGAAAAACAGCTATGGTGAACAGTGATGCTAATTGAATGCTTGTATTTAAGTACACTGAAATGTCTCTGAATATAAATTACAAATGCATTTCAACAAATGTTCGAGAAATTAATTAAAAACACTAATGTAAATGTATTTAGAATATATTTAGGACACATACATTTAGCATATGCAATCTTTGTCAGTTACAGGAAAAAAAAATACTGTTGGTGGGTTTTTTGTTTGTTTGTTTTACATTCTCCTTACTATAGAATTAACAGTCGACTGTTCGGTGACTTTGCATGCTGAGTTGTAACACTGATTATTAGTATAATTGTGGCAAGAATCAAAATCAACACTAGCTAAAATGACTGAATGCATTGGAATTTATTATTCCAACAGCACAGTTTGAATGGGTCTACGGTACCTTAGTGTGTCAGGTCGTGTTATTTCTGTTGAACATTTGATGTTTGAGGGCACATTTTTACATCATTAGACCTGCAGGCTATGTGATAACGGCTATGCGATAAAAATTGTATTTGTTTCCTTTCCAGTCCAATACAAATTATAAATTACAAATGTATCAAAATGTAATTAAAGTCATATTTCAATTAAATGTATTTAAATACTGTTCAACAATATTTCTACTCATATCTACAGGTGGAACCTAAAGATATGAATATCATTGAGAGGGATAAGTGTATTGAGGACCTGGAAGCCGTGTTTGCTAAAGTGAGAAAGTCTGCAGTGGAGCAGAGCAATCCTAATGCTTGTTTTCCATAAATTCTCACAATGCTATGAACTATGCATTTCAAGTAGATGTAATTAAATATTGCTTAACACTGTTTCTCTTCATAGTTGGAGGTGAAATTGAATTATTTCATAAAGATGCAGTATGATACCTGTGAACATGATATGGGCCAACTGATTGAGGAAATGGAATCCACAGTTGTTAGAGTGAGAAAGTCTGCAATGCAGCAGAGCAATCCTAACACTTGTTTTCCATAAATACTAACAATGCAATTAAATATGCATTTCAAGTAGATGTAATTAAATATTGCTCAACACGGTATTTGTGTCTGCAGGTATTAGACGCCGTACTTGCTAGGGAGGATATGGCTGCATAACCTCTGACGACAGCAATAAACAGCATTAAAAATACTCTGACATTTTTCAGTCTAATCCTTGCCTATGTTGTCTGCAACACAGTCAATTATACCATGGATAGTAATTATATGTTATTTTTTTTGTCTCAGAAACATTCTGAATGTAACATTTCCTACAGCCTTTAAGATACAATCACCATACTTGGCACCCACACTATTTTTTCCCTCGATGTCCACTTACATCTGTGTGGCTTAACAATCACAATTCATTTTTACACAACCAATTTCCAACTTCTATATATATATATCGCTCGGAATTCAACAGACACCTGTTGCTACTGCACCTTTGAGACGGATGTAGGATAAATGAGCTCCTTTATGATTGGCTGCCCTGTATTGTGCTTCATTCAAAAGGTACTCAGAGCTGAAATGCCTGAGAAAGGCAATTTAAGTGGGTGTGCTAAACCTCTATAGGCTGAATAGGCAGAGATACGTAAATAAAGTGTTCTTGTGACATTAGAAATACAAATTTCAAAAGGGGCATTTTTGGCAGCTTAACTGACATAGTTAAGAATTTTAACATTTAAAATATATATATTAAAAGGAGAATGTTACTTATTTCACTCTGACTGTAAAACAGTGCATATTTTGTTAAATGGGATTTCCATCCCATGTTTTTAAGGCTGCCTTATGTATAAATAAATATGCAAGAATGCAGAGCATGAATAGGTCAGTCTTCCATTCTGTATCACATACCTACCCTTGATAACACCGTGGTAACTGGAAAAAAAACAACCCTTTTTACTCAGTTGTCACTACTTCCAATAGACTTCACGCTAATCTCATAGAAGTCCGCCCCTTTCCGTGTCCTCCGGAAACAGCACTACCGTTGTGTTGTGACGGGATTTGTTCCTGAAGTTGTATGCGTTTTCTGAATTTGCACCGCATTTCTAAAGTGTGTTACCACTTTGATGAATATGCTTTGTGTATTTGCAGCACGATGGGTTTTCCAGGACACCGTAATTTATGCATGTTTAATTCCATCTTTTATTCACGTACTAAGCCCAACCCTATAGGCTAATATTTATAAAACCGAGATAACCATAGAAACGTCTTCATCTGTGCTTGATACTTTCACGAAAAAACGGAACTGCTGCTTGTCAAGCTTGTTTCATCAGGTTTTATATCATCGTCATGACGTGTTTGAATTGATCCCAGGCATATGCAGTCCTCATCAAAATCCATGCATGTCCTAGGCTGTGAGTAAGGTATGTTCTCTCTCTGGTCACAGTTGGCAAATAAATTATGCATATAGATTGTGGGGAAAACACTTTAGCACGTGTTCTCCAAAGAAGTGTCTTAATATGAGCTATCTAGCTAGTTCCAATGTCAACTGTAGTCATAACACTGGGTTTCTCTCTGTGCTCAGGTGTCTTATTCGCATGCCAGTAACATGTTAGCGATATTGCAGTAGTGTGAATTTTTATGTTGCCCGTGATGAAAGGTGACAGGAAATAAAAATCCAAACATTTTTTTTGTTCAGGTCTTTTTAACGGTCATAACCGACACATATTTATCTAACAAAAACATCAGGTTCCTCTAAATGTGTGGAAGAACTGCTGTGTATATTTTTGTTTCCAGTGGCCTGAGTACCTAAAATATGTCACCATTTTAGGAAGCAGGAAAGCAGGGCTGCTTACAAACATGGCATTAGTAAATTATTTTTGGGATATTTTCATTTATGATTTTCCCCTTTTTGTTGTTTGTTTGCTTTTTTACTTTCATTTTTTGTAGGGACTGTGATATATATTTTGTTATTTGAATGCATAATATAGCTTTAGGGCTCCCACAGACACTTGTGTATATAAACATATTAGGGGAGATTTTTTCATTGATTTGTATATGTTTGTGAAGGAATGCACATAGTTCTCATGTTTGACCCACTTTAAAGATATTTTTTGACTTGTATCAGAAAGGAATACAAGCATTTATTCATATCAACATTTTCCTTGCAGAGTCATTTCAAAGATGATGCAACAGAATAGTTTTGCTTTTCTCTTCTGTACTTTGTTTATTGACAGGTAATTCCACCCTCAACTTTTTAGGGTGCCTCCCCATAATTGCTCAGCTCTTCTGTGTAATAAAAGCAGGATTGGTTTGTATATCACATTGGTGTAGGTCATTTTCACCTGTTATATAAAGAACATTCTAATGGCTTTGGGGGAGACGAACCAAATTAGTCCTTTATAATTGTAATTATATATTACTTTGCTTCATTAGAGGTTTGTGATTATTCCTGTTATTCATCAAGTTAGGTACCGTGATTTACTGGGGTAGGTCAAATTAAAAGATAATTGCCTGCTTATATTAGGTAAAGAAAGTTTTTTATGTCATAGTTTTCACTTACTATGATTGGGACAATACATCTTTTACATGAGGATGGATTTTATCAAAGCTTATAGGGATCTGTATGCCATGCATAGGACGCTTATGCTTTATTTAGTTCACTAAATACAAGCAGTTCATTTTTGTTTTAAATGTTGATGTTCCACCTGCTCCATCAGACCCTCTGCTTTGACACTATGTCCACCTGGTGTACATCAGTAAGCACAGCCTATAACAAGGTATGTCTTAGCCACTTGTAATCTTCTAAGCATTAACTTTCACAACATTTTTATGACAATGTTAGTCTTTATAGTTTCCATAACTAGGTGCTTAACTGAAATCAGCTCCAGTGTTTCATGTTGATGTCTTTCATTTTTCATACATAGTCATGTATATATTTGTGACATGCTACATTTGTTACTGTTTTCACTTGAACAAGGAAAATCATACTCAAAACAGATATATAAGTGGACAGTCAGGGTGAAATAAGTAACATTCTCCTTTTAATGTTATATTTAAAAAAAATATTAAAGGTCTTAAGTATGTCAGTGTTTTCGTTAGTCTTTTGGCCAATGTTTTTTTTTTAAAGAGATAAGGAGATACCAGAACAAAATAGAAAAGCAAATAATAGAGGAAGATGGCATGGGATGGAGGGATGGAGGGATGATAAAAGACAGGGGTAGTAACGGATAATTTATTCTATTCTCTCAGCTATTCTCTTTAACTAATTCTGAAGTCTGCATCTTTATTTTCTATTTGAATGTTAACTTTACGACTAGCTGATTGGGGATTTAGGAACGACACTAGCGTTGATTTTGATTCTAGCCACAGTTCTAGTAATAAGCAGTGTTACAACTCTGCATGCAAAGTCACTGAACAGTTGACTGTTAATTCTGTAGTAAGCATAATGCAAAAAATACAACAACATATTTTGTTGTGATTGAAAAAATTACGTCCTAAATACATGCGTTGTAAATACATTGACATTAGTATTTTTAATTAATTTCTAACATTCAGAGACATTCAGAGGTATTTCTATTAAGCCCAGAGTCAGCTAGGTCTCCACTCTCTAATTACTCAATGAACCTCAATGGTCTCCCAATCACATCTTCTCTAACAGTTAAAGATCTTGGAGTTATGGATCCCAGTCTCTCGTTCGAAGCTCACGTAAATAAATAATGTTTCTAGGACCCCCTTTCTCCACCTTAGAAACATTTCAAAGATTAGGAGCATGTTCTCCACACATAATGCAGAAAAGGTAGTCCATGCATTTATTACTTCAATATTGGACTACTGTAATCCCTTACTATCTAGCTGTGCTATTAAGTGCCTAAAGTGCCTAGCGAGTTCAAAATGCAGCAGCCATAGTTCTTAATAGAGCTAGAAAATTTGATCACATCAATCATATCTTAGCTACTTTACTTTGGCTCCCAGTAAAATTTCGTATTGATTATAAACTACTTTTACTAATTCCAAATGTGCATTAGACTTTACAGTAACCTAAGACAACCCTTTTGCATGAAGGGAACTGGTAACTATGCTCACCCTCTATAATGTGCAAAAGATATTTAAGGTGTAGGACAGTCGAAGCATTATGTGTGCGTGTGTGTGATGTTATTAACGTGACAGTAAAAGCTTACCATTTTTAAAAGGGGGCTGATCGACTTTCCACTTATGCAAGACTTATGTCAAGAGTACATGTCAAAAATTAGAGACGAAATGAGGTGCTAAATGCCGCTATTAGGCATACAGCAGTCAAAGGCAATTTGGAAACACACTTAGAAAACAAAGATCATGATCTTTGATCATGATCAAACTTTCAAAAAGCTTATCAACGTGACAAGAATGTGAGGTTTAGGTTCATCTATAGTGTTACAGTATCAATGTGAAATATGGATATCGAGGTCAGCATCACGTAAGAATGTATATGTGTGAAACATCTTCGTCGCCATAAATGTTGTGTTGTTACATAATTAAGCAGTCCATCCAGTTTCATTTACTTGATTTATTAGCAACCTGTGTCCACTGTCTAACTCAAGTATTTTTATTTTAATTTCCTCCATGTTGTTTATAATAGGCCTACAGTAAGAAATCCTTTTAACTGATTAATAATTTAAAAATATCTTTCTTGACTATAAGAATATAGCTTAACCACTAGAAAGATTAAACATCCAGTGAGTGTGTATCCTGGCATGTTAATGTAAAAGGCAGCTCCTACTGGATTTGGGGAAAGATTAGTAAAAGATTTCAAGTATCTGCAAAGCAGAAAACTGCCTATTCAACAGGCATAAATGATGTGCTACCGAAGTAGTTGTGTTATTTGCATAGCCTAATTAATATCATTAGATCAAGTTCTATATTACCTATATTGTTATATTACAATTTTGCTTTTGCTTTTTTGCTTCACAATTGTTACACATAATTGCTGCACCTGATACAAGGATAGGAATTTAAATTTATTCATACTGGATATAAGAATCATTAATGGCTGCTGAGTGAAGCACTTTCATTGAAAATTCATCCACCAATTTTTTTTTTTTATTTTTTTTTTTTACCAGAAACAGGACACATCAACCAGGAATACATTCCAGCTCTGTTTTAGAACACTGGCTGTGATTCATTACATTTTGGCAATTGTGAAAACAAACTGGATGATACTTCTAAAAGTAATTGTGTTTGCAGTTTATTTGCACAGTTACATGAACAACACATGTAGTAATCGGATCTAGAAAGTTGCCAACCCTATTAAAATATTAGATTTATAGTATAATATTTGAATTAAACAGACAAAGCATTAATCACAATCATTTGCATGATGATTAAATCTTGAACCAAAAATGTATCAGAGAGCTGATACACACCCAATTAAACTGTGCTTGACCATTTCTTGCCCTCTATATCATTCTCTGCAGTTTACTGAGAAAGACCTGACACTGGGTAATTCCATTGTCTATTCGAAGGCCAAAACAACAACAATCTTGGTTATCAAAGATTCACTCCACCCTGACCACAGCCTCTTCTTTTAGAAGCTATGAAAAAACCACCATCGCAGCTTGTGAGCACAAATCTAGCCTCTTAAAAATACTCGCCTGGAATTAAACCTAGTAGAGTTCCACAACGAGGTGCAATTTGTAAAAGGACGTCTTTTTCTCTCAGAGTTAGAAATCTGCAGAAATAAATACATCAGTTAAATTTTTAAATATGTAGGTTAGAAATCCAAGTATAAAGAGCAGATATATTATCTGTGCTAATTAATAAATGTATTTAGAGTATACATTTAGTAGGCCTAAAAATATAACTCGTATGTAAATCATATCTAAATATTTTTATTTAGAGTAAATTACATGCGACATATTGAAGATTTTGATTTTTTTGGCCCGCTACCACCACACCTCCTCATCGGGAACTGTTACACTTTATTTTTTATTTATTTTTATTTATAACTTAAAAATAATCACCTGGAATGTAAACCTAGCCGAGGTCCACAACGAGGTGCAATTTGTAAAAGGACGTTTTTTTTCTCTCAGAGTTAGAAATCTGGAGAAATAAATAGATGAATGTATTACCCCCCATCAGTGGACCTTTAGAGCTTTATTATTCAAAATAAGACAGACAGATGAACAGACAAACGCAAAATGTATATATAATATTTTTAAGTATTCGCCATCTGCACCATTACAGGAATAATGTGTGTGTGTGTGTGTGTGTGTGTGTGTGTGTGTGTGTGTGTGTGTGTGTGTGTGTGTGTGTGTGTATGTATGTATGTATCTATGTATATGGTTATGTGTGAGTACATGTATGTTGGATTGTATATGTACACGTATTAGAGTGTGATATTTATCGTTTATGGATTGGCTCTGTATGGATTTTATCAAAGGTGTCCACTCTAGATTATTGGTTCTGTTATTGATTAATTCTGAGAATTATTCTATTGATATATATATACTCTATCAATAGATTTTTCTATTGGGTGACACTAATATTATTTTTTGTTTTCCAGTTCATGAGTATGTTTTTTTGTTTGTTGTTTTTTTGCAAGAATATTTTTATTATATCAATATAATAATGTTATACATAGTATCCTGTCATATTGGTTGATGATATGTCTCCTAGGAGACATAAAGATGGTGTTGGATGGATATGGTTATTTAAAGCATGGGATATGTTGGTGATGCACTATATTGGACTGTTTGCACTTGTGTAGCATGTTGTCTGTTGCACTGTTGTTTTTATGTTGCACCATGGCCCTGGAGGAACGTTGTCTCGTTTTTGTTGTGTACTTGTATATATACCTGAAATGACAATAAAACCACTTGAACTTGAACTCGAACTTGATGACGACTTGCCAAAATTGCTTGATAGGTGTGCTCTGCCATGTGGCGTGAATGTAATCGTCAACTGTGATTTGAGTAAAGTATGTACAGATTGCTGAGCTTGTGAAACCAATTTTAAACATCCAATGTGTAGTATAATGTACTCTGTATTATTTTGTACTGAATGCATTGTAGGTCAGTGTTGCTGTCATGTGGTAATTATTGTTACACATTTTAATCCAAACTGCAGGGTCATGGGCTAGTAATAAATGTTCCTCCTATTGTCTCGATGGGAGAGTAACTGTGAGATTTGATTTCACTATTATTTTGTATATCTTAGATAATAGGTTTTTTGTATTAAGAATGTTTGTTTATAAATTCTGATATGGATGTAGGTATCGGAATTGATTTTTGAACACATAGGTGATCTTAGCTGATGGTATTGTAGGAACTGGGGGCTTTCTATAGCATATTTTGGGGCTAGTTGTGGGCGTGACATGAAACAAGTCTTAGGATAAATATGTTTAAGGTTTGTAATGCCTTTTTCTATCCAAGATGTAAAGTTTAATATTTTTGTTCATGGTAAAGCCTGGATTGTTCCAAATGGGAGAATGAATAGTTCGTGTGAGTGTGGAGTTTGATATCTTGTGGAATTTCCACCAAACTGTTAGTGTCATGGCCACCTTCAAACTGTTGAAACATGGATATTTTTGAATATGAGTCTGGGCACATTTGAAACACCTGCCGCAAACATTACTGACATTATATCTTGTTTATGTGATTGGCTGTGCTTCTCTAGCCACAAGTACTTTTTGATTTATTTATTTTTTAATTTGGTAATTTTATATATAACAGCAACAAATGACATCTTAAGTTTTATAACAAAATGTGCAAACAAGCTGGCCTGAGAGGTGTGTAGCGGGATATGACTCAGTGCATCTCTGGTGCTGCTTTTGATGAGTACAGTGTCATGAGTGTGTCTGTCCAGCAGCGCAAAGAGGGGATACAGCTTCTTCTCCCGGAGGTTTCCGATAAATATGTAGATATGTTAGTATGTAATAGAAAGACAGCTGCCCATCCTCATAGTCTAGGTACATGCCCGCATTCCTGGGCAATTGTGTCAGGGGCAGAGGGGTCTCAGGCTTGGTGCAGGTGTACGACTTCTGGGTGCTCCTCCAGAGCACCCAGAAACCCTCACAGTGGCTTTCTCAACTTGCTCAGACTCAAATCTCAATATCGGCATCCGAACCGTCTTAGAGAGGAACAAAAAACACAACTCATTTGATTAAATTGTTCCAGTATAAATATGGTTATCAAACATGCTTTTAAAAATATACTTCCATGGAGATGGTGCCATACAGGGTAGTGTTGGAACAGTGTGTATAGGCTTAGTGTCATGTTGTGGCCCCGCCCCCTCCTCAAACATCTTGGTGTGTGTGTGTTCGTCTGTGTTGCCACACCCTCTCGTGTCGTTCACCTGTTCTCTGTTATGTGTAATCGGCTTGGGTGTATATATGTCTCGTGTGTCATAGTACGTGTGTTGGTGTTTGAGATGTGCATAGTGTTTGAGCGTTGTTGTATGTTTTGCATGTTTGCAAAAATAAAAATGCGTTTCATCGTGCCTCGTCCCCGCAACCTGCTTATCCTCGCAACGTCACAACTAGACCACTTTAGATGTAACTTTGAACCTCCAGTGACCTCTGTATGTGTTCCTTTAGTTGTATGAGCTCCACTGGAAGACTCTGAATAGTTGACAATGGAAGATCAGATTCACCCCTTCTGCCTCGGTGTCAAAGATTAACACACTGCATTAACGTTTAGAAATAAAAACATATGGTAGACACAGTCTAGAAAATATTACCTTGTAACAGTTCATTCAGTATATGAACTGTTTTCTGTGTCCTTATGTCTATAAATTAAAAGTAATAAAACATTTAAATGATAAATAAATTACATAAAATATATAAATGTTCACAAATAAGAAACTACATTGGTCTGCACTTTTCTCCACAGATTCAAGGAACTCATGAAAGTTGGAAGCTATAGAAACACATAATCTGATTGGTTTAAGGAAATAGATTCACCTAGTTTGAAGTTCAAGTTTTTATCAAAAGGTTAGAACTGGTTGACTATACTTTGTCTGTTCTGCAACAGGAAATTTAAACATTTATATCCAAAGTATTACACGATAGAAATCAATTCAAGACTAACCGTTATTGACCGCTAGATGGCGGAAGATACGAAGAAATAAATGAGTCCAGATCCTCCTGCCCGACTTTACGGTGAGACTCTGCTTTTACGTCATTAAAACGCTAAAGAAAAAAGGCCGCCATATTTGTAGTTCCACAACGTGAAAAGACGTCATTTTGTATGCCAACGAATGAATAAACACCATGCCATGCCTTGAAGACGACGAAATTGCAATCTATTTAGCTAGCCATAAGAATAAGAATAGCTGTTTGATTTACATACTCACAAATATATTGCATGTACATACATCTACATTTCAGTCGATCAAAATGTTTCACGTACTTAGAACCGCAACTTTATGTTACAGTGGTCATATCAGAGATATAATATAAAATATAAAACGCAATAGGTGTCGTGTTCTGTAATAGAACATTTTAACATTTATATCCATATTACACTGCAGAAATCAATTCAAGACTGTAGAGTCGTCGTACCAAATGACGTAAACTCAATATAAACCGCTGACTTAATTTAATGAACAGTATTAAGATAATGAGTGAGTACAGCGAGTCTCATCTTACTGATGCCTGTTCTAACTGAACATAGGCAGACTCCTGCATGCTGACTGGTCTAGTCACCAAACACCTGCAGCTATGGCAGCTCGTAGCAGGCAAACAGGACAGTCATTTATTCAAATGATTTACACTGACAACAGTTCTGGAATGTTACCCCTGCTGACATCAGAATTAATAAGATTCAAGTTCAGCAAATGTTAGCGCATTTGACAATGGGACAGAGACGGAGCAGGACGAAAATCCACCCTCTGCCGACTGAACAAGAGCAGCGGAGGATGAGCAATGACTGGCCCATTAGACCAATCTTGAAGCGTGTGGAATTCTGTATAGAAAGTGCGTTATAAGTATAAAGTGTTACAGTAAGTGTTTTGGCCCCTGACTGCCATTAGGACAAGCCAAGACAACCGCTCACTACGTTAGCTTATCTACTTGTTAAATCAGCCTGAAATTAAGATACAGATAAAAGTGTTGATTTTTATACTAACATTTTAACAGCTTGAGCCAAAGTATTCAGAATGTAAATGTTTGGTCTAGCAGGTATGGCCCACAACTGATGCAGAGAGTGCATGACATGGCAGAGGGGATTCATGTTGGCAAAATGCCCTCCTACGAATTAGTCTCAAATACTGAAGCAAAAAAGAGGCCGAATTCACCTGATGGAAGTAAGTCTAAAAGGGCTTCTTGATGATGTTACCCTGGTGACTTGCATACTTTCCAGATGCTCAACAACCATTAAAAGTAGTGCATTGCTAAAAACTACTACTTGTTGTGCTGGAGGTGTTGAAAATATGGTTTCCTTGTCATTGTCAGTTTGATTTTATAAGGTTCTACCTGGGTATCGATAGGAGCTGAAACTGTGCATTTGTTGCCCCTCTGAGGAGATGAGCCAATGAGGAAGATGCCCGTGTTCAAATTTGGCTCTAGACCATGCTTTGAGCCGGTGCACATTGTCAACGGTTGAAGTTGCAGCAGCATTGGCGGAGTGGGACGCAATGGTGAGAAGGAGAACGAGAAGGATCTCAGGAGTGAGAAGCTGAACAGCGGCAAGCAGCGAGAGGCTGGAGACAAAGCCTCTCCTCTCCCTTCTCTGACACAAACACAGTCACATGTTATATACTCACATAATCCAAAATCCAGCATCTTTTATTTGCTGTTAGCTGGCAAAGAGTAATCAGTATAGTCAGATTCCTTTAATGTAAACACTTGGGAAAATTCCTGCCATGAGATCACTTTGGACACAGGGAAGATCTGATATTAAATATTATGACAGGGTGAGGTCATGACTGCTTAAAAAAGTTTATAATGAAGGTCATGAAAGGTCAGTTTTGACTAATTACAAAAAACAGCATGTAAACATTAGAATGGGAAATTCAAGTGGTCTGAGCGAAGCGAACTGCGAACGAGGCATAGACCAGACTAGCCAGGACCAATATTTTGAAAGGGATCAGAGGAGGATGACATCAAGAATAATTCTGATGATCAAGTGGCGCACGGTCAAGCAAATTGCAGCCAGATACAATGCTGTTGCTCCAACTAACATGTCTGAATGCACAGGTCATCGTCCCTTAGCACATTTGGATGACCTGTTCAGATGACCTGTTCGAGTGTCATTGCTGTCTGAGGCAAACAGAACGGCAAGGCTCCAGTGGGCAGAAGAGCAGAAAACTAAACAGTGGAACATCATCTTGTCAGATGTATCCAAAATTCTGTTGCACTATGATGATGGGAGGGTAAGAATTTGGCATAAGCAGCATGAAATAACGAGTCCTTCCTGTCAGGTGTCAGCAGTTCAAGCTGGTAGAGGTGGCATAAAGGTGTGAGGAATGTTTTCTTGGCACACCATGGGTCCTCTGAAATCAGTAGACATTTGAACAGAAGGGCTTACCTATGTACTGCGACCGAGTGCATCCCTTCATGCAGCTGCTTAAACTATGGCAGAAGGACACTTTCAACAAGACAAGAAACCCTGCCGCAAGGGTTGTATAATCACGGATTTGTTCCAGTATCAAGACAGCAAATTTTCAATGTTTCCCTGACCTTCACAATCCCCAGATCTTAATCCTATAGAACATCCCTGGGTAAAGGTATAACAGGCAGTTTAGAACATGTCAGTCCCTCCATGTAATTTGAGAGAAAATATCCTATGAAGATTGGACCAATATTCCTGCAGGGTATTTTCAGTATATAGTGGAAACTATGCCAGAAAGAATTGCTGCAGTTCTGGAGGCCAAAGAAGGTCCAACATGCTATTAAATGGGTGTACTTAAGCCAGATACACTGTGTCCTATAATGGGATGTTGCTAGAATGTATGTGGATGTTGTTGGAATGGCCGCAGAGTTGCGGCAGCAGTACAGGTAGTCTGTGATCCTTTCCCCCATCCGAGTGAGTTTGCCCTATTACACGGGGTCGAGTTATGATGTGAATGTTTAATTACACAGGATGGATTGTGGGCGACGGAACCGAACAGCCTTCAGGATTCAAATAGAGAAAGGTGAAACTTCTCCAGCCTTTGAGTTAATCACAGGACTATTGCATAGCAATTAGGGATAACAGAACAGCTTTCGGGGGGTTTGGGTGGGGTGCCTTATCCGCCCCTTTAACAGAGTGGTCACAATTCAAATTTCCCTTCTTCCATTGTTTACAAGGCATTATACATGTGGTTTATTTATAGTGCACGGAGTAATATGCAGCGAGTCTGGTCTGTCTGCTTTGGAAGAGAAACATTTGGCCAAAAGAGCAAGACACAGCCAGGAGGATGATTGGTAAGAGCACATCATAATATGCACCTTAAAGCTGTGCTCTACAGCTAGGTCCTGTTCCATGACTGCATATATAAATTTACTACTGACATTGCCATTTATATCTGGCCATTTACAGTGCACTCTTGCTCAATGCAGCACTTGAAGCTGATTTTCCATTGTGTAGTTATTATGTTCAAGAGATGTTTGACCCGGTCAGGGTGACACACTTTAGTGAGGGCAGCAGTATCCTAGAGGACACTACAGACAGTGACGGAGACATCTCAGAGCGCGAGGTGAGAGGTTGAGTTTTTTGTTACTCTCTCTACGACATACTTTTCATGCCAGGTACTATTGTCCAGTTCAGCCCAATTTAATTTACTGCCTTGTATTATCATATATAAATTGCTGAACATCTTATCACTCAGTTTCAAACATCCCCTCAGCTGTTTTAAGCCATTTCGGTGATTCAGAAGTACTGCTAAATGGATGTGGTGGGAAAATGAGAGCACATCAAACACAGACAGCTTTATGCATTGAGTAGTAAAGAGTAAAATTTTATTGAGTTCTGTCCCCTGTATAACAGAGTAAAAGGACTGACGCGCAGTACGGTCCCCCTCCCCTTATACAGAGAACAGAAGAAAGAGAAAAAAAAGAAAAACGACTCCTACAGAGTATCGGCTAATTCATGTTTTGGTTAGCCTGAGCGCTGAAGGCTTCTTCTATCTCTATGGTTAGAACGGTATGTGAGCAGCTGGTGTACCTGACTCACATGCTTATCTGCAGACTGTTATGCTGTGACTATAGAAACATAAAGCAAAGTAAAATAAAGCAAAGTAAATTTCCACAAAATGAAGTAAGGTAAAGTAAGGTAAATTCCCACAACATTTCCCCCCTTTATTCTATATCACACATTATCACACATTTATTCAGCAAATAGCACTACGATGTCTTCATGTGGATCACCAGCACCGCCCATCTTGGGGAGCAGAATGTCTTCACTGAGCTGCGGTTGGTCATTGGCATGGCCGCTGAGCGCTGGCATGGTGAACACACTAGAAAGACGTCTGACACGCAATGACAAAAAAGGAGGTAAACACAGAAGAAGAAGAAAAAGAAGAAGAATGAGTAGCAGAATGGGCAACGCTACAGCCGCTACTGGAACTGTAGGCTGCGGAGTGAAGGCAGATCACATATGATTCATATAATCAGTAATATTAGCGCTGAGATCTGGAATGTAAAAACAGCAGGAAGTGTTAATCATTTTGCACACTCCTCCTTCCTTCATTTAATACCATTCTATGTTGAAGCACTGCTGCCCTTATCACTTGTTGTTCTATCTTTAAGGCACCTATTGCTGCTAAGGTGTCATTAACTACTTGCAGTAACTGATAAGCTAAGCCATTGATCTTTTGCAGGGCTGCTACTGTGCCACTGCCCAGGAAAAGGGACCAACCAATGGTTTCACCCGGAGTGGTCCATGGGTCCCTCAGAATTCTACCACAATAGTCTGTGCTGGTTATGTCTCTCCTCACCCTGTGCTGCTTGGCATGGGGAAGTGTATACACCTGCGTCCTTGGGCGCACTACAGCTGGATAACAACAACCAGTCCAGTTCTGTGGCAATTCACCATAGGCCACCGAACCACCGACCCACATTACATTCCAATACCCCTGCAGGGTTGTCATGGAGCAATTCCACAGGGAACTGCTATTGGAGTCACTGCAAGTGCCATTGCTGTGTACCTGCACATAATCGATGCATCTGGACCAGACTTCCGGCACCTGCTGCTTCATCTGCTATACAAATATCTCACCCTTACTAGCTGCCACATGCAGCATCATTTTCGGTGGTGCGGGGTTAGTGGGACTGGGACAGTTTGAGGTCTGGTTAATAACCTGGCACATAGAGATTGTCATATTCACTTCTCCTACGTCTGCGTTTTTCAGAGGGATCACAGTCCTTGGAACACTGGTGTGCTGGCACACCAGGTACTCTTGCTCGATATGTTGGGCATGCACAATGGCTGACATACACGCTGTATTTTGTTGGCATTTAGCTGCTAATCATTCTGCTTCAGTGGCGTTGGGACCCTGAAATGGTAACAAGTCTTCTCATAAGTCATGGGATTCTTCATCCATATTAATATTCAGTCTATGTTCTGACTGTGTTAGCTGTGTCTGATTTTCTCTACCGTCTCTTGACGGTTCCGAGTGTCGAAAGGGTAGGCCTTGCCTTTAACACCCTACTCAACACAGTTCCGACCTAGTCTGTTGGGGTGCTGCTGCTTGGAGTTGGGGCTAGTGTCGGAGCCTTCTTACAGTGTGTGTGATGTACCCAGGTTCCTCGTCCTTCTATTTTGACAGCAGTGTGGGTTGTTAACAGGAGGTTCTAGTTGTCTCCACCTGGTGCCTTCAGTGGCGGTAGCCCCTGACTGAATTTCCCGTAATGTGGCCTGCGGGGTAGCAGCGGTTTCCTGTATTGCTTGCACAGCGGTTTTAGTTGCAGCTGCCTTTGCTACTCTATCTGCAAAAGTATTCCCCTTGCTGATTTGGTCTTCTGTAGTCCTGTGAGCTGCACACTTAACAACTGCAATTGTCTTTGGCAGCGAAATGGCTTCTAGCAAGATGGTCATGTCTAATATATTTACCCGAGCTTGTCAGGAATTGCCTATGTTTCCATATGGCTCCAAAATCATTAACAGTTTTGTCTGCAGCTAGTTTGCATGCTTCCGTCAGTGCTACTAGTTCAGCAGCCTGCGCTGAATAGGAGGATGGTAATACTTCTGTTTTAAGTATTTCATGATCTGTTACTACCGCGTATGCTTCCCTATTGACCCCTGTGTCGTCCCTGCATGCTGACCCATCCACATAGAGGCATAGGTCTGGGTTACTTATGGCTTCTTCAAAGAGATCAACCCGCGGTATATATACTTCAGCTAAGACTGCTGTGCAGTCTTGTGGATCTCCATCCTCCTCCGTAGGAAGGAGTGTAGCTGGGTTCAGTGTTATACACCTTTTGACAGTTATATTAGGCATATCTAAGAGGGTGGTGTGGTATCTCAGCTACCACTGGGCTGATAAGTGTGACACTCTTTGGTCCTGCAGTATTCGGTGTAATGCGTGTGGGACTAAAACAGTAAGAGGGGAGTATGCCACTATGGTTTAGGTAGCGAAATTATGGCTTGTGGTCGGTTTTGAGCCAGCTTGTGTGTATTTCCCCCTTTAATGATATGCCCCAAGAACGTCACTTCCTCCTTACAATTCTGTAATTTTGCTCTACTAGGTCAGTTACATGTATGTTACATCTGAAATATTTCCATGAGCTTTTATGCAACATACTAAACAAAGGTTAGGAACAGGCTAAGTCAAATCAGGCTAACTCTCAGCAGGTCAAAAGTACTTCAGACTGCAAACTATGATCTAGTATTTTATCAAATTTTATCATAATTGTAACGCAGGGAGGCTTGGCAGGATACAAAAGAGGAGCAATGATGCATACAACGATGTTTATTTAGAGACATGGAAGACAACGTAGCACTAAGGCTATCGTGGGATCAAACACTGACAACGTTAACGTTGACACAAAGGACTTATATACGCAAACAATAACAACACAATGAAGGGCAGCCGTGAAACACAAGGGAGCATGGCCACACGGATAAACACACACACACACACACACAAGCAAACACACACGGGGAGACGTTTGGGGGGGGTGCGTACCGTGACAAGAATATGTTCACACATGCTCGCTCGCTTGCTCTCTCTCTCTCTCTCTCTCCCCATCCTTTCAGCCTTTGGGTTTCAATAATACCCCCAGGGCAGAGAGAGCCACTATTCAAGCAATGTAATATTCTGTAATATTCTACTCTGGCTCCTCCTACCTCTGCAATGACATCCTCAGCTTTTATTTCAGTGGGTGGCGTGTGATGTCATAATGCAGCCGCATCAATTAAGCGATTATGATGTAGTCAAAGAACAGATTTTTCAAATGAACAATTTCTGTGACCCATTTTTAGACTACAGATCACAGATAACGGGTACACTAAATTTATTATGGGTCAGTGCGGTAGTTACAATTGCAATCCAAGACGCAAGGAACATGTTCCTTCTGAGAAATATGAAAAGGAAAAGCACGGGATATTTGGTAAATATCGGAAAAAGAAAAACGAAAAAACACGAGCCCAGATCCCTTCCAGAATAGAGGATGACTTCTTGGATGAACTGTGTGTGTGTGTGTGTGTGTCTGTCTGAGAGAGAGAGATCTATGTAGAAGTGTTCTAAGTATCTATACAACGCTAATAAGACATTTTCTGTTACTTTTTAAACAGATACTAGACCAAAGCGTTTAATGAAGAAGGACTTCACTACCGAGAGAACTCAATCAGCCATAGTAAGTAAAGTAGAACCAAGACAAATGATTTAAAGCCATACTGTGGCAATGGACAAAAGCCACAAAAAATGGAAAAACAGCTATGGTGAACAGTGATGCTAATTGAATGCTTGTATTTAAGTACACTGAAATGTCTCTGAATATAAATTACAAATGCATTTCAACAAATGTTCGAGAAATTAATTAAAAACACTAATGTAAATGTATTTAGAATATATTTAGGACACATACATTTAGCATATGCAATCTTTGTCAGTTACAGGAAAAAAAAATACTGTTGGTGGGTTTTTTGTTTGTTTGTTTTACATTCTCCTTACTATAGAATTAACAGTCGACTGTTCAGTGACTTTGCATGCTGAGTTGTAACACTGATTATTAGTATAATTGTGGCAAGAATCAAAATCAACACTAGCTAAAATGACTGAATGCATTGGAATTTATTATTCCAATAGCACAATTTGAATGGGTCTACGGTACCTTAGTGTGTCAGGTCCTGTTATTTCTGTTGAACATTTGATGTTTGAGGGCACATTTTTACATCATTAGGCCTGCAGGCTATGTGATAACGGCTATGCGATAAAAATTGTATTTGTTTCCTTTCCAGTCCAATACAAATTATAAATTACAAATGTATCAAAATGTAATTAAAGTCATATTTCAATTAAATGTATTTAAATACTGTTCAACAATATTTCTACTCATATCTACAGGTGGAACCTAAAAATATGAATATCAATGAGAGGGATAAGTGTATTGAGGACCTGGAAGCCGTGTTTGCTAAAGTGAGAAAGTCTGCAGTGGAGCAGAGCAATCCTAACGCTTGTTTTCCATAAATTCTCACAATGCTATGAACTATGCATTTCAAGTAGATGTAATTAAATATTGCTTAACACTGTTTCTCTTCATAGTTGGAGGTGAAACTGAATTCTTTTATAAAGATGGAATATGGTTCCTGTGAATATGATATGGGCCAACTGATTGAGGAGATGGAATCCACAGTTGCTAGAGTGAGAAAGTCTGCAATGGAGCAGAGCAATCCTAACACTTGTTTTCCATAAATACTAACAATGCAATTAAATATGCATTTCAAGTAGACGTAATTAAATATTGCTCAACACTTTATTTGTGTCTGCAGGCGGCCAAACTGTTAGGATTAGAAGCCGTACTTGCTCGGGAGGATATGGCTGCATAACCTCTGATGACAGCAATAAAGAGCATTAAAAATACTCTGACATTTTTCAGTCTAATCCCTGCCTATGTTGTCTGCAACACAGTCAATTATACCATGGATAGTAATTATATCTTTTTTTTTTTTGTCTCACAAACATTCTGAATGTAACATTTCCTACAGCTTTAAAAATACAATCACCATACTTGGCACCCACACTATTTTTTCCCTTCATGTCCACTTACATCTATGTGACTTAACAATCACAATTCATTTTTACACAATCAATTTCCAACCTCTATATATATATCGCTCGGAATTCAACAGACACCTGACTCAAGTATTTTTATTTTTATTTCCTCCATGTTGTTTATAATAGGCCTACAGTAAGAAATCCTTTTAAAGGTGATCGCCATTTCTACCACTGTATACTGTTGAAGCATACAAGTTTTTATTCAGTGAGAGATATGTCATTTATGGGGATTAGGTACAGCGTGTTTTGTTCAGGACATTCACGACGATATATGTTCTAAATGGGATTGTAAAATAACTAGCTAGCTAGCCATGTATTTAGACAGAACCTGAATTGTGTTACATGGGGATTTTTATCCTATGTTTTTAAGGCTGCATTATGTACAGCCTAGCATAAATAAATATGCAAGAATGCAGAGCACAAATAGTCCATAGTTTATTTTCCCTTCTATATAAGCCCGCAGGTTCATAGGTGACTAGCTTTTATAATGTCATGTGTAATTTGAGCATAATGGTGGAAACTTCAAAGAACAATATGGAAAAAAAGGAGGGTTGTTTACATAATTGCCCTTGAAAAAGTTTATAAGAATTAAACTCTTGTGTACCCCTCAGACATTCTCCAGAGGGTCCCTCAAAAGCATGTTTATATTTAAGTTGCAATAAAGGACAGGACCAGCTATTCTCTTCAACTAATTCTGATATCAAGTGGAAACAAGTTGTCAGGTTCTGGTCCGCACCGAACCAGGAACGCAGACACAGACACGTACACACATATCCGCACAAATCACCTACCACGACCACTGCTCGGTTCACAATCACACACTTATCAACCATCACGATCACCTGCTTCTAATTAACTCTCTCCCTATTTAAACCCCTCATGTACCATCCTCCAGTGTTTCCCATTTAGCATACTGTGGACTAAAGCTGAGCCTGTCTTCATGAGCTTCCCCACATCTGTGTTTTTAAAACTTTTTGGCAATGCTTTGTGTGACTAATATCCTGCCTTTTTATCCCTCACCCATGTCTTGCTCAGGTGTCAATATGTCACATAACTAAATTAGTGTTCTATTATTTTCTTAGTTTGTACAAGAAGTACAAATATGTAGCTAACATTTATAATGTGTATTGTTTCTTATTTTGTTAACATTAAAATGTAAAACCAAGTGAAAACATTTAAATGTAAAAACAGGTTTGACACTGCTTTGGATCTAGTGAAAATACTAGAAGCTGTCAACACCATGACCTGAGCAGTCTGCATTTAACACATAGAGAGAGAGAGACAGAGACGATGTACGACAACAACCAAAGGTATTCAGATCTTAAGGGAATCCTTTCACTTAGTCTTCAATTATGCACTCCATAGATGTCATGAGGGACAGCCTCACAAGAAAGGAGGCCTGGTGCATGGCATGCAGTGGTGCCTATCATGCGAACACAGAGAGAGACAGAGACAAGGTAGCAGACAACAACCAAACGTGTTCAACTGCTGTCAGGTCTTTCTCAGTAAACTTCAGAGAATGAAGTACAGGGCAAGCACTTGAACATGCACATGTTCTTCCCTGGATACAGACACTTTGCCTCAAAGACAGTTGCCTCACAGGTTTGTTCCAAAATGACTTCCCTTGTCCCTTATTCCCTTATGCAACAGGAATTGAAAAGAAAGGTGTGAGCAAGTATACCCTCCACTGACAAGCTCCTGTTGTTTAAGTGTGAATGGATTCTGTGACTTGAACAAGTCTGCTCCTTCTCTCATCCAATATAGAAATTGCTCACCGAACTACAATGAGTGAACAAGGTCTAATGAACTTGCTGTGAGAATGATCTCAGTAATTAACTCAAAAAGGATAGGCTCAGAAGTGATTTTTTTTTTTTTTTAAGTAGGAGGATTTTGATATTTCAAGCTTGCCAGCAGAACTAGCTAGCCTAACCTGGGATGACAGCCAATGCACAGCATCACAGCTGAGGGGAAACGGATGTGAAATGTCAGTTTAATCGGCAAGGCTCAAGGCAACAGGGTCCTGTCCCTTGACTTAGGTTGATCTAGAGGTATTTCAAGAAACTTCTCAAGCGCACTTTAGTGGCAAAGAACAATATTTTCACTTGAACAGGGACCACGGATTAAAAGTCTGATGCTCTACTGACTGAGCTTTTCAGGAGAGAAGCAATATCAGAAACATTACAAGTGCAATGTACATGTATGCAAAGAAAATTGAGTTCATGTGTATCGCATTAAGATGTCAATCTGCCTATGGAACATAACACCTCTTACGAGGCTCGATTTTTGCTCTCAAGCTGCGATGGTTTTGTCATGTTGTCTAAGAGAAGAGGCTTTGGTCGGTGGAGTGAGTCTTTGATAACTAAGATTGTAACTAAGTTTGAAATTGCTCACCGCACTACATCAAGTACACAAGGTGTAATGAACTTGCTATGAGAATGATCTCAGTAAGTAATTCAAAAAGGATAGGCTCATCATGATGCATTAGCTAACAATCGGCACTCATACACAAGTGTGAATGTTCAACATTCATTCAAGCATCTCGAGGTCACAGTCTGTAGTGTGTACAAAAGGAATCTAAAGGAAAGGTTTGAGCAAGTGCATCCTCCACTGATAAGAGATATAACTTTAGACTCCAATTGTAACATTAGAAAAAAAGATGTACATACAGTCCATTTGTTTAAAATGTTCTTTGATGTGAAGCTCATATTATTTTGCCCCCACTTACGCAGAACTTGATTGTTGGAAGAATACAACAGGGGAACTTTCAGTTGTACTTCACATCACTGACACTGTGTAGACTTTAACTAATGTACAGTTGTGTAGCTTTAGAGTTGTGTACAATTAGAGCAAGTGACCTAAGCAACATGTATTGCATACACAGTTTGCCTTAACAAACCTATCACTTCATCATGGTCAGAATATTTGTTATAGATACATGTAATGCTTCAGCATTGCTACTAGTTCTAATACACTCAAACTAGTGCACCAGAGTGGGTGATGGTAATGGTACTGTTAGAAGCAAACCTATATGACTGGGGTTGGGCTTCCACACACTGTCCCTTTCTCCCAATTCACAGAGCGGAAACGACTCGTTTTCAGCCTGTTTTTTTTTTTTTACACAACCAATTTCCAACCTCTATAGATATCGCTTGGAATTCAACAGGCACCTGTTGCTACTGCACCTCTGAGACGGATGTAAGATAAATGAGCTCCTTTATGATTGGCTGCCCTGTATTGTACTTCATTCAAAAGGTACTCAGAGCTGAAATGCCTGAGAAAGGCAATTTAAGTGGGTGTGCTAAACCTCTATAGGCTGAATAGGCAGAGATAGGTCAATAAAGTGTTCTTGTGACATTAGAAATACAAATTTCAAAAGGGGCATTTTTGGCAGCTTAACTGACATAGTTAAGAATTTTAACATTTAAAATATATATATTAAAAGGAGAATGTTACTTATTTCACTCTGACTGTAAAACAGTGCATATTTTGTTAAATGGGATTTCCATCCCATGTTTTTAAGGCTGCCTTATGTATAAATAAATAGGCAAGAATAGGTCAGTCTTCCATTCTGTATCACATACCTACCCTTGATAACACCGTGGTAACTGGAAAAAAAACAACCCTTTTTACTCAGTTGTCACTACTTCCAATAGACTTCACGCTAATCTCATAGAAGTCCGCCCCTTTCCGTGTCCTCCGGAAACTGCACTTCCGTTGTGTTGTGACAGGATTTGTTCCTGAAGTATGCGTTTTCTAAATTTGCACCGCATTTCTAAAGTGTGTTACCACTTTGATGAATATGCTTTGTGTATTTGCAGCACGATGGGTTTTCCAGGACACCGTAATTTATGCATGTTTAATTCCATCTTTTATTCACGTACTAAGCCCAACTCTATAGGCTAATATTTATAAAACCGAGATAACCATAGAAACGTCTTCATCTGTGCTTGATACTTTCACAGAAAAACGGAACTGCTGCTTGTCAAGCTTGTTTCATCAGGTTTTATATCATCGTCATGACGTGTTTGAATTGATCCCAGGCATATGCAGTCCTCATCAAAATCCATGCATGTCCTAGGCTGTGAGTAAGGTATGTTCTCTCTCTGGTCACAGTTGGCAAATAAATTATGCATATAGATTGTGGGGAAAACACTTTAGCACGTGTTCTGCAAAGAAGTGTCTTAATATGAGCTATCTAGCTAGTTCCAATGTCAACTGTAATCATAACACTGGGTTTCTCTCTGTGCTCAGGTGTCTTATTCGCATGCCAGTAACATGTTAGCGATATTGCAGTAGTGTGAATTTTTATGTTGCCCGTGATGAAAGGTGACAGGAAATAAAAATCCAAACATTTTTTTTGTTCAGGTCTTTTTAACGGTCATAACCGACACATATTTATCTAACAAAAAAATCAGGTTCCTCTAAATGTGTGGAAGAACTGCTGTGTATATTTTTGTTTCCAGTGGCCTGAGTACCTAAAATATGTCACCATTTTAGGAAGCAGGAAAGCAGGGCTGCTTACAAACATGACATTAGTAAATTATTTTTGGGATATTTTCATTTATGATTTTCCCCTTTTTGTTGTTTGTTAGCTTTTTTACTTTCATTTTTTGTAGGGACTGTGATATATATTTTGTTATTTGAATGCATAATATAGCTTTGGGGCTCCCACAGACACTTGTGTATATACACATATTAGGGGAGATTTTTTCATTGGTTTGTATATGTTTTTGAAGGAATGCACATAGTTCTTATGTTTGAGCCACTTTAAAGATATTTTTTGACTTGTATCAGAAAGGAATGCAAGCATTTATTCATATCAACATTTTCCTTGCAGAGTCATTTCAAAGACGATGCAACAGAATAGTTTTGCTTTTCTATTCTGTACTTTGTTTATTGACAGGTAATTCCACCCTCAACTTTTTAGGGTGCCTCCCCATAATTGCTCAGCTCTTCTGTGTAATAAAAGCAGGATTGGTTTGTATATCACATTGGTGTAGGTCATTTTCACTTGTTATATAAAGAACATTCTAATGGCTTTGGGGGAGACAAACCAAATTAGTCCTTTATAATTGTAATTATATATTACTTTGCTTCATTAGAAGTTTGTGATTATTCCTGTTATTCATCAACTTAGATACCGTGATTTACTGGGGTAGGTCAAATTAAAAGATAATTGCCTGCTTATATTAGGTAAAGAAAGTTTTTTATGTCATAGTTTTCACTTACTATGATTGGGACAATACATCTTTTACATGAGGATGGATTTTATCAAAGCATGCTACATTTGTTACTGTTTTCACTTGAACAAGGAAAATCATACTCAAAACAGATATATAAGTGGACAGTCAGGGTGAAATAAGTAACATTCTCCTTTTAATGTTATATTTTAAAAAAATATTAAAGGTCTTAAGTATGTCAGTGTTTTCGTTAGTCTTTTGGCCAATGTTTTTTTTAAAAAGAGATAAGGAGATACCAGAACAAAATAGAAAAGCAAATAATAGAGGAAGATGGCATGGGATGGAGGGATGGAGGGATGATAAAAGACAGGGGTAGTAACGGATAATTTATTCTATTCTCTCAGCTATTCTCTTTAACTAATTCTGAAGTCTGCATCTTTATTTTCTATTTGAATGTTAACTTTACGACTAGCTGATTGGGGATTTAGGAACGACACTAGCGTTGATTTTGATTCTAGCCACAGTTCTAGTAATAAGCAGTGTTACAACTCTGCATGCAAAGTCACTGAACAGTTGACTGTTAATTCTGTAGTAAGCATAATGCAAAAAATACAACAACATATTTTGTTGTGATTGAAAAAATTACGTCCTAAATACATGCATTGTAAATACATTGACATTAGTATTTTTAATTAATTTCTAACATTCAGAGACATTCAGAGGTGTTTCTATTAAGCCCAGAGTCAGCTAGGTCTCCACTCTCTAATTACTCAATGAACCTCAATGGTCTCCCAATCACATCTTCTCTAACAGTTAAAGATCTTGGAGTTATGGATCCCAGTCTCTCGTTCGAAGCTCACGTAAATAAATAATGTTTCTAGGACCCCCTTTCTCCACCTTAGAAACATTTCAAAGATTAGGAGCATGCTCTCCACACATAATGCAGAAAAGGTAGTCCATGCATTTATTACTTCAATATTGGACTACTGTAATCCCTTACTATCTAGCTGTGCTATTAAGTGCCTAAAGTGCCTAGCGAGTTCAAAATGCAGCAGCCATAGTTCTTAATAGAGCTAGAAAATTTGATCACATCAATCATATCTTAGCTACTTTACTTTGGCTCCCAGTAAAATTTCGTATTGATTATAAACTACTTTTAATAATTCCAAATGTGCATTAGACTTTACAGTAACCTAAGACAACCCTTTTGCATGAAGGGAACTGGTAACTATGCTCACACTCCATAATGTGCAAAAGATATTTAAAGTGTAGGACAGTCGAAGCATTATGTGTGCGTGTGCGTGATGTTATTAACGTGACAGTAAAAGCTTACCATTTTTAAATGGGGGCTGATCGACTTTCCACTTATGCAAGACTTATGTCAAGAGTACATGTCAAAAATTAGAGACGAAATGAGGTGCTAAATGCCGCAATTAGGCATACAGCAGTCAAAGGCAATTTGGAAACACACTTAGAAAACAAAGATCATGATCTTTGATCATGATCAAACTTTCAAAAAGCTTATCAACGTGACGAGAATGTGAGGTTTAGGTTCATCTATAGTGTTACAGTATCAATGTGAAATATGGATATCGAGGTCAGCATCACGTAAGAATGTATATGTGTGAAACATCTTCGTCGCCATAAATGTTGTGTTGTTACATAATTAAGCAGTCCATCCAGTTTCATTTACTTGATTTATTAGCAACCTGTGTCCACTGTCTAACTCAAGTATTTTTATTTTTATTTCCTCCATGTTGTTTATAATAGGCCTACAGTAAGAAATCCTTTTAACTGATTAATAATTAAAAAATATCTTTCTTGACTATAAGAATATAGCTTAACCACTAGAAAGATTAAACATCCAGTGAGTGTGTATCCTGGCATGTTAATGTAAAAGGCAGCTCCTACTGGATTTGGGGAAAGATTTGTAAAAGATTTCAAGTATCTGCAAAGCAGAAAACTGCCTATTCAACAGGCATAAATGATGTGCTACCGAAGTAGTTGTGTTATTTGCATAGCCTAATTAATATCATTAGATCAAGTTCTATATTACCTATATTGTTATATTACAATTTTGCTTTTGCTTTTTTGCTTCACAATTGTTACACATAATTGCTGCACCTGATACGAGGATAGGAATTTCAATTTATTCATACTGGATATAAGAATCATTAATGGCTGCTGAGTGAAGCACTTTCATTGAAAATTCATCCACCAATTTTTTTTTTTATTATTTATTTTTTTTTATATAACCAGAAACAGGGCACATCAACCAGGAATACATTCCAGCTCTGTTTTAGAACACTGGCTGTGATTCATTACATTTTGGCAATTGTGAAAACAAACTGGATGATACTTCTAAAAGTAATTGTGTTTGCAGTTTATTTGCATTTAAATCTTATTTAAATCTTGAACCAAAAATGTATCAGAGAGCTGTAGTGTTTTTCACAGACACACACCCAATTAAACTGTGCTTGACCATTTCTTGCCCTCTATATCATTCTCTGCAGTTTACTGAGAAAGACCTGACACTGGGTAATGCCATTGTCTATTCGAAGGCCAAAACAACAACAATCTTGGTTATCAAAGATTCACTCCACCCTGACCACAGCCTCTTCTTTTAGAAGCTATGAAAAAACCACCATCGCAGCTTGTGAGCACAAATCTAGCCTCTTAAAAATACTCGCCTGGAATTAAACCTAGTAGAGTTCCACAACGAGGTGCAATTTGTTAAAGGACGTCTTTTTCTCTCAGAGTTAGAAATCTGCAGAAATAAATACATCAGTTAAATTTTTAAATATGTAGGTTAGAAATCCAAGTATAAAGAGCAGATATATTATCTGTGCTAATTAATAAATGTATTTAAAGTATACATTTAGTAGGCCTAAAAATAGAACTCGTATGTAAATCATATCTAAATCTTTTTATTTAGAGTAAATTACATGCGACATATTGAAGATTTTGATTTTTTTGGCCCGCTACCACCATACCGCCTCATCGGGAACTGTTACACTTTATTTTTTATTTATTTTTATTTATAACTTAAAAATAATCACCTGGAATGTAAACCTAGCCGAGGTCCACAACGAGGTACAATTTGTAAAAGGACGTTTTTTTTCTCTCAGAGTTAGAAATCTGGAGAAATAAATATATGAATTTATTACCCCCCATCAGTGGACCTTTAGAGCTTTATTATTAAAAATAAGACAGACAGATGAACAGACAAACGCAAAATGTATATATAATATTTTTAAGTATTCGCCATCTGCACCATTACAGGAATAATGTGTGTGTGTGTTTGTGTGTGTTTGTGTGTGTGTGTGTGTATGTATGTATGTATGTATATATTTATGTATATGGTTATGTGTTTGTACATGTATGTTGGATTGTATATGTACACGTATTAGAATGTGATATTTATCGTTTATGGATTGGCTCTGTATGGATTTTATCAAAGGTGTCCAGTCTAGATTATTGGTTCTGTTATTGATTAATTCTGAGAATTATTCTATTGATATATATACTCTATCAATAGATTTTTCTATTGGGTGACACTAATATTATTTTTTGTTTTCCAGTTCATGAGTATATTTTTTTGTTTGTTGTTTTTTTGCAAGAATATTTTTATTATATCAATATAATAATGTTATACATAGTATCCTGTCATATTGGTTGATGATATGTCTCCTAGGAGACATAAAGATGGTGTTGGATGGATATGGTTATTTAAAGCATGGGATATGTTGGTGATGCACTATATTGGACTGTTTGCACTTGTGTAGCATGTTGTCTGTTGCACTGTTGTTTTTATGTTGCACCATGGCCCTGGAGGAACGTTGTCTCGTTTTTGTTGTGTACTTGTATATATACCTGAAATGACAATAAAACCACTTGAACTTGAACTCGAACTTGATGACGACTTGCCAAAATTGCTTGATAGGTGTGCTCTGCCACGTGGCGTGAATGTAATCGTCAACTGTGATTTGAGTAAAGTATGTACAGATTGCTGAGCTTGTGAAACCAATTTTAAACATCCAATGTGTAGTATAATGTACTCTGTATTATTTTGTACTGAATGCATTGTAGGTTAGTGTTGCTGTCATGTGGTAATTATTATTACACATTTTAATCCAAACTGCAGCGTCGGGGGCTAGTAATAAATGTTCCTCCTATTGTCTCGATGGGAGAGTAACTGTGAGATTTGATTTCACTATTATTTTGTATATCTTAGATAATAGGTTTTTTGTATTAAGAATGCTTGTTTATAAATTCTGATAAGGATGTAGGTATCGGAATTGATTTTTGAACACATAGGTGATCTTAGCTGATGGTATTGTAGGAACTGGGGGCTTTCTATAGCATATTTTGGGGCTAGTTGTGGGCGTGACATGAAACAAGTCTTAGGATAAATATGTTTAAGGTTTGTAATGCCTTTTTCTATCCAAGATGTAAAGTTTAATATTTTTGTTCATGGTAAAACCTGGATTGTTCCAAATGGGAGAATGAATAGTTTGTGTGAGTGTGGAGTTTGATATCTTGTGGAATTTCCACCAGACTGTTAGTGTCATGGCCACCTTCAGACTGTTGAAACATGGATATTTTTGAATATGAGTCTGGGCACATTTGAAACACCTGCCGCAAACATTACTGACATTATATCTTGTTTATGTGATTGGCTGTGCTTCTTAGCCACAAGTACTTTTTGAGTTATTTATTTTTTAATTTGGTAATTTTATATATAACAGCAACAAATGACATCTTAAGTTTTATGACAAAATGTGCAAACAAGCTGGTCTGAGAGGTGTGTAGCGGGATATGACTCAGTGCATCTCTGGTGCTGCTTTTGATGAGTACAGTGTCATAAGTGTGTCTGTCCAGCAGCGCAAAGAGGGGATACAGCTTTTTCTCCCAGAGGTTTCCGATAAATATGTAGATATGTTAGTATGTAATAGAAAGACAGCTGTCCATCCTCATAGTCTAGGTACATGCCCACATTCCTGGGCAATTGTGTCAGGGGCAGAGGGGTCTCAGGCATGGTGCAGGTGTACGACTTCTGGGTGCTCCTCCAGAGCACCCAGAAACCCTCACAGTGGGTTTCTCAACTTGCTCAGACTCAAATCTCAATATCGGCATCCGAACCGTCTTAGAGAGGAACAAAAAACACAACTCATTTGATTAAATTGTTCCAGTATAAATATGGTTATCAAACATGCTTTTAAAAATATACTTCCATGGAGATGGTGCCCTACAGGGTAGTGTTGGAATAGTGTGTACAGGCTTAGTGTCATGTTGTGGCCCCGCCCCCTCCTCAAACATCTTGGTGTGTGTGTGTGTTCGTGTGTGTGTTCGTCTGTGTTGCCACACCCTCTCGTGCCGTTCACCTGTTCTCTGTTATGTGTAATCGGCTTGGGTGTATATATGTCTCGTGTGTCATAGTACGTGTGTTGGTGTTTGAGATGTGCATAGTATTTGAGCTTTGTTGTATGTTTTGCATGTTTGCAAAAATAAAAGTGCGTTTCATCGTGCCTCGTCCCCGCATCCTGCTTATCCTCGCAACGTCACTACTAGACCACTTTAGATGTAACTTAGAACCTCCAGTGACCTCTGTATGTGTTTCTTTAGTTGTATGAGCTCCACTGGAGGACTCTGAATAGTTGACAATGGAAGAGGGGTATATCAGATTCACCCCTTCTGCCTCGGTATGACAGATTAACACACTGCATTAACGTTTAGAAATAAAAACATATGGTAAACACAGTCTAGAAAATATTACCTTGTAACAATTCATTCAGTATATGAACTGTTTTCTGTGTCCTTATGTCTATAAAGTAAAAGTAATAAAACATTTAAATGATAAATAAATTACAATAAATGTATAAATGTTCACAAATAAGAAACTACATTGGTCTGCACTTTTCTCCACAGATTCAAGGAACTCATGAAAGTTGGAAGCTATAGAAACACATAATACAGAATTATAGACTGACTGATGTGTGAGCAGAAAGATCACTGTGATGTTCTCATATCTAAAGCACTCAAAGCATTGATGTTATGTAAATGAACTGTGATCTGATTGGTTTAAGGAAATAGATTCACCTACTTTGAAGTTCAAGTTTTGATCAAAAGGTTAGAACTGGTTGACTATACTTTGTCTGTTCTGCAACAGGAAATTTAAACATTTATATCCAAAGTATTACGCGATAGAAATCAAGTCAAGACTACCCGTTATTGACCGCTAGATGGCGGAAGATACGAAGAAATAAATGAGTCCAGATCCTCCTGCCCGACTGTACGGTGCGACTCTGCTTTTACGTCATTAAAACGCTAAAGAAAAAAGGCCGCCATATTTGTAGTTCCACAACGTGAAAAGGCGTCATTTTGTATGCCAAAGAATGAATAAACACTGCCATGCCTTGAAGACGACGAAATTGCAATCTATTTAGCTAGCCATAAGAATAAGAATAGCTGTTTGATTTACATTCTCACAAATATATTGCATGTACATACATCTACATTTCAGTCGATCAAAATGTTTCAGGTACTTAGAACCGCAACTTTATGTTACAGTGGTCATATCAGAGATATAATATAAAATATAAAACGCAATAGGTGTGTTCTGTAATAGAACATTTTAACATTTATATCCATATTACACTGCAGAAATCAATTCAAGACTGTAGAGTCGTCGTACCAAATGACGTAAACTCAATATAAACCGCTGACTTAATTTAATGAACAGTATTAAGATAATGAGTGAGTACAGCGAGTATTGTCTTACTGATGCCTGTTCTAACTGAACATAGGCAGACTCCTGCGGGACCTAGGCATCGGCTGCCAGATCGAACATAGCTCACATTTTATAGTGTTTGCATAGCATATCAGAATTTGGTATGATCTCCTAGAGAATTGCCATTCCACTGTGTCTTCAGCTTTTGTCCGATCTGCAAACAAGTCCCACTCTAGGAGAACTAGCTCAAGTGGTAGAGTGCTCTTTTAGTATGTGAGTGTTACTGGGATTGATGCTCACATTCTCAAGTCTAGAATTTGTAGTTTTTTTCTATGATGAAATCATTTCTGATAGCAAATGTTTTTGGGACCTGCTGATATGCTTATGCCATGCACACATTACGTGACTTTCAAATTTTCAAATTGATGTATCGCTCACACTGCACAACTCTATGTCTTGGAATCTGGAGTGCTTAATTTGTGGTATTTCAGTGGCCATGCACACATTACGTGACTTGAAGTTTTCAAATTGATGTATGGCTCACACTGCACAACTCTATGTCTTGGAATCTGGAGTCCTTAATTTGTGGTATCTCAGTGGCAGGCATAATCAGTGATAAACCACTGATATGTCAACTGGTCTTAACACAGACAGATTTAACTTACTCTGTGGAGACTGTGTCTAACTTAAACCTTTCCTTCAAATAGAAGAGATCCTTGTTGCAGAGGTAATGTTTTTACCTTTATATGGTTTTTCCACTCATAGTCATGCAACACACACAAATGCAAACCTCTCACAGACTGTCTCACACACATCCAGTTATTCATCTGAACACATGATGTTTCTGTCTCTGTACCGCTATTAGTTATGCAATGGTTTGTCAATACTAGCACTAACTGAACAGCGTTCTGTATAAATATGATCTTTATAACAGCTGCCATAACAGCAAAAATGTAATGTCTGATTCTGTGAGCCAAGGAATTATTATTGATATTGTGAATATTTAATAACCTCCAATGCCAGCAAATTAAATTTTCACAATATTGTGAAAATTGTAAAGGATACTTTATTCATGTCCTCATTGCTAAAGATTGTATCGCTTTATCACAGCGATAAGCTATTTAGCTAGCTAATAGTTGAGGTCAGCGAGTGTCAAACTCGGGGCTATAAACCATTCCTTGTGGAACCATTTCATTGTTCAGCTTTCAACTTTGATCGTTTAGGTGCTGGTAGTTTGTTAGCTAGCTAACTGTTCAGCAATAGAAAACCTACTTTTGTATGATTTAGAGACCCAAATCCACAAACCTGTGGGTTTTCAAATTGATCGTTCTCTCTAAATAAGCAAAATGAGTTAAGCCATTACTACAGCTATTGGACTGTTTGAACTACAATATTCGACTGTTCATTTATTGTTAATTAGATTAAATTAACTTTCATAAACATTCTGTATTAATAGAATGTAGTTTTTAATGACTGATTAACTGTGTATATTCAACATGAAGCTATTCATATAAAGTTTCAAGTTTGGTTTATTTGTAACATACATGTATTTGTCACTTTCATTTTTAGGCTGTAGAATGAAAGATCCTTGCTCACAATCATTGCTACAGTTTGATCAAATTCAGTTATATATATAAACTCCCTATTCAATGGGAAGAAACCAGTTTATGCCATTGTGAATTGCTTTTTCTGTAATCAAAACACTGAGGTTCCATATTGGAACAGAAACTGCTGGGACTGTCCATTCTGTGTGCAGTACAATGACTTCTAAGAGGTATTGCTGTATTTGAGACATGGTGAGGACATATTTTAGTGAAAGTCTTCCAATGATGCACCCTTAACTGAACCATTTTATGCTGTTGCTGCTGTTAAAAAATGCAGAATGGTGATTATAATGAACCGATCCTTGCACAATATATGGAGCACCTCAACCATGGGGTATCAGCTGGTGTCCCTGTGCTTGATGCACCCAAGACTCAACCAGACACTGAAGATCAAGCAGCTGGCTTCCTTCACTCCCAGAAAGGAAGTAGGTTTTCCATTTGAACTGTTGCCTTCTTAGTTAAGACGTATGCAGGGTTTATTGCAGGGCCAGAGTTGTGAAACTGTGCAAGGTAATGCATGTCCAGTGCTGGAATTAAGATAATAGCTCTAAATAGTCTCTGACTTGGGCAGAGATTGTGAGTGGGTCTTCAAGGGCAAACAGGATCTGATGGCCCACATGTAGTTTGATATTATTCCTAAATAACTAAGTTGACTAAGTTTACATGGCTATTTGAAAGAAGCTGATCATGTAAGCAGCAAAGACAGAATATCATTCTCTGACTAAGGATTTAGTTGACTCATGTTTAGCCCAACTAAACTTTGGTCCTGGCTGATTTTAGTTGGACTATTGAGCCACTGACTCATGCACAGAGTTCTCTGAGTATTTTGCAGTTTCTTACTCTACTGAGTTCTTACTGAGTATAACGCCAACTTTGATGCATTTGTTTTCTTTTCACCGAACAAAGCCTTCAACTTTGACTGTGGTGACATGAATTCCAGATCTGCAGTGTATTTTTTTAGTAATGCATCTTTTGCCCGTGCATTTTGATTGCAGTGTTAGGAGGTCATAACTGCTGATCAGAACTTTGGACAAGAGGGCTTATCCTCATGGCTCACTGACTTTCATGTACAACAAACAATCTTTTCTTATTTATTTTTTTCCAGTTGTAACAAACCGTTCTGCTGTTTTTTAACTTCTGTCAAGTTTTTAATGGTTGTATAGGACAATTACGATGGAAATTGAGGTGTACAAGCGCCACCTTGAACAGACCTACGAGTTGTGCGTGCCTGTCAGACCGCTGAGCAGTATGACATCCAGCACCAGAACTGACAGCTGCGGGCCCTGCTTTTCAACCACCAGCTCAGATGCAGCCAAGATGCGGACAAAGCATTCATTAAGGTGAGTAATTATTGTCAATGGTTGTCTTAGAATGGTGCTAAAGTGCTTAAGATACTTTTTGGCGATTCCATAGCCAAGAATTCTCAAGGTCACAACTAGCTGCATTCCTGTTGGGTGTGAATGACAGTTGCTCCTTCCCGGTTGATACAAAGTCACGATAGAAAAAAAGGCGTACACAGAACTGCAGTGAACACTGTCCTTCAAGTGCATATAAGTGCATACAGTGTTTGAGCCTGCAATCCAGTTCATTACCCTGTCCAACAGGCTCCCAGGTTCCCCTCCACATCTTCCTTGTCAGAGATGAAAATTGATATAAAACAAATGGGGAACAGTTGAAATGACTGAGCCAATGTACACTGCACATTTCACCTTGAATACTTTTGGTTACTTTTTTGTTCCTGGCTACCATGCTTTTTTAAGCATTGATTATCTCAAACATTGATTTATCTAAGATAAGCAAAGACCTGTTCTCTCTTGCTGCATTTTGTGGTTTTTTTTGTTTTTTTTTGTTTTGTTTTCTTTCCAAATGAAGCAGTTGTTTTCATTTTTGGTGGGTTTCATACTATCCACACCAGCTTCCAGGTTTCTGTCCTTTTACATACCAAGCAATCAGCTTCCTTTCTCTTTGCTACAGAGCACCTCTTTTCTGTCCACACCTGCTTGGCTGGTAGCTCTCAGAAGCCTTGCCTTCCTCACCTGTGCTTTTCTGGTTGCGATGGCCATATGTGGGTCTGGATGTGACTCTGGAGACACATCCTCTCTCCACAACAGCCCGCACACTCTCAGCGGGGGAATCATCCCACCCAAAGAAGCCCACCAAAGTGACACTGAAGCCAAAGCAAAGAGCATCACCAAAACTATGCAAATGTGGAATGACCTGGTGGGTCTTCTGCCAGAGAGAGGCAATAGAGAATATCAAGCTGATCTGGTAGTCTGGAAGCAACCACCAGATGGCTATTGCTTCTGTTGGCCTTTTGACTTCCATCAACATCTACTCAGGCAGTAAAAAGAAATGGTGTACTGGGAGGTAGTAAATCTTGCTAATCAGTACTTGTTTTTGGCCTGTGAAAATACAAACAAACAATACACATATTCAAACACTTCTGAACTACAATTGCTTATCAGGATTTACACAGGCTTATGTTCTTAATAGCTCTTTGCTTACAACTTCATCAAAGCGGTTTTGTTCTACAGTATGTGAAAAGTCTACTTTCCCACACAGTTCACATGAGTCTTGATTCGTCCTGCTGGTTCTTCATGTCTGTGAATGTGAAAAATCAAACTTTTTTGCTTGGCTTCAAGCAGTGATCCTTTGATTGTATCATTCTTGATTCATTTAGGATTACAACCAAGTGGTTCAATATCCAGCTAGAGGTGTACTCAAGTGAGGTAATAAAATGAAATTATTAATGTAATAATATGATGGCAGGAATTGTAAAAGACCAAATTAGGCTTCAGAAGTAAGCAGGAAGTGAGAATGACCAAATATGGCCTCTGTGGCAAGTCCAGGATTGAGGCCAGGATACCACCTAAAGATACAATTAAAAAAAAAAAATGGTTTTGTAACTTGATGAAAATGTATAAATATTGAACCCACCTGAGACTGTTAGACATTCTGTGGTCAATACCTCGTCTGTATGCAACATTGAGCTCAGAATAAAGATGGCACCGGCTATTCCCTTCAATTAATTACTTTATTTTCTATTTAAAGTGTACTTGAGAAAAGGACTGGAATGTGGGAAAAATCTAGGAACCACACAAGAATGTCTGGAGATAAAAATTCAAGGCTGCATAGCCATACCTTAATGTGAGAGATCCTCCATTTCAGAGTCTGCTGTGTGAGAGTCCTGTGCCTTTTTTCTCTAGCTTGGAATAGGACTGTTGCTTCTGCTTCTTAAGGTTTTCAATCAACAAGGACGGTGGCTCCACCTGCAATGAACCATGAGCTTGTTATATTGAACTGCACAAGACAGTAAATTAACTCTTGTATTCATTCTGTATGAAGTGCGCCTCACTTGAGATGTCAGCCAAAGTTTAGCAGTAAATATGGTTATCTGCAGTTAAGTGTGTTGCTATTGATAGACATCTTCAGCTAAAAATAAGTCTTCCTTGACCCTAATCCACCAAGCCCAGATACAACACAGACATGCATGTGCTGTAGTTGGCTTCAAAACATTCAATGAACTTGTCAGCAACATGGTCCAGATTCCTGCAGCATGTGACATGCGTCTGCACGCATCCTGCCCCCACAGTCTCTGCCTGGCTCCCCCCACCCTCCTCCACCCCCAGTTTGCTCTCTCATCCTGCCCACCAGCAGCTAATGTCCACCGCTGCAGCGCAGCACCTCCCACTGTATGCTGCATGCTCCTCTGTGTGCCTGTGGTAAAACCTCGCCAAGTTTAGTGTTCTAGCCACTGCACTCCCCTCCCCAACTCACACATCAATCTCAGAGGCAGATGGATTCCTGTCTCCCAGCCGCATCCCAACTTTTTGACCAGTACACATACTTGGATAAATGTTCTCTGTGAATACAAAACAGCAACATTTGTCTAGTGTACCGGAGACCTCTTGGAAGTTTTGTAGACAGATGAGGCCGGGCTGTGCTAGCTGAGAGAGACGATATTTGAGCTTGAATCTGACTAGCACATGCACAGAAGCATAGGGTATTATGAAGGCTCTGCATGATATCGTGACCCAAGGTTGAGCTTACAGTAGGTGGCCATATTGCCTCATATCAAGGGCAGTGTACGTTGGAAGACCATAGCAGAGACGTGTGACCGAACTATGTGCACGAGCGCATAACATGCCGCATTCCTTGTTTTCTCCCATTTTTGAGTGAAGCTAATTGATAGTGCCATCTGCCATCTCCTTTTAGAAAGCCAGTGCAGTGCCTTGGCTGTTGATGTGAGTTGTTTTGTCAAAGGAAAGAATTGAAAATGTGAGCGGTGATCTCCATGTAATACTTAGGCTTTAATGCCCTTTACCACTCATTCAGTGCTTGTCTGTGTTTATGTTTTCAGTGTTACAGTGTGATTTTATTTAGGTGAAATTTGTTTTCAGTCTATCTGCAGTAGTGCACTTAAAGGGCCAGGAAGGTTAGTGGAACACATTTGCTCTGCCTCTGACCTCACAATTCCACTGTAACAACAGTGTTCCGTCATTTAAAAAAAAACAAAACTTGTTTTGGTTTAAATTTGTTTAAAGATTTGTTTAAATTGTGTGTGCCAGTGTATGTGAGCGTGTTGAAGTCTCTCTGACCCTCCACACCCATTAGTGCGTTCTTCCACTAGCTTCTCTCTCGTTCCTGCTTCAATATTCAAGGGAGGATTGAGATCCATTCAGGTAATTTTGCAGTCTTCAAAAAATGCATTGAAAGACATTCCAGTAGCTCAGTGGTGCACCTGCGCGCCACTCTGCTCCCCAGTTCGGAGGATGCCAGCACCTATGTTTAGTCTTTTATGTTTAGTCTTTTTTAGTCTGTTTCTCTTTATTTCCTTTGGACTCCAGTGCTTTTTAATAATCTGTTTTGGACATGGTATGGCTGCTCCATTACCCAGGAGCCCATACAAAGGTTCATTTCTGCCTGCCTGCATAACTGCTGGAGGGAGGATTTTATGTCCAGAAAATGTTAAGATGGCAACAGCTCGGTGGGAGACAGTATGTGAGAATCACCTCTTAGGCTCATTTTACTGTTTCTCATGTAGAAGGAATTCCCTCACTATGTTCTCATTCTGAGCATCAAAGCCAACTGGGATGGGGGTTTGTCACATTCTGAATTCTAGCTCATGTCATATTTTGTCAGCATTGGCTTTGATAGACTCAGGTTATCAGTACAAATTTACATTCAAGATTAGTTGTCTTTTACATATATATCCCCTCTCCTGCAATCATGGCTAATTAGCTGCATCCGTCATTGTAATTGTTTAATTTTTCATGCTAGTTCAGTCACCCTTGTATTAGTGCCATGCATGTGAAACAGACTCTTGAAAGGTTTTCTTTTTGTATCTTGCATGCCTAGCATAATAGGACATTCAAAATCCCTTGAAAATTTTAAACTTTTTTTTTTTATGTATATATCTCCTCAACATTCCCAGTACAACTGCTGTAGAGTCCACGACTCAACTCTTGACTAAAGTCTTCACTCCGAGCGTCTGAGCCGGCTGCTGCGGCATATGCCACGCTGCTCTGTGACCCTCACTCTCCACTCCTCTCCTCTCCCAGCTTTTCCAGATCCCTCAGATGCAGACAGCCCAGCCTGCCATTCCAAGTAACAGCGCTTCCTTTCGACCCGTGTCCAGCCAGCCCATCATGATGTTCCTGACGCCCATGCCATTCACCTCATCCCAGACCGGCCAGTACTACGTACTCCAGTACTACGTGCCTCAGGTACCCAGAGCAGAGAAAAGCGCCTGTGCAAATATGTACACAGTGTAGCAAATGGGTTGAAAATCTGTCTATAAACAGGTTGGCCAGCAATAAATAAACTGCTCCTAAAATGTGTAGATAAAAATATGTTTTATCTTGGAAGCAGAAATGAGAAGTTCTAGTTTAGTTTTTTTTCAGTGTAAAAACTAAATGTTTTTGTATTTTTTGTTTGTTTACCGCTTTGAATATCTCTTAGGAGTGTCCTATATGAATGGCCATGTCTGGTGCTAGGCCCTTTACCTCTGCTGTTCTGTTTCATTCTCAGTATCACCACAGTGGCCTTCCTTACGTGGGACATCCCCAGCAGTACTCCGTCCAGCCCACAGGACCCAGTACATTCTACCCTGGGCTCTTTCCTGCAGACTGCCCACTAGCATATGGTGAGTTTGGACTTCCCTTTCTCTACCCCCACCTGGGAAACCCACACGCGTGCTCTCACCGATAAAGAGACCTTTCTTCTGGGTATTCCCGCTGGCTGAAACTGCTTTTTCGTTTGCTCTCTAACTGAAACCAGTGCTTTTTTTTGGTCACCACTAGTGGCAGGGCCTTCATACTATCCTGGCCAGACCATATACACCAAATCTCCATCCATAATAGTGCATACAGCTCAGCAGCCTCCACCCACTAAGAGGGTAAAGAAAACAGTGAGTATTCCCCCTGCCTCAGAGGTGAAATTAATTTAATTGTGGATTGACTTAATAGATGCAAATAACTTGCTGTTCGCTAAGATCCGTATCCGAGACCCTAACCAGGATGGCAAGGATATCACAGAGGAGATCATGTCAGGAGTAGGCATTAGCCAGAACACAAGCCCACCAGTGGGACGTCCCTGCACTACCCCTACTGCTCCACAGGTAAGCCATTCAGTCCCACAGCCCGAGCCCCTGATCGGCTGCAGGCCGCTGCTTCGCGTGATCCACTCCACAGGTCAAAGTACTCTCTCATCTAGTCCTCCCTCATAATAAGCTCTGAGCTGATTGTTTGGTTGTTTGGCTGGCTTTCATTGTCTTGTCCTATTAAAAGCATCATACAATCAGCAACAAAATCTGATGGTGTAGTTTGATTTCCGGCCATTCTCTCTTCCTTCTTCAGTGATTCGGTCACACCGTTGACCCTCCTCCGTCATATTTGACTGGTTGCAGTAGCTTGTGTGATTGTGGCTGTTCTGATTTAAGAAGGCTTCTCAGATGTGTTTTGATGTTCCGACTTGCCGTGCCTATTCTTTCGTCTGCCTCCATCTTAGTTCTCCCTCACAGCCACTCGAATCCTCCTGATCTTCCCTCGTGTTCCCTCTACACAGACAGCCCACGTAAAGGCCCTGTAAGAAGGATTCAGCCAAACCCTGAGCACCTCAGCTCCTCTGAGGAAAGGCCTCTCTGTAAAGGGAACACTCACTACTGCGCTGTTGCACTTACTTTGTGTCCTCTTTCCCTAAATGTTAACAGTGTTCCTCTTTCCTCTCTTTCTCTATTTCTCCTGCCCATTTATTTAAGCACCCCATGCTTGTCTGCTGTCTCTTGCTGTCTTTGTGTCTTCACCCCCCCCCCCCCCCCCACCTCCACACACACACACACATTTTGTGCCTTTGCGGCTGGATCTTTTGCCCTCTTGTGCTTTTTCTTTGCCTCTTTCTCTACTCACTTCTCTAATTATGCTGTGCTGTGCTGTGCTGTGCTGTGCTGTGCTATGCTCACCCCCCCACCCTCATTGCCATTCCCCTTCTTCTGCATGTGTGTGCAGTATCTCTCTCTCTCTCTCTCTCTCTTTCTCTCTCTCTCTCTATCTCTCTCTCTCTCTCTTTCTCTCTCTCTCTCTATCTCTCTCTCTCCATCTTTTCTGTCTTTTGCTAGTTTTTATGTCCACACCCTCATTATCCTCGCATTTTCTACCTCAAATCCCAGCAGCTGAACAGCCAGGTAGCAGAGCAGGGGAATGTCAATGTCGGCCTGGCCCTGGAGGCCCACTGTCCGGCGAAGGCTGCAAGTCCAGCAGCCGGAGAGGCGGTTGCCTCAGGCACGCTGACGCCCTCATTGCCTTCCAGCACTGCTGTTCCTTCAGGCCTCACTCTCCCAGGCCAGGCTGTTATAGAGGCAGTCCAGGCCTGTGGAGCCTCCACTGGGGCAGAGCTGAAAGAGACTGGCGAGGAGCCAGAGGTCTTGCTGGAGGATAAAGTGGAGCCCATTTTACAGTCCAATCTTAGGCAAAGCTTGAGTCAAGGTAAATAAGCACATGCATGACATGCTATGTTAGGACACTAAAAAGACACCAGACTGATTTGTTATGATTTACAGCTATTAGTTTATCCAACACCTGGAAGAAGCCAAAAGAGGACACTCCTGTGGGGCAGGCCCAGTGTCCTGACAGAGAGGTGATTCCTCTCTCCAGGTGCTCACTGTACCCCTCTCTGCATGCAGAGCCAGAGCTGAAGGATGGGAAGAGGCAGTATGATAGAGACTTCCTGTTGGCCTTCCAGTTCATGCCTGCCTGCATGCAGAAGCCAGAGGGGCTTCCTCCCATCTCTGATGTGGTACTGGACAAGGTAAGCCTGCTAAAACATTGGCCTTAGGGGACCTTTAAAACCATTCCATGGAGAGGGGCTGATGGACTTCGACTTGACTCTGTTGTTTTCTAGATCAAACAAAACAAGCTGCCCCTGCAGCAGGTGGGCCCTCGCATTATCGCCAGAGACCCAGGCTTCAACCCAGCCTCTGCAGACTTCAGCAGGGCAATTCCTGGAGGCAGGGGTGCACCGGTGGGTCTCTCCGCTCATCCCTTCTCTTCTGTCACAAATGAATGAGCGCCTGGTCATCTTATGTGACCGAGGTCTTTGTGACATTGTTACCGCCCATAATAAAGAGCACCCATTCGTTGCTTCAGCTGCTCAGTGTAGGCCCGAGACGGCTGCCTCCCCGCAAGATCATTACCAACGTGTCCGTGAATGACGAGGTGCAGCTGAAGAAGGCTGAGAATGCCTGGAAACCTGGCAGGAAAAGGGAGAACACCCAGAACCCCGAGACCCAGAAAACTCAGGTCAGCACCTCACTCCGCTGTGCCCTGTTTTCAGATTTCAGAGTCACAGCCTGTTATGGTGGTCTTGAAAGCTACTTAATTTTTTTTGCGATATGCTCTTCAAGAATTGGATATTTAAATTATAGAGTCGTTGTTTAATTGGGTGGGTGTGCGGGGAGTGTGCACGAATGTAGCTATGCAGGGGGACATTGGTTTCTAGTGTAAACAGGGGGTGTGATGATACTGAGGACCAGATCTTGTGTGCTTGTTGTTCCTTGTGTTGATTGTGGTGTTGATTTTGGTGAGAGAGTATTGTAGATATTGTAGTGTATTCTGTGGATGATCTTGTATATATTATAGGTTAACACCCAGTGGTTGTGTTAAAAATATTCTTGCAAATTTGTGTGCAATTCAGCATTTGGAGAGATTGACAGATCTTCATTGCATTGTCTGGTCGGTAGGGTTATTATTGGATCAGATTTGGTTATTATGTATATATTTTTTTTGTTTGTAGGAGTTATATATTGATTAAATCTAAAATTCTTGTAGCTGGTTCTAATGGGTTTTCTTTTAATTTGAATTTGGAGCACATGAGGGGTTTTAGTTGATAAGATTTGATAAACTGTTTGCTGCCAGTGCTACACTTCTCAGAAAGTGTGATTGATGTATGATGCCTTTATCGGTCTATATAGCAAAGTTGAGTGATTTTTGTTCATGAGGAAGTTCCAAATGGCAGAGTAAATATTTGGTGAAAGTGAGGAGTTAGTCATTATGTGGAAGAACTGCTGAATTTAACAAAAGATTGGGATCTTTGTAATGGAAAGCTTAGTCGGTAGTCTGTTTTCCTCTCCAGGAGCTTTTCCAGAAGGTGCGCAGTATCCTGAACAAACTGACACCGCAAATGTTTAACCAGCTGATGAAGCAGGTGATGGACCTCACCATCGACACAGAGGAGCGCCTCAAAGGCGTGGTTGATCTGGTTTTTGAAAAAGCCATCGATGAGCCCAGCTTCTCTATGGTCTATGGCAATATGTGCAGCTGCCTGGCTATGGTGAGTAACATGTTCCCATACATTGCTGCTGAAGTTCCATACAAAGGCAAATGCCACACAGAAGTGAACTCTGTTTGAACCACTCTAAACTGACATGGAGCTTTAATCAGCTTCTATTTAGTAACAGAACTCTCAACACTGTCTTATACCCAAGTGTTTCTCCTACATGTCTTTCCTGTGTAGTTAAAAGTGCCCATGGCAGACAAGCCCACCAGCACTGTGGGTTTCCAAAAGCTGCTGCTGAACCGCTGTCAGAAGGAGTTTGAGAAGGACAAGGTCAAGGATGATGTTTTGGAGAAGCTGCGGCACCAGCTGGAAGCGGCCACTTCAGTAAGCAGCACTCCTGTCTAGTTTACCCGACTCACCAACCCACAGATCAGGAGAAAGGGGACTGAAATCGGCAGCAGTGCTGGGAGGCGGCCTGGTCGTTATCGGGTCCAAATGCGCTGTTTCTTGCTTTTGTCTTTGTTCTGGTTACTCCTCGCAAGGCCAGCGAGCGGGAGAGGCTGGAGGAGGATCTGGAGGAGGCGAAGGACAAGGCCCACAGGAGGTCCATCGGCAACATCAAGTTCATCGGGGAGCTGTTCAAGCTGCACATGCTGTCAGAGGCCATCATGCACGACTGTGTGGTCAAGCTGTTCATGAACCACAGCGAGGAGAGCCTGGAGCGTCTGTGCCACCTCCTCACAGCCATCGGCAAAGACCTGGACTTGGAGAAGGCCAGGGTAAGCAGGCCGCGGGCCTGGTCTGGGTTGATTTAATATTCTCAGCAGATGCTCAGCACTTGCATCGGTTTATCTTTAATATGTCATGTAAAGGTTTACGGCGCATGTGTAGATGAGTGCTAGTGTGCAGTGCAGCGGCTGTGCGGATTTTGTCCAGATTTGGTCTGTGTTGCGTTTTTCACAACAAGTACTTTACACATCGAAACTGGATGAAGAAGTTTTGGATATTGTATATTGACTGTCAATTTTGTCTCTAGTAGGAATGGCAGTTGTGATGTTGACAGTTCAGTCACCAACTAGTGTGACAGTTATTTGTGTTCAAGTTTCCTGTTCTTTTTTATTGTTTTGTTTTTTTTTCCATGCACGCTTTTAACCAAAAAACAAGCATGTTGAAATGTTGTTTATAAAAGTTTTGCCGTCAGTGTTTTCTGTTGCCTGCCTGTTGCCTGCACTCTGACTACAGGGTAGCCAACTAATTAGGATCATCATCTATAGTGCGACTAGCATGCTGTGCTGATATCAGTGTATTATTAGGCCTTGGCAATGATTTTGAAAGTGTCCAAGTTCATGTTGTTTAGTGAAGTTGTTAGTGTGGTTGTTAGCTCTGCTCCTACTACAGCTGACAAAATGAAAGGCTTTTATTGAGGACTGGTCAGCTGTTAGAAGGTTTTGCTCTCACAGCCTCCTCCACGTTTGCCGCCTCCTGCTGCTGCACCCTGGATTCCCCAAAGCCAAGCGCAGCTGATGACAGCACAGCTACACCCACAGTGGCAGTGAACTGCTTTACAGCACTGACCAACGTGCAAGGCAGCAGGGTTTACATAAGAGTCATAAACGTCTTGCGACATGAGTTCAGCTGAGAGCACACCTGATCGAATCGAAAGGTGAAGAATATCTGAAATTTGTCGACGTTTCTCTTACACTCTCTCTCTCTCTCTCTCTCTCAGCCAAAAATGGATCATTACTTTAAATATATAGAAAAGACAGTGAAGGAGAGGAGGGGTTCTTCACGCATTCGGTTCCTGCTCCAGGACGTCATTGACCTGCGACTGGTTAGAGACTCTGCCTGTGTTTGTGTGTTTGTGTTTGCCATTCCAGCGCATGGTGATGCAAAAGTATGCATCTGCTGATTTTGCTTTTCTAGAATAACTGGGTGTCGCGGCGAGCTGACCACGGGCCCAAGACCATCGAGCAGATTCATAAGGAGGCCAAACTTGAGGAGCAGGAGGAGCAGAGGAAGGTGCACCAGCAGCTGCTGTCCAAGCACAACAAGAGGCAAAGGTGTGGCCCTCAATTCCGTGACAGCTTTTTTCACCTGGCTGTGTGAGGCCGAGGACAAGTCCAAGGACAATCGACAAGAGGATGGACACATTTGCCAACGTGTGCTAAAAGACAATGCAATAATTCAAAAAAAATAATAAAACTGTGTGACAAAGAAACAAGTTCTGACTCTAATGTATTTTTGCTTTTTCCTTTATGAACTGCAGACAAAACTATATTTAACATTTGCAGATGTTCAAAAGAAAAGACAGAGGTGAATATAGAAATAATATTATTTATTTTTTATTTTATTCTTCCTTGGCTTCTCGTGAATTCAGATAGGCTCTGCCCATTAGATTTCACTTTTTTGTTTGTTTTTTTTTTAATTTCTTTTTGCTAATTTCAAACCTGTCCTAGGATTTTCACACAATCTGAGTGAAATTGGTGTCAAAATATTTGCAAGAGTCTGAATCTCAATAATTATTTAAACAAAAACCTGACATAAAAAATACAGTTGTCCTATTCCAGTCTAATATTAGTAGTACAAATTAGTAGTACAAAGGTCAGGCTTTAACTTTAACTTTAACTAGCTGTCACTCCTGAAGGACATGTTCAGATTTCATGAAATTTAAAAGACTTATACCAGTATTGACTTTGAGGTAGCTTACCAAATGTAGCAGTTTTGTCAATATGGGGCATTATAATATTGCAAATAACTGTTTCTCAACGACTGCTCTTCTGATCAAGATGAAATTTTGCATACTGCTTCTGTAAGCAAGCTGGAGGATTGCTAAGGCTGAGTCAAACATTGGCTAATGTTTTTCAGGTAATTGGCTAATCATTTTTCAGTGGGCTTCAAAGGATGTAATGTAATTTAGTAAGAACTGGCTTCAGAGGACTGCTACAACGTTGATTCTTATAGAAATTACTTTGAATTTAAATATCCTACTGCTTTTTATGTTGCTGATGAACTGTAACACACTAGTCGTAGGACCTTTCTCCAATCTTCACAAATTTGGTATCAAAATATTGATGAGACTGAAACATGTTGATATTTGTATGGAGTATGGCCCCTACATACCTATCAATCCTTCCAAGGTGTACTGATTCATTCAAAACAGCTGAAAAAAAAATTAAGACTTCTTTGAGTAATTCTTATGAAACTTGACATGAGTATTGATTTATGGACTTTAAGCTAGCATGGCAATTATAGGACATTTTTGCCAACAGAGCCCCTCTGACTTATGAAAAGGTATTAAAAAAAAAAAAAAATGAGTCAATCCCATTGTGTACCAATTGTGCATGAGAAATGCAGTTTATACAGTGCAATACTTTGTGACTATTCCATAAAAAAGTTCAATACGTTTCGTAAACCTTTTTTTAGCCTGATTTTTGATACCTAAATTAGTTGGGCAAATGCACCTTTCAAACAAATCAGTGACCTTTTGATCTAGAGATACCCTTTCAATGTAAAAAATGCAGATCTTCTTGTAAATAATTATCAAAAATATGTGTCTTTAATTATCAATCCCCAAGAGCAGGATTTTTATTAATAGGCTAAAACTTAGCCATAGAGTGTTAGATTATCACCAAACTTCAATGGTGTATATGAACATACTGTGAATGCAAGTACATTTGGGGTGAACTGACCTTCTGGGGGAACTATATTTCTTAGTCATGTCGAATCAGAAAAAATAATATTTATATAAAGCAATTCAGCAGAGAAAATTGAGAGATTGGTTTCAAAATACAACATTCCTGGAAACAAAACCTCAAAACCAACCACAAAGGCTGGTGAACTTAATATGGGATGTCATCAGCAACCAAGTTGTGCAGATGTGATAAAATGATTGGACCCCTTAATTGCCAACTGCAGCTATAATAAATGTAATTCTAATGTATGTCATGAATTCCCTAGATGAAGGAAATTAGACATTTCAATAGCAACACACCTCCCTTGATGGAATGACTGGGTACAGAAACTAGTTGACCAGAAAGGCCAAAAAAAATAGCACAACCACAGCCTTCAAACCAGACAACAAACCTGCTTAATGCTGACAGTTTTATTTTTTTTCAAATACAAAATACAGACTCACTCTCATTAAATAACCATTTGATGAACTAATGCAGAATATAAATTAAGACAGTGACACAAGCTTTACTGTAGTTACTAAGCATTTAGGTTTGGGTGTTCTTAGGATTTGGTGGGATGGTTACGAGCAAATATTGGCATATTAGATAAGCAGAAAAATACTATGGATGGGTTCAACACATGATGTGCGTACTCGTTTGACTTTGGATCTATTGGATCCCGCCAATAACTGTTGAAAAGAAAAATGACCACCTGATTGCTAAAACATATAATGGAAATAAATGTCTTATGCAATACGAGAATTATGGAAATCGGGTCAGCTTTGGAATAGAGAGGCGCGTTAGGCACATACTAATAATATTAATACATTTTCAGAGACACACAATATCCATCCTGCCAAGGACAGGCAGTGATCAGTGAACCAGGCAGCCAGTAAGAGAAATAAAATCACCAAGAAAGTCAGGCTTTTTGCTGTTTTTTTTTCAAAAAAATGTCCTTGACAGAACACAAGATATGACTGAATGAGCAAAGTTACATTTATATAGAGCCTTTCAAAGAACATACAATGCTTTCCAATGAACACACACAGCTTCTACATTCAGTCACATGCTGGATATTGTGTTAAATTGTTTGTCAGTGGCTTACTGCAGGGTGACTGTATGTAAAATGGGGAAGAGTAACTCCACTCCAGCCTCCTCTATCTCACAGTCATGCAGAGTGAGCTGTGTGTGTGTGTGTGTGTGTGTGTGTGTGTGTATGTAGGTATGTATGTGTGAGCTCTCTGGATGACCATGGAGACGACTGTGCAGTCCTCGGTGCTCAGAGTCAGAGTGTGTGTCTGTGTGTTTGCTGTCAGGTCCAGAGCAGAGCTGCAGGAGAAGTCCAGTCTGTGCTGCAGAGCAGAGAGCAGATCTGCTGCTGCTGCCCCCTGCTGGAGGTCAGAGACACTGTAGCAGTGGAGCAGCCTCAGCAGCAGCCTGTCAACACTGAGAAAACAAAACACACACACACACACACACACACACACACACACACAGACACACACACATACACACACACACACACAAACACACACACAGTGGCAGGGCAGTTAATTTCAGATTAATATAAATATTTCACTCGAATTTACCAATTACCATGGACTGTAATATGTTGATTACCTGACACAGGAGTCTCAATAAAACCTAAACAATGCTGGCACAAAATGACATCTTGGAAACTTTCCAAAACACACATAAATGAATATATAAGTGTATGTAAATGTATATAAGTTTTTATAACACACCCAGTTTCCTGCTTATTTTCAGCCACTTTTTGGTAACTGCATTTATATTATGTCAAATGAGATTTTAATGCTTTAATTTTTGTGTATTAAGAAATGGTACTTGATCAATTTATGTTATTTATCCTCATATGGAAAGATTTGCTTCCATATTTTCCATATTTCAAATTTTGTGGGAAAAAGATGTCTGGAGATTTTACAGTCTCTTATAGCCTGCAAGTTATAGGACAGTGCCAGACCTGTGAAACAGTGCCACTTCATCCAGTGTTTAGATGACGTTTGATGCTTAGACCTCATTAGTCATATGCTAATAGTAACTTTGATACAATCTTCAATACAGTGTTGAATCAATGTGCTTTGCAATAGTGAGCTTTGATGCCTCAGTATCTAACATCCCATCACTACACTGGAGTTCTACCATATGTATTCTTTCTCTGCCTGTTCGTTTTCCATATTGTTCTCCGTTCCCGTGTTCTTAATATCTGTGTTATCTTACTTTTACCTCTATGTTTTCTTCTTCCTGGTTAGCCTCACTTTGTTTTTTGTTTATCATGTATTCTGGTAACCTGCTCTTGGATAATGTTTCTGCTCCTCCTAATAAACAAAGTTCGACAACACGCTTGTGTCTTGCCCTGCCTGTCTCAGCATTACAGTTAATCTAAAGGTCAAAGCATAAACTTCACTGGCAGATACACCTATATTTAAACATTACCACGTATGTACACAGTTTTCTAATTACATTAACATATTAACAAATAAGCAGACATCTAGTTTCTGGACATCTGAATATTTTCAAAAATTTGATTCTTTAAAAGGTGGGTTTAAATGATACAGCACTACAAAAAGCATGCCAACCATAGGCAACAAGCAATCCTTGAATTAGAATAAATTAATATTTCTGTATTTGGGCAAAATAATAATATGATTCTTAGTCCACGTAATATTTAGGCTCCATGCATGTAAATATATCTTTTATTTAAAAATGAACACATTGTCTATTTTCACCATTAGTCGCTTTGAAACCATTTAAGCCCACTACACTCCATTTAAGATGACCTTAGAGTGTTTTAATGAGGAGTTCCTTCAAGTACAAACTTGCATCAGTTTTCACTGTACTGGCTGCAAGTAAGAAATTATGATATGCAAAATAAATGCTGTTTGATGGAATAAATGAATGACAAATATGAAGTTACGATGTGATCATAAAATGGCTTAGGCTAATGTGTCCATGTGTTCTTACAATCCTGGCAGGTCATGTGTGACTGGGGTTGGAGCTTTACTGAAACAGATGTTTTACATCTTGTTCTGGATTATAATCTGGCTAGTGGAATTGAGAGCCCTTTCCCCAATGGGAGAAAATGATTTTATTGTTTTATGTGAGATCATCCTGAGCAGACCATTCACAAATCAGAACAGTTTCCTGTGGCTACAGTGAGGACCTCAGCTGATACTGGAATATTCACCCACTGCTTTGATATGCTTATCTCACAGATTTCACAACAAAACCCCAGAATATCTACAATGTAGATGAGACAGGATTTGTCACTGGTCCATGACAAATCCTGTAAGATTATGTAGCAGACTACAGGTGGAAGTGGGAGGGAACAGATAACCGTCCACATCACTGGGAATGTTGTTGGGCAGATTCATCATCTACAAAGGGAAACGGTTGTACAATTCTTGGTGTCAAGGAGGTCCAGACCGCAACCCCATTTTTGTGACAGAACATGGACGGTTGGACAAATCTCTTCCTTAAACTATTCACTCAGATCTCAGACTGATCATTTCTCAGGGTTTTAATATTTGATGGTTAAACCTTGCATGTGACTCTGGGACTGGGGGACTAGGGGGCTTCTTAACATTTTTTCTACTCCTGAACCTCTTACTGAATAAATGTTGAGCTGTTAATCCTTTCAAAACTATACATTTTTAATATTTTGTCAATAAATCATGACATGATCTTACTTGGAACTTAAATGGACTTAAATGATGCAACTGTACCTATTAAGATGATGCCAGACTTTGCACCTATTTAAGAAAATATCTTTATTTACATTATAAAACAGACATGAACTAATAAGCACATTTTGAAATGAGAAGTTAGACATTCATATTATAAATCAATTAAATATCTATGAAAAATGCCTGGAAAATTATTTTGGCAGGCTTATTGCATGCAGTAAAGGAGTAAAGTTATGTTAATATGGAAAGGACATGAAATTCTATACCATACAGCTATTTTTGAAAGAAAGACTTAATTCCTTTAAATCCTTTCCATACAATCCTAATTCGAAATCTCTTCTTCTCACATGTTCTTGCTTCCGAGGCTCCATTCGCTTCTTTCGATGTCTGCTCTATGTCTTTTTGATGACGTTTCAGTTTCTTCTTCCCATGTGTCTTTTTCTCCTTGAACTGTTTCTCCTGTGCATTTGGTGCTGGCCTCACATCTGAGTGAGGCAGTAGTGGACGGCAAGGCCTGTAGGGTCTGGATGATGGGGCTTCTTGGAACCAGTGGGGCTCACCAGGTGCAAATCTGGTAGGCTGTCTGAGGGAGAGTGAGGGAAACCTGTTGTCTCGTGGTTTGGGAGACTCCAGGGGGAAACTGGGCCTTGGGCTTTCCAACTGTGAAAAAGCATTTAATTTAGCATCACTATTAAATACATGCATGTGCACACACTTTGATATACTATCAAAAATATAATGTAAGTGATATTGTAGTGCCATAGGCAATCCATTTGTTGATATGCCCTAATACATTTATGCTCACTATTTACCTGGACTTTAATTATAGTTCCTTATTTCAGTCTAAAACCATCTGCTGTGTATAGCAGAACATTGCTTCATTGGATGTGCACTGCAGTGTAACTAAGTGTTTCTCTTTTCCTACTTTCTCAAGCTGTGCTCTCAGCCTTCTCAGTTCAGCTTTGATCTCCACATTCTCCCTCTGCAGTTCTCGCACTGCTAGCTCGAGGTCTAGACCTCCAAGACACCGCCCCACACGTGCAGCCTTCCGTCGGTTGTCCTCCCATGTCTTTCTCCGACATTCACCCAGGGTCTCTTTGCTCAACTCCTCCTCCACCTTATGGATTCCCATTTGGAACATACAGAGACATATGACCCAGCAATGTGTATTCGGTCCCTAGAGATCTTCAGCCTCATTCTAATCCCTAAAAGGCAATCTCTATCTAAAAAGGGCTCATATCAAAATTGAAAGTGGTGTGTTAGTTGTAACAGTCGCCAGCTGTGTTGATAACTCACTCTACGATGCGCTGACACGGTGGAATCTTCCAGCTGCTTACCGTCCTCCTACAAAACAGAAACCTGCTTAACACACTGATATCCAGCTCAACAGGAGGATGTCTTACAATGTAGGTCGGCTCTAAAGTGGGAGAATTGCTGCAACTAACTTCAAAAGGATGAACGCTGTTCTGCCAAAAATGCATCTCACTTTTGTAATCGTATCTTTTTTTAAATGTTTCTACTACTGTTTGTCTTGTTTATTCTGACTAGCAGTTGCTATCACACCACGCGACTAGAATGTTATACGTATGACGCCGCATGGTTACAGAATTCAAAAGATTACAGCTCGGACGATATTGAACGCGCGTTAAAATACGCTCATGAATGAGTTTAACAGACACCTGTTCATTTCAACACAATGGGAGAAATTACTCTGCTCACAGAGCTTAGTAACGCGTTAGAGGAAAATTCGCTGCTGCACTTTAAAACACTGAGCGTTTTTCTTAAAACACATAAAAGGTGCAAGATCACGCGTTGTCGTGTGAGCACCTCAGTCGTAAAAAGGGCTGAGTTGTCATGAATACGTTATGATCAGGAGTAGTCGGCCGTACTGCTGCGACATCCGGTCAAATCAACCGTCCTCTAAGAATCAGCGCAGTACTAGTTTTGGTAATAGCAGCATCTATGGACATAAACGGCGGGGAAACGGATGGTTTCTTTCTCGTCAACGTTATAGTCCATCACACTTGCTCCTATAGATCGGGATAAAATCTCCATACCAAAACCTCTGTGCATTGGCATGATGAAAATTTAGAGCACGCAAATCCTTCACTTCTGAAACAGCAGAAATTATGTAATTTTACACAGATTAAAAAACCCCTCAACGTTAAAGACTGCTGTTGACGGAGTTTTAATGTAAATATAGCAGGTTGGGGAAGTGTAACGATGAGCGGTAAGGAGGCGGACGCATTGTGTGGAAAAGAGTGAGATTTATTAGGGGCAAATCCAAAGTCCAGGGTCAAATTATTAACATGGAGAGTCCGAGAATTCACGATAAACTAAAGTAAAGAAAAGTGCACGAAGACAAACCAGGGATGCAGGCTATAACATTGGGGCGAGGATAAACATTCAGGCTTATATTCACATGCACGGAAGCCTCGATTAACAAACAGCAGCTGGACTTACAATAAATAGCAACAAGACTAAACTAAAACAGGGTTTAAAAACATGGTCACATGAGCATTAAACCAGACACAAGTGCAAATTATGAGGGGTGCAGAAAACGAAACGAAGGAATGGAACCACAACAAGGGAGTAAATCAAAATAAAGACACTAGACAGGGAAACCGTGGAGACATGAACGCTAGGAGGGTGGTCAGTGGTGACAGGAAGCTTGTTTCAGTCATGGATGTCTTTGGCAAAATGAATGCAACTAAAATGCTTTCCTCATCTGTCCTAATAACCAAATAATAACCAAGTTCTTCTTTATTTCTAAATAATATGCCTTTCGGAAATTGTATAACTGCTTGTGTTATATTACTTTCTTTTATTCAGAAACACAGGAGACTCAGGTGAAAAGTGTGATGGAAATTATACACTTATTATTATATCCTAAAACTTGTCTCACCTAATCGTAGTCATCAGTTTATTAGATAAATGCATACCTATTTTTCTGTTTGTGTTTCACATGTTCCATCCCTTTTCTCTTCTTTGAAAGAAAAATTCCTTAACTTAATCAAAGACTAGGATTAAAAAAATAAAATAAAATAAAATCATAGACAGGTCAGCTGAGCCCACTCCCTTGTCGTAATGTCCCCATATTGACAGTTAAATACCACATATTAAATACAATAGACACTGGAGTGTCTTGTTTTTCTCTGAACATTCCACAGTGCGTCTAGAATTTTAATAGTTGTTTATTTCTGCTGTTTTTCTGCTCTTATTTGAATTTGTTTTTGTCTTAAGGAGAAAAAAAAGGCGTCAAACGAGACCTGTGACCCCAGGGGGAAATCGTGGATCAGATGCTTCACACCAAGTCACTGTGTAAACAACACCAGGTTCATGTTTTAGTGTGAGGAATGAGTGCAGGAGTGTTTTGAAAGAGCAAATACAAACACTAACAAGAAGAGAACAAAGAAAACAGGAAGGAGAAGCTCCTATCCTTTTTGAGTTACTTACTGAGTTCATTCTCATAGCAAGTTCATTACACCTTGTGTACTTGTTGTAGTGAAGTTTGCTGTTTCTATATTGGCTGAGAGAAGGAGCAGACCTGTTCCATTTACATTTAAACAACAGAATCTTGTCAGTGGAGGATGTACTTTCTCAAACCTTTTTAACTGGTATCTTGCCTCTGTGTCTCTCTGTGTTCGCAGGACAGGGACCACTGCACGCCTCGCACCAGAACACCTTTCCAGTGATGACTCCCCTCGTGTGGAATTAGTTCACAGCTGTTTAGTCTTATACTTATCCACAACTAGGATTAGTCCATTTACTATTTCTTAGAAGTGGGGATCAAGAACATTGGAAGACGTGAGTAGTTTTTTGGAGCAATACAGATCAATACATAAAAACAGGCAAATGACCTGGTTATACTCAAATACATCCATAAACTTATCAAACAAAGTAATGCTTAGGTATGAGTTTTCTTGACTTCGTGACTTATTATGAAGCTTAACTTGTTATGAACTGACACATGTGATAATGTTCACACATTTAGCTGCAATTCTTTGTTTAACTTCAGAGGGTTAAATGGAGCTCACTCAGATGATGGTGTTGACTGCTTCAAGGATTTTCACTAGAAGTTATATAACTGCAAGTTATATTACCGATGTCTAAGTGTATGCAGCGCAGAATTCTTTATTCGTAATGTAATACATGTCCTATTTCATTCTACAAGATAAACAGGTTGGAAAATATTTGTGTAAAATAGATTAGACATAAAGCCATGCAGACATTGTAAGTGGACATCAAGGAAAAATATAAAATAAAAGAATAGTATAGCATACAGTTACAGGGTATGCCTGTTTTCATTGATTACTAGGGAAGCTCTTTGTCTCCCTCTTGTGGCCATTGTTGTCTGAGCCAACAACCATATCAACATAAGTGACATGAAGTTATAGAAATTAATTAAAACTGAAACGTATTTTTATAAACACGATTTGACAGTGTGTTTTACATATTCTGGTTGAATATGACATTTATGTGTACAAGATTATAAAAAACATAACCATACCTTTACCTGATACTTATATCCAAAGTGACTTACGAGTGAGTATAACTTGAGCAATTGAGGGTTAAGGGCCTTGCTCAGATAACCAACAGTGACAACTTGGCAGCAGTAGGGCTGGAACCGGTAAGCTTCTGACTACATGTCAAGTATCTTAACCACTGAGCTACCACTGATCACTGCTGGGGGTCACCATAAATGTTAGAATTTAAAATGTTGGATACTAAACTATTTAAAAAAAACATTTTGGGACATTTATTTATTTAATTTCCCCTAACCTTTGACAGCACGGCTAGTACAGACCTCTGTATATCCATCTTCTTACCCCTTCTCTCTGCACACAAAAAATAAAACACATTGAGAAGAGACTAATTGCCCAAAGGATAAAAAATAAAATGACATATATAATGATAAAAGGAAAAGGTAACTAGATAACAGTAGATGTGTTAATATAAAATCAAAAGTCATCTAAACAGAACTCAATGCAATAAGTGTGTTTTGAGATGTTTTTGTTTTGCTGTTGTTTTTGTTTTGTTTTTTTTGTTTTTTTTTGCCTTCAAGTGCTAATGCCATTATGAGTTGCTAGACCATGAAGACATTTAAAGACATTTAAAGAATAATAAAATAATTAGATTTTGCTGTAAAAGACAGATGTCATGTTCACACTGCACAACTGCACTGCTTAATGTGAGCAGACATCTGGCAGACACGCTTATCTATAGCAACTTACAGTTTCAACTATATTACAGAGCTAGGTCCATATAGCGGTAGGAGTTTGATTCAGTTCAGTTCAGCTCACTCAGGCTTTCATTTCTGTTTTCTTGTCTTCAGGTTTTGTTTCATTGTCCCTAATAGGTCCAACTTGTGCTTGTCTACTCATGTCTCACTGTCCTCCTTTGCTTGATGTCACAACTTCATTGATACCTAAAGTGAATGTTGGAAATATCACATGTTCTTTGAGTAGGAATCAAACATCATTGCTCTAATACACTGGACTGATAGTGGACTCTGCCGAGGTACACCTACCCCTGATGTTGTGATGTTACTGAGCCTCATCCTGTCTCAGATGCCTTGGCTACTCCCATCATCCCCTGATGTCCCCTGTTGTAGCCCACACCACCTCCACTCCAACCAGCTACTCTCTGTTGCCCTTAATGGACGTTCTCTTGCGACTAGACACAAGTCTAGAACCTCCAGAAAGTTGGACTAAACATTAAATGCTTATTTCATTTTTTTATTTATGTCTCTCTTTAAACAGCCAGAGGAGGATGGGACCCCCTTTGAGTCTTGGTTCCTCTCGATGTTTCTTCCTCATGCTCTAGGGAGCTTTTCCTTGCCACTGTCACCCTTGGCTTGCTTACTGGGGGCTTGGACTTGGACATTTGAAAAGCTGCTTTGTAATAGCACCTGTTGTAAATAAAATAAAATAAAATACAATTTTAAAAAGTACTTTATAAATCAATTTTGGGTATTTGATTTTTATATGTAATCTTAAAATGTATAAGATAACTAAAATTTGTTTTTTAATCATTACATTTTTTCACTTAAAACAAAAATATAATTTGGATAGTCCCAATAATCTAGAAAAATCAAATCTCATCATTACAGTGCCAACAACACATCAACATCACCAGACTTCAAAGCACTTGTCTGAGAGGAAGATTTGTATGCCTGTAAATCTGTTGTTGAAGAGCCTATAAAATCAAAATAGGCGTTTAAATTTGAAATTTTAAACTAAAATAAATACAGCCTTATTTTACATGCCTAAACACACACACACAGTTACCTCACAGTGTGAATATTGTTGTTGGTGGAGAAAGTATCATAGATCCTCTTTGCTGACACATCAGTGATGTCATAAATCACCGCCTAGTAGTACAAACACCTGTAGATTTATATATCAATGAATTAAATTAATGAACGAATGAATGAAGAAACGAATGACTGAATTAGCAAATGAATGAATAAGCAAAGAAATAAATAGTATATTTGTGTCAGTGGACCTGAGTCATTAATGGCCAGATAATTATGCATTCTGACATTTTAAACAAAATATCATTTCTTTCAGTTCTTGTACACATGACTTGTTATCTATCAGGCATGAAACTGTAAATCATAAAGAGTCTGTTATGCCTTATTTCTCTTTTTAATGAGAACATGTGTTTCTACAAGCAGTCTGGATATTTTGTAGACCACAGAGGTCCATCTTGCCAAGTACAGGAAGTGATCAGTGAACCAGGCAGCCAGTGAGAGAGGTCGTCATTTCCAAATAAAATCACCAAGAAAATCAAGCTTTTTGCTGTTTGCTTTTGAAAAAAATAAGTCCTTGAAGGAACAAAGGATATGACTGAATGAGCAAAGTTACATTTATATAGAGCCTTTCAAGGAATGCTTTACAATGCTTTACAATGAACACACACAGCTTCTATGTTCAGTCACATGCCGGATTTTGTGTTAAATTGTGAGAAAAAGAGTAAAATGTGTTATATCTATGTTAGTGTTCGCTGTGCACTCAACAATCAAGACTCTCTACACATCCCTCCTCCCGCTTGTCCACTCACTCCAGGATGTGGGCTTTGTGCTGGTGTGCGAACAGCATCTGCAGGCAGTGGTTAGTGAGCTGACAATGGCTAAGGTCCAGTTCTGACAGCCCTTCAGAATGTTCCAGAAACAGTGCCAGTGACCTACAGGCCTGCTGGTCCAGCCGGGTCTGACGGAGGATCACCATCTTACCCAGAGCCCGGGAGAGAGCCACAGCGCGTCTCACACACTCCACATCAGTCCCCACACAGAGAAGAGACAGGAACTGGAGCAGCATGGCTTTATTGCTGCTGAACACACTCAACATTCTCCAACATGTAGAGTCACAAAACACTAACACACTCACATAACTACTAACATTAATGCTATTTACACACATTTTGTTTCAAATGATAAAATTATTTTCCCTTTTCCAGAATGTTTCCCTAGTTTGTGTGGTGTTGAGTCAGTGGCTTACTGAAGGGTGACTGTGTGTAAAATGGGGAAGAGTTGCCCTCACAGCCGTGTAGAGTGAGCTGTGTGTGTGTGTGTGTGTGTGTGTGTGTGTGTGAGAGAGAGAGAGAGAGCTCTCTGGATGACCATGGAGACGACTCTGCAGTCCTCAGTGCTCAGAGTCAGTGTGTGTTTCTGTGTGTCTGCTGTGAGGTCCAGAGCAGAGCAGCAGGAGAAATCCAGTCTGTGCTGCAGAGCAAAGAGCAGATCTGTTGCTGCTGCCCCCTGCTGTAGTTCAGAGACACTGTAGCAGTGGAGCAGCCTCAGCAACAGCAGCCTGTCAACACGGAGAAAACAAAACACACACAGACAGTGGCAGGGCAGTTAATTTCAGGTTAATATAAATATTTCACCTAAATTTAACAATTTCCTCCAGAAAGTCATTTTATTCTGAAGTAAATATCCATGGATATTGCTGATTACCTGACAGGAGTCTCAATAAAACCTAAATGATGCTGGCACAAAATGACTTTTGAGGAAACTCGTGAAAAACACATAAACGCACATAAACGTTTATATAACACTCCCTAAACAGACCAGTTCTGTGTTAAAATTCTGATTGTGAGAAAAGTTCAAGCCTGAGACGGGAGACGTGTTAGAGCAGTGGCTCAATGCTCTCCAGCTCCGCCTTTGGTATGGAGGTGAAAAGCAGGCTGAGAGAGACTGCTGTGCAGTGCTGGAGGGTGAAGCGCAGGGCAGCACAGTGGACAGAGTCCAGCTCTCTGCTGTTCAGGTTGATGCAGTTCTCTACTGAATTCAACAAGCTGGACACACAGTGAGCAGAGCCAGTCTGATAGATCTCTCTGATGATGGACAGTACAAAGCTGGAGCTCAGCCTGGGGAGAAGACACACACACACACAAAAACACAGACACACATTTCCAGGTCTCATGCTGTACAGTATAATTAAAGTGTTTGGACTGTTACTAACTGTGTGAACAATCTGAGCCACACAACACATGACTGTATTCTCTCACCTTCTGATCTGAAGTCTGGCCAGTACAGGCAGAAGGTCTCTGGGATTTTGTTACTTAATGTTGGGGATGTGTAGTGGTCTCATGAGCTGGTGGAAGCTCGTCTACTTTGTCGTAACGTCACCCTTTCGCCTTGCTGTCTGGATGTGTACTGTCTGTCAGACTAGCAATTCATCTACACTTCTCACAGATAAAACTGCCACTAATGATGAAGAATAAACATGCTGCATTCAGTGCTCTGAAGCAGAACATAAGTCATGATGAAAAAGCAAAATGTTAACATTACTCATGTTTGTGGTAGTTCCTTAGATATAGTTTGTGATGATAAAATAGTTTTCCATGGAAGTTGCCAGTTTCCAGGTAGAAAGTAGTTAAATCCAACAAAACATTTGTTAAACAGATAGAGAGCAGTAAGAGCTAGTATGCTGAAACTACCTGTTTCAAAAACAGGAAGCTTCCTTATGAAGGAAAGAGGTTCTTATGAACCTCAGCATTTTGACAGCAAGTATTAACCATGGCTATAAAACCATGTGAATAATTCAGTTATGGGATTAATCCACAAAATAGAACATCAAATCTAATTATTTGGCCAGTACAGGGTTATGCAATATTCCTTCATCTCAGCAAAATGCAATAGCTTGACTTCCTTAACTGATTAATAATTAAAAAATATCTTTCTTGACTATAAGAATATAGCTTACCCATTAGAAAGATTAAACATCCAGTCAGCGTGTATCCTGGCATGTTAATGTAAAAGGCAGCTCCTACTGGATTTGGGGAAAGATTAGTAAAAGATTTCAAGTATCTGCAAAGCAGAAAACTGCCTATTCAACAGGCATGAATGATCTGCTACCGAAGTAGTTGTGTTATTTGCATAGCCTAATTAATATCATTAGATCATGTTCTATATTACCTATATTGTTATATTAAAATGTTCCTATTGCTTTTTTGCTTCACAAATGTTACACATAGTTGCTGCACCTGATACAAGGATAGGAATTTCAATTTATTCATACTGGATATAAGAATCATTAATGGCTGCTGAGTGAAGCACTTTCATTGAAAATTCATCCACCAATTTTTTTTTTTTTTTTTTTTTTTTTGTAACCGGAAACAGGGCACATCAGCCAGGAATACATTCCAGCTCTGTTTTAGAACACTGGCTGTGATTCATTACATTTTGGCAATTGTGAAAACAAACTGGATGATACTTCTAAAAGTAATTGTGTTTGCAGTTTATTTGCACAGTTACATGAACAACACTGGTAGCATAGTCAACAGGCTTGATGGTTTTCCAGTGCACGACACCGTGATACCTGGGCTGGCCCAAGCCTGTGTGGGGCCCTATGCAGAAATCTGAGCTGCCACTGACATAACATTGGTAAAAAACAAATAGAAATAAATACATGGTCTTTGGCACCCTCTTGGCGGCCTTAGCAGGCTCTCATTTTGCTTATATGGTGGGACAATTGTTCTGCTGTTATCCTACCTATTGAGCAGTCCTACCTAGATTTAATGCACTTATGTACATCACCCTTAGTCCAGGTTTCTGGTGTTTATTTTAGATGCATTTTTGGTTGTATATATTATAATTAGGCTACTGTGGACAATTGTATACCGTATAGCTACAGCACCTGTACTTCACACACATGTAGTAATCGGATCTAGAAAGTTGCCAACCCTATTAAAATATTAAGTTTATAGTATAATATTTGAATCAAACAGACAAAGCATTAATCACAATCATTTGCATGATGATTAAATCTTGAACCAAAAATGTATCAGAGAGCTGTAGTGTTTTTCACAGACACACACCCAATAAAACTGTGCTTGACCATTTCTTGCCCTCTATATCATTCTCTGCAGTTTACTGAGAAAGACCTGACACTGGGTAATGCCATTGTCTATTCGAAGGCCAAAACAACAACAATCTTGGTTATCAAAGATTCACTCCACCCTGACCACAGCCTGTTCTTTTAGAAGCTATGCAAAAACCACCATCGCAGCTTGTGAGTACAAATCTAGCCTCTTAAAAATACTCGCCTGGAATTAAACCTAGTAGAGTTCCACAACGAGGTGCAATTTGTAAAATGACGTCTTTTTCTCTCAGAGTTAGAAATCTGCAGAAATAAATACATCAGTTAAATGTTTAAATATGTAGGTTAGAAATCCAAGTATAAAGAGCAGATATATTATCTGTGCTAATTAATGAATGTATTTAAAGTATACATTTAGTAGGCCAAAAAATAGAACTCGTATGTAAATCATATCTAAATATTTTTATTTAGAGTAAATTACATGCGACATTTTGAAGATTTTGATTTTTTGGCCTGCTACCACCACACCGCCTCATCGGGAACTGTTACACTTTATTTTTTATTTATTTTTATTTATAACTTAAAAATAATCACCTGGAATGTAAACCTAGCCGAGGTCCACAACGAGGTGCAATTTGTAAAAGGACGTTTTTTTTCTCTCAGAGTTAGAAATCTGGAGAAATAAATATATGAATTTATTACCCCCCATCAGTGGACCTTTAGAGCTTTATTATTAAAAATAAGACAGACAGATGAACAGACAAACGCAAAATGTATATATAATATTTTTAAGTATTCGCCATCTGCACCATTACAGGAATGATGTGTGTGTGTGTGTGTGTGTGTGTGTGTGTGTGTGTGTGTGTGTGTGTGTGTGTGTGTGTGTGTATGTATGTATGTATGTATGTATGTATCTATGTATATGATTATGTGTGAGTACATGTATGTTGGATTGTATATGTACACGTATTAGAGTGTGATATTTATCGTTTATGGATTGGCTCTGTATGGATTTTATCAAAGGTGTCCACTCTAGATTATTGGTTCTGTTATTGATTAATTCTGAGAATTATTCGATTGATATATATACTCTATCAATAGATTTTTCTATTGGGTGACACTAATATTATTTTTTGTTTTCCAGTTCATGAATATGTTTTTTTGTTTGTTGTTTTTTTGCAAGAATATTTTTATTATATCAATATAATAATGTTATACATAGTATCCTGTCATATTGGTTGATGATATGTCTCCTAGGAGACATAAAGATGGTGTTGGATGGATATGGTTATTTAAAGCATGGGATATGTTGGTGATGCACTATATTGGACTGTTTGCACTTGTGTAGCATGTTGTCTGTTGCACTGTTGTTTTTATGTTGCACCATGGCCCTGGAGGAACGTTGTCTCGTTTTTGTTGTGTACTTGTATATATAGCTGAAATGACAATAAAACCACTTGAACTTGAACTCGAACTTGATGACGACTTGCCAAAATTGCTTGATAGGTGTGCTCTGCCACGTGGCGTGAATGTAATCGTCAACTGTGTTTTGAGTAAAGTATGTACAGATTGCTGAGCTTGTGAAACCAATTTTAAACATCCAATGTGTAGTATAATGTACTCTGTATTATTTTGTACTGAATGCATTGTAGGTTAGTGTTGCTGTCATGTGGTAATTATTATTACACATTTTAATTCAAACTGCAGCGTCGGGGGCTAGTAA